>NC_044555.1:73556795-73898996 GCF_007565055.1 Rhinopithecus roxellana
GCACTCAACTTGTAGTCTTTTATCCCTCACCTCCTTCCAACCCTTTCCCCAAGTCCCCTAAGTTCATTGTGTCATTCTTATGCCTTTGCATCCGTGTAGCTTAGCTCCCACTTATGAATGAGAAAATACGATGTTTGGTTTTCCATTCCTGAATTACTTCACTTAGAATAATAGTCTCCAGTCTCATCCAGGTTGCTGGAAATACCATTCCTTCATTCCTTTCTATGGCTGAGTAGTATTTCCTCATATATACATACACACACACACACACACACACACACACACATATACATATATACACATACATATATATACACCACAGTTTCTTTATCCACTCGTTGATTGGTGGGCATTTGGGTTGGTTCCACATTCTTGCAATTGCTAATCATGCAGCTATAAACATGTCTGTCCAGGTATCTTTTTTGTATAATGACTTCTTTGCCTGGGTAGATGCCCAGTACTGGGATTGCTGTATCAAATAGTAGTTTTACTTTTAATTATTTAAGAAATCTCCACACTGTTTTCCGTAGTGGGTGTACTACTGACATTCCCACCAGCGGTGTAGAAGTGTTCCCTGATCACCGTGTCCACATAAACATCTACTGTTTAATTTTTTGATTATGGCCATTCTTGCAGGAGTAAGGTGGTATCGCATTGTGATTTTTATTTGCATTTCCTTGATCATTAATGATGCTGATGTATATATTTATATGTTTTTATAACATATATACTACTTTCTTGATTAGTGTATTCACTTAAGTTGCACTTTTCTACAAATGACTTTAAAAGCCTGTTTGGTTATAATACCATTTCTATAGGCACTAAAACAAACAAATAGCCCCATCACTATTTGTGTTCAAAATTTGAAAGTTGTCATTTTTGGGTTAATTTTAAACATGTTCATATCTCTTTTTCTAAATTAGACTTTGTAATGGTTTCTTATTTTTTAATTTATTTTAATTTATTTTTTTATTTGCATAGGTTATTGGGGAGCAGGTGGTGTTTGGTCACATGGTATTTGGTTACACAAGAAAGTTCTTTAGTGGTGATTTGTGAAATTTTGGTGTACTCGTCACCCGAGCAGTATACACTGAACCCAATTTGTAGTCTTTTATCTCTCATCCCATTTTCACTCTTTCCCTGAGTCCCCAAAGTCCATTGTGTCATTCTTATGCTTTTGCATCCTCATAGCTTAGCTCCCACTTACAAGTGAGAACATAGGATGTTTGGTTTTTCCATTCCTGAGTTACTTCACTTAGAATAATAGTCTGCAGTCTCATCCAGGTCACTGCAAATGCCATTAATTCCTTCCTTTTTATGGCTGAGTGGTTTTCCATTGTGTGTATATATATATGTGTGTATACATGTATATGTGTGTATATATATACACCACAGTTTCTTTATCCACTCGTTGATTGATGGGCTTTAGGGTTGGTTCCATGTTTTTGCAATTGCAAATTGTGCTGCTATAAACATGTGTGTGCAAGTATCTTTTTCGTATAATGATTTCTTTTCCTCTGGGCAGATTCCCAGTAGTGGGATTGCTCAATCAAATGCTAGTTCTACTTTTAGTTCTTCAAGGAATCTCCACACTGTAATGCTCTTTTAAAATATGTGCTTTTTATTTCTTGCTTGATTTTTTTGTATTTGGAAATTGATTTACAAAGTGTATATAATCCATAGAGACCTCAGCCCATTTTTAATGATTCATGTTACAAACACTCCAATAGCTGCCTGTGGATTCGGCATGGTAGGAAGTACAGGTGAAAGAAGACAAATAAGACAGAACTGGTATTCTGGAACTTCAGAAAATAAGGAACCCTGGCAATCACAATGCAGTGTGAGAAGTGTTATGAGAAATGCATTTGCGGGACCCCTCGGGGCACATGTCTGTCTCCTAGTGCAGCCCAGGAGGTATTGTCATGGAAGGCATCCCTCTTAAATCATCTCCCAGAGGATGGCATCTGATGAGGTAGGACGCATATTCCAGGCAAAGGAAGCAAATGCACTGGGTTATTAAAGTATAGCAAATAACTCCTACACACTTCTGGGACAAGTATAAATTGGTACAAATCCCTGAGGAGAAATATTTGGTAACATCTGCCAATATTAAAATGTATTAATGATCAGATATGGGACCCAGCTCTCCCAGCTGTTCCACTTTTGAGAACGTTTCCTGCAGAGACACTTGCACATGGGTAACGTGGCAGATGCACTGTTTTGTTCACGGCAGCCCTAAGCCTTCGCACAGAGTTGCAAACACCCTAGATCTTCCTCAGGAGAGGAAGGATTCAATAAAATACCATGTGTCCAAATAGTGGGAATGCCACTACAATCAAATGATAAGAAAGACTTTCTGAGATATGATGTTAGGTGAAAAAAGTGGGTTGTAAATGGGTGTGTACGATATACTATATATTATGTGAATAAAGGAAAATACATATATGTCTTTACGTGTTTCTTGTAAATGTATAAAGTCATATCAACGTGTATGTAAGAAGCTGACAAAAATATTTGTCTCAGTGTGTAGTGTGGTTATATGGGACTAGATACAGGCCTCATTGGGGTGAAGGATGAGAGGGAGAGAGTGGTCCAAGAAACAGCTACAGACCTTCTCCATGTTTCCACAGTCATCAGCTCGTGGCCAATTCCATTTCATCCGAACTCCTAGACATTTCTGCCTGCCCCAGAGTAGAATATCTTGTATATATACAGATGCACACACACACACACACACACACACACACACACACACACAATTATAGATGGATGGATGGATAGATAGATAGATAGATAGATAGATAGATAGATAGATAGACATATATTCATGTTCTTGGTTTATGGCCCAAATATGATCCATGCATAACAATTAAAGGTAAAATTTTTCTCTTAAATATGTACTTTGTCAAACTTCTGCAATAATTATGAAAGTCTTAAGTTATGAATGGAGTAAAGGAAGTTTGTTATTATTATCAAACTCTCCTAGACACAATTTTATTTTTATTATGATTTTTATTTTAATGCATAGAGATCTTTGTGTGTTTTTTTATATTTTTAAATATACAGAGCCATTGAAGGTTTTCTTCTGATATTAATTTTTAAATTTTTGTATTATAGTTAGAAACTTTCAGATTTTTTGAAATTTGATAAGGTACTTTATGTCAAGTGGGTAACCAAGTTTTAGAAAAATTTCTGGAATGCTTGTAAAGATTGTGTGTTCTCTAATTATTTGGTGTAGTTTTCTATAAATGTCCATTTCAAGGAGCTTGTTAAACTATTAAATCTTTCATATTTATATTAGTTTGGTCTCTATGCCAGTCATAGACCATTCTCACAGCTGGTGAGAATATGCTGAGTTATTCCAGTGTAATGGTGGATTTGTTCATTTCTATTTTTGTTCTGTTAATTTTTCTTTTATGTATATCATAGATATTAATGCCATTTAATTAGATGCATGTATGTTTAAATTGTTATAGCTATCTGAGAACTTAACAGATTTTCTCATATGGATGACTGTTTTAACCATAAGGATGACTTTTGCATTAATATTTAATTTATCTGATGTTGATACAGTTAAACCTCTTTTTCTTGGGTTAATATATATTTGGTCTTTTGTTTCCCATCTTTTTCTTTTCAAACCTTTTATGTCTTTATCTTTTCATTATAGAGTTTAATCTGTTTGTATCCATTGTGTTTATGGATTCATTTCTATCATCTTATATTGTACTTTCTATTAGTATACTTGCTGTTCATATCACTTTTATTCTGTCTATCTTGTTTGTGTTTGCTTTATTTTAGCTTGAGTATTACCATTTTATTTTCTCCTTTATTTGGTCAGAAGTCATATCCTCTAATTTTATCCTTTTATTGGATATTATAGAAATGTTAAAATATGTATTTTTTGAAGTGTGCACACAAATAAAGTGAATAAGTAACCTGACTCTTCTTCAGAACAATATAAAGACCACACAAAGTGGGCACATAGCTGTGGAGGGACAAAGGTGATGCTGTGGCACACAGACTGAGCACACAGAGCTGGGTCTCTTCCGCAATGATGTATGTCTGTGTGAAGGATGCCAAGGCACACTCTAAGATAATGTGTGTCGGGGGGGTGGTGGGGGAGCATGTGCGTGAATGCGTGCATGTACACCTGATGCATGCTCAGGAATATGTGTTTATCTATGTGCACCATTGTTTTTAATTCAAAAAGTGCATAGCTTTCATTTTCACAGGAAGTTATGATGCAAAGAACATGCCCTATACAGCAAGTATCTTTGGTACCTTTGGGTAAACTTTTTTTTTTTTTTTAGACAGAGTATTGCTCTGTCACCAGGCTGGAGTGCAGTGGCGCGATCTCGGCTCACTGCAATCTCTGCCTCCCAGGTTCAAGCGATTCTCCTGCCTCAGCTTCCCGAATAGCTGGGATTACAGGCACACACCACCACGCCCAGCTAATTTTTGTATTAGTAGAGACAGGGTTTCGCCATGTTGGCCAGCCTGGTCTTGAACTCAGCTCAGGTGACCCACCTGCCTCGGCCTCCCAAAGTGCTGGGATTACAGGCGTGAGCCACCGTGCCCAGCCCGGATAGACATTTTAAGGTAGCATCTCATTTTTGCCATGAATTTAGCAGCTGTTTACATCCTAAAAAGCTGGATTCAACTTTGAAACTTCACCAGTCTAGGAGAGTATAGTATAAAGAAATCAATCACCATAGAAGGCGGATTAAACAGACATATTCTGAGCAGACAAGTGGAACATGAAACCACTTAAAGTAGCAGAATTGGGCCTGTGTGTTTAAAGGCACAAAAGGAACTGTGAAATATCTAAAATCCTATAGCTAAGAGAAATTTCACATGGAGAGACTGAGAAACTTCTGCAATAATTATGAAAGCTTTAAGTTATGAATGCAAAAAACAGTGTTGCAGATGTTTCTGTAATAATCTCCAAAAATGAATCTGTTGCCCACTAAAACTCAGGACAGTAAGGAAGCAGAAAGTTATGGCAAGACTGGGCTAATTCTAATTTCATTGGCCATGCCTGACTAAGCATTTCATTAATTCTTTAGTGAGAAGAGATTTGAATTACAGTTGGCATCAAGAAGTAGTTACATCTCCATTTGCCAAGATCAACTGTTTAGCAAAATGTAATAATTGATTCAGTAATATAGAGTCAGTCATTCCTAAATAATGTTTTCTGTTTGCTTTATACATTTCTGAAGCAAAAGGACAAAACAATTATTTTTTAAAATGAAAGTTCAGTATCAAAAAGGCAAAGTCAAAATTCTGCAAGTTTTGGTGCTGAGCATGGATTGGCCAGATATACTTTATTGCTTTTGGAAATGGTTCTTGAGTGATTCATGTAGGAAATATTCTGGAAGGGCTTTCTCTGCCTTCGTGTGAAGATTTCCAGTTCCCAGGAGCCACAGAGCCTGATTCATTTGTCTATACACGATTATTATTATTATTATTATTATGCTGAGTTGTTTGAGCTCTCTATATGTATATATGCACACACACATATATTCTCCTTATTATTCTCTCATTAAATGTATAGTTTGCAAATATTTTCTTCCATTCTTTAGGTTGTCTCTTCATTGAAAATGTATCATACCATGCAGAAGCTTTTGAGATTCATGTTATTCCATTTGTCTGCTTTCCTTTTACTGCCTGTGCTTTGGACGTCTTACTTAAGAAGTCTTTGCCCAGACCAGTGTCCCCAAGCATTTCCCCACAGTTTTCTTCTAGTAGCTTCATAGTTTGTGGTGATAAACTATGAGCTTGTAGTTTTGACTCCATTTGCCAGTGTTGTGGACTGAAGTTGTGAGGACAGAATGCTTTGTGTTTTCATAAGTTTTCTCTGCAAAGTTGATTTGATAACAGTGGCCTCCTAAGAAGGAACTTTCATCAAAACACTGAGGTCTCTGACCAAGCAGACAATAAAAACACTCCTTAATGTGGGAGTCTTCAGTACCATATAAAATGTGCAAATTAGCAACATTTCTGAGTATTGAGCTACAAGATTCAACTCTGGAATATTTTATGGTTTTATTCGTTTTTATATTTAATGGAGGAGACACATTTTTGCTTGTAAATGAATAAACTCATGTGTCTAATTATGTATTAGGAAAATGAGGTCATTTCCTTCTATGTGGTAATATATTCACATATGGGGGGGAAATGTCATAATATATGGGACAATAAGATGGATAATACTATACTAACAAATATAATAAAATGAATAATATGAAAAAAATCAAGAGATGGAATTAACTTTAAATACAGAGCAGATACATTTTTATCAGCTTGCTGCGCTAGCACTTTTCCTTACTCCTCTCCCTGAAGGGTCCTCAATTCTGTTTCTATTCTGTGTCTTTTTTTCTACTTCCATAAACATGTGTCCAGGGCCCCTTGCCGCCAAAGCCCTTCAACTAGTTATTCTCCAGCAGAACATTTTTCTGCAAGTAAAAATATTTTCTTTCAGGAATTGGCTAAAAGCTGTTTTCATAAAAACTTCCCCATATGAATTGAGCCTATAATTATCTTGCTCTTTCTTAGGATTTGTGCAGAGCTTATGCACACCTAAAGCGTGCCAATTCACACTTGGTTCTGGGGTCTATAGTTAAGTCACAGAAACATGACTCCTGTCACAAATGCAAGCTAGGAGGTGGTCCCTAAAGCAGGGGATGTGTCTCGAATGCCTCTTCAGTCCTCGTACAGTGTCTAATACAGTGCTGCTTCCACAGCGTTGAGCAGCAGTCCTTAAGAGGGTGGAGTTTAGAATTTGATCTTTGCAGACTTGAGTTTCAATACTGGCTCTATAACCTATAAGCAGTATAAGAAAGGTACCCAAACTGTCTGTCTCATTTGTCCAGTGGGGACACTACCCATTTTACAGGGTGTGATGGTTAATTTCAGGTGTCAATGTGACTGACTCCCTTAAGGAATACGTCAGGAATTGGTAAAGCATTGTTTCTAGGTGAACTGTGCAGATATTCCCATGAAGATTGGTGTGAGCTGCTGGACGGAGTGGGGAAGATGCCCTCAATAGAGAGAGGCCCCATCCAATTCACTGAGGGCCCAGATAGAGGAAACAGGGCAGAGAAAAGGCACTTTCCTCCCTTACCTCTTGGAGCTGGGACTCCTCTTTTCCTGCCCTTGGACACCAGAACTTCAGGCTCTCTTTATACTGAGAGTTACACCATCCACTTCCCTGGTTCTGAGGTTTCTGGGTGTGGGCTGAGTCACACTCCTGGCATCCCAGGGGCTCCATCTTGCAGATAGCCTGCCCTGAGACTTTTCACCCCCTAATTCCCCTAATAAATCCCCTCTCATCTATCTCTGCTGATCACCTGTTGGTGTCTCTCTAGACCCCCGATTAATCCACAGGGGTAATGTGAGGGAGAAATGAGGACGTGCATGGGGAGCATTTCATACCCTGCCTGACACATGCCCAGGTCCAATAGGCTGCAGCTGCAGTTATTCTAGAGCTTAGCATCAGTGTTCAAAACAGCAGAAGGCCTTCCCTCTGGTACCCAGCCATCGCATTGAGCTTCTCCTGTCATTTTTCAATTCCAGAGTGTTTTTGAGAGCAATTCTGTGTCCCGTGTGTCACTGACATGGGGCCAAAGACAATCCGTACACGTGGGGATCTGAAGCTGGGAATGACCAATGGGTCAGAAAGTTCTCAGGAGTCAGGAGCAGAGGAAGCTGCATGGTCAAGGGGAATCGACGTGAGCCTTCCTGCCATGTGTCCTATTTCCTGTGGTCTAATGAGACAGAGACATATGTATGTAGACATCAACTCATGCTGAGCTCTTTAATATGTACAAAGTGTTTTCAAATTCTCCCACCAACTGTCTTTGACAGCTGAGGATCTGCAGATCACCCATTGTTCATCACCCATTGTTCATGACTGTTGCCAAGGGGATCCTCCCTTTAGGGACACAGGAAGATTTGCCTAAAAACATCATAAAGCTTTGATATTTATTATTTTATTATGCAAGCCAACTAAAGCTTTGCTGTTATATTAATTCGGGTCTTTACTCATTCCACTGTTTATTTTAAGCCTCAGCTTGTGGGTAGTTGGAGAAGGAGGGAAAATATTTAACACTCTTATTAACTAATTTAACTGTGTATGTAACATGTAGAATCAAGAAAGACTTAAAGGAAGATGTAGTATTTGTGAATGCTCCAACAAATTAAAATATTATTTAAATTATTGATTTCTGATTAAACCATTTATTTTCTATAATGAATTAAAACAGTTTGTGAAAACAAATTCACTGATATTTTTGCATTTATAATTTCAAAATCATAATAACTTTCCAAAGCTGAAAATGCCTGAAACACAAGTCTGCCAATTATCACAATAAAACATGTAGCCCCAATGAAAGAGCTAGTCAGGATGTGTTCCCAACAAATAGCAGTTGAAGCTCCTATTGCCATGAAATGATGAAAGAAACACGGTTTAAGTGCCATGGATAATGTTTTCAATGCCAAAGAATCATCACAGACTGTTTTGGCTTGCAGAGCTTGAATAGAAATATGGCATTAAAATAAGGTGCACAAAATTAATTCTTGAATGTAATTTTGAAACACATTGCAAACTTGTTCCCTAATATACACCAAACCCAAAACGGACCACTGACAAGATCAGTTTACTTCAGTTTTTATGCTGTCATTATGGAAAAAACTATAGCAGAAAGTTCACCAATTTCCCTTTGGAAAGAGATATACAACCACAGCCAATAGGCTTTCCTAAAAGACAGCAGGAGCTTTTCATGTGGGCTTGTTCCCATCCATAACATACAAATATTTATTGGTCAGGGTCTAAACAGCCTTGCAAATAAACAGGCTTTGAGTTATACCAAGCATCCTTATGTGGTATTTCCATATAAGAAATACAAAAGAAATATACCACAAAATGATGGCATTCAGGACATGGGGCAACGCCCTGTTTCTGTGGTATAGCAGCCTAGGTTTCATAGGATTCCATAGGAGGCAGCTACAAGTTCAACATGCAAAGCTCTGAAATCCCTTCCTAAGCTAATGAAGTGAGGCCCTGACCACACCAAGGAAAGGATGAAACATAACTCATCTGTTGTTTCTCACATGATGCTACCATCTCTTCTAAGCCACCATTAATTTTAACATCTTTAACGCTATAAGAACAATCTATGAAACAAGTGAAAACTGCCTATAAAGTTAGTGCTTTACATCTCAAACCCTTGTTATATGGAAATTCATATTTTCATAATCATATGAAAGTTTAACGTGCTATTCATTATAAGATTAAAGGACATGAGTTATTCTGTCTGTGTAATTATTAACTGGAAATTAAATTGTGGTAATTTTGTACTTTATTCTTCTTAAAATAATTTCCTTTCTCCTTTTGCCTGAGAACCATTCTTGAACAATACTAATGCCTTACCTTCTAAAATAAATGATTATATATAATATATAAATATAAACGTTCAATATATGTATTCATACATAAAATATATATTTATATATAAATATTTCTATATGTATTCTACATAAAAACATAAAAACACATATAAATATATAAATACATATAATAGGTTCTAGTATATATAGAAAAGGCCTATGTATTTCGAACATGTGTATATATAATCTATATCTATATATTTATATTTATATATAATCCATATTTCTATATTTGTATTTATATAGTTTATATATAAATATATATAAACTATATAAGTTTGTAAATAGTAAATGTAGTTGTATATATTTTATTTACATATATTTATATATTTGTATACAGTAAATTGTACTATATATAGAAAAGACCTGTGTATTTCTAATGTATGGAAATATGAAATGTACTTTTTGTCTCCTCAGTTGCAAAGATAAAAAGGCTTTTTTCAAGTGGCTAGATTTTGCTCTACTTCGAATTTGTCTTAATTATATTAGATTGTAGGGAGGGAATGCTGAAAGGAAAGAGGATGGAAACGATTCTTCTATCGGTTTCTATAAACGAAAAGGTATTTTAACAATGAAACCTAAGTAGGTAGAATCCAGTTCTTGGTACTTGGTGTATGTGCTAGCAAGATTGCATGAAGAAACAAACCTTACAAGAAGAGGTGTCATCCTGCTAAGGGGAAATTTGTTTCCGGTGCTCAGCCATGACGCAATCCTTATCCTCCTGTCTGGCTGTGACCTGTCCCTTTGACCTCAACCCCGTGGGACCCCACTTCCCTCGCTCCCCACATACCACCTATTCCTTCCTTCTTTCCTTTCTCCCTCCCCACACACCTCCTCTTCCTCCCTCCCTCCCCACACCCCACCTCTTCCCCCCTCCCTCCCTCCCCACATGCCACCTCTTCCTCCCTCCCTCCCCACACCCCGCCTCTTCCTCCCTCCCTCCCCCCTCCCACACCCCACCTCTTCCCCCTCCCTCCCCACACAACACCTCTTCCTCCCTCCCTCCCTCCCCACACCCCACCTCTTCTTCCTCCCTCCCTCCCCACACACCTCCTCTTCCTCCCTCCCTCCCCACACACCAGTTCTTCCTCCCTCCCTCGCTCCCCACACACCACCTCTTCCTCCCTCCCCACAACCCCCCTTTTCCTCCGTCCCTGCCCACACATCACCTCTTCCTCCCTCTCTCCCTCCCCCACACACCACCTCTTCCTCCCTCCCTCCCTCCCCACAACACCACCTCTTCCTCCCTCCCTCCCTCCCTCCCTCCCTCCCCACACACCACCTCTTCCTCCATCTCTTCTTCCCTGCCCACACCCCACCTCTTCCTCCCTCCCTCCCTCCCCACACACCACCTCTTCCTCCTCCCTCCCCTGATGGTGTCAGAAGTGGTGGTCCTCTTCCTCCCTCCCTCCATCTCCTGACACCACCCTCTTCCCCCCTCCCTCCCTCCCCTCACACCACCTCTTCCTCCCTCCCTCCCTCCCCTCACACCACCTCTTCCTCCCTCCCTCCCTCCCCACACACCACCTCTTCCTCCCTCCCCACACCTCACCTTTTCCTCCCTCCCTCCCACACACCACCCCTTCCTCCCTCTCTCCCTCCCCACGCGTCACCTCTTCCTCCTTCCCTCCCTCCCTCCCCACCTCTTCCTCCCTCCCTCCCTCCCCACACACCACCTCTTCCTCCCTCCCTCCCTCCCCACACACCACCTCTTCCCCCTCCCTCCCCTCACACCACCTCTTCCCCTCCCTCCCTCCCCTCACACCACCTCTTCCTCCCTCCCCACCCCCCACCTCTTCCCCCCTCCCTCCCCACCCCCCACCTCTTTCCCCCTCCCTCCCTCCCCACCATCAGAGAACATGGAGTCACTGAGATCATTTGCAACACATTCATTTTATTATCTTCACCAGGGGCCACCCTGCTGGTGAGATCTCTGAGGTCTGGCGACTGGGCCTGAACTTAGTCGCCGCTCAGGGAGCTGGTGGCGTCGGTGGCCACCCCCTCGCTCAGTGGCTCCTCCAGCTGGGTCTCCTGGCTCAGGGTGTCGTGCTGGCTCCCCTCGCTCACGGGCTCCTCCACCGGCAGCTGGTGCTGAGGGAGCTCCTGGCTGGGCTGGTCACTGGGGCCGGGGGCTGCTGGCCCGCTCCCCGCCTCAGGGGCCGCCGCCGCCGCCATCTTGCTCGCGGCCCGTTTCTTCCCGCCTCTCCGTCCACGAGCTGCTTTTCCCTTCTTGGCCGCCCCGGTAGCCTGGAAGGACAAAGGGAGATCCCAGAAGGGCTCTGGTTGAGGGAAGAGGATGGAGGAGGCTGGGAACAGGGACGTTTCCTCAGAGGCGGGTGGGCCAGGTTGGGGGGCTGTGCCAGGGGAGGATGGGAGAGGATTCTGGTGAGGAAGGAGCAAGGAGAAGCTGAGGAGGAGCTTGGGTGGGTCCCTCACCTTCTTCTTCGGGCTGCTGGAGCCCTGCTGAGGAGAGGACTTCCTCTTTTGGGTCTCCTTGGTCTTGGCCGGGGATCCCGAGTCTCTCGGCTTCGGACTCATCTTCCACCGCTCAACGCCTCCCAACGGTCAACCGCAGGCCGCCTGGGGTCCCCGTATATACCCCTCCCGCGGTCTCGGGACAATGAGGCGACCACGTCCCTGAGCTGTGATTGGTCAACACCCCACTCCCCAGCCAATGGTAGCCCTGGGCGGGAAGGGAGGCCTTCGACGTCACAAAGCGCCATCGCGACCTGACTGAGGAAGGTGGCAGGGGAGTGACATCTGATGAGGAAGGCAGGGTGCGCTGGTTGGAGAAAGGGAGATTTGGGTTAGCGCCCCTAAGGATAGTTCCCAAACCGACATGACACCCCTGCTAAATGCCCCATGTTCAATTTTGGCAGATCGCGTGGCACGGGAGGATATTTCTGCCACATGTTTCCCCCAGACCCCCACTCAGTGGTACATTCTGTTCCTCCACACCTGCCATCATTACCCAGTTTCTGTGTCACCTACCTAAAATCCCTCCATGCTAACTGGGACGGGTTTGGGGCTATACGAAGATGTCAATCATCCCTCTCTCCTATAAATATCTCTGCTACACCTTGAGGACCATTCACTTCTTGGATGCCATGAAACAACTTTTCCATCTCACTTCCTTCTCTCAGCGTCCACATAGTGCCTCACAATTTTTCATTCTTGTGGTTTAAAGCACTAGCTTCCAGAGGTCAAGATCAGCAAACACACTGACTCAGCTGGGTATCTGTATCAGGCTGGGTTCCTCAGAGAAGGAGAAACTAAACCAACAGGATATTTGTGTGTGTGTGTGTGTGTGTGTGAGAGAGAGAGAGAATGTGTGTAATGTTATATATCATAAACATCTATTTACTATAATATAGTATTCATTTATGAATAATATTATATATGTGATACGGTTTACTCTAAGTAAGTGGCTCAAACCTTCACACAATGTGGGGTCTAGGAAGCTGAAATTTGTAGGGCAAGTGAGCAAGCTGGAAACTAAAAGCTTCTGCACAGCCAACCATCAACAAAATGAAAAGGCAGGCTATGGTTTGGGAGAAGCTATTTGCGAACCATATTTGCGAACCACCTCCTTGCTAGCATCTGTTCATGCCTGTCTTTTGTTAAAAGCCATTTTAACTGGGGTGAGATGATATCTAATAATGCGTTAATATCCAAAATATATAAAGAACTCACACAGCTCAATAGCAAACAAATAAATAGTCTGGTTAACAAATAGGCAAAGGACTTGAATAGGCATTTCTAGAAAGAAAACACACAACTGGCCAACAGGTATATGAAAATGTGCTCAACATCATTAATAATCAGAGAATGCAAATGAAAACCACAGTGGGCCGAGCGGGGTGGCTCACGCCTGTAATCCCAGCACTTTGGCAGGCCGACATGGGTGGATCATGAGGTCAGGAGATGGAAACCATCCTGGTTAACACGGTGAAACCCCGTCTCTATTAAAAATACAAAAAATTAGCTGGGCGTGGTGGCGGGCACCTGTAGTCCCAGCTACTGGGGAGGCTGAGGCAGGACAATGGCTGAACCAGGGGGCGGAGCTTGCAGTGAGCCGAGATTGCGCCACTGCACTGCAGCCTGGGCGACAGGGTGAGACTCTGTCTCAAAAAAAAAAAAAAAAAAAAAGAAAGAAAGAAAACCACAGTGAACTATCACCTCACACCTGTTAGGACGGGTATTATCAAAAAGTCAAGAGATAAAAAGTAGTGATGGCCAGAGAAATGCAAATCAAAACCACAATGAGATACCATCTCACACCAGTTAGAATGGCAATCATTAAGAAGTCAGGAAACAACAGGTGTTGGAGAGGATGTGGAGAAATAGGAACACTTTTACACTGTTGGTGGGATTGTAAACTAGTTCAACCATTATGGAAAACAGTATGGCAATTCCTCAAGGATCTAGAACTAGATGTACCATATGACCCAGCCATCCCACTACTGGGTATATACCCAAAGGATTATAAATTAGTCTACTACAAAGACACATGTACACGTATGTTTATTGCGGCACTATTCACAATAGCAAAGACTTGGAATCAACCCAAATGTCCATCTGTGACAGACTGGATTAAGAAAATGTGGCACATATACACCATGGAATACTATGCAGCCATAAAAAAGGATGAGTTTGCGTCCTTTGTAGGGACATGGATGCAGCTGGAAACCATCATTCTTAGCAAACTATCACAAGAAGAGAAAACCAAACACCGCATGTTCTCACTCATAGGTGGGAACTGAACAATGAGATCACTTGGACTCGGGAAGGGGAACATCACACACTGGGGTCTATCATGGGGAGGGGGGAGGGGGCAGGAGGGAGGGATTGCATTGGGGAGTTATACATGATATAAATGATGAATTGATGGGTGCTGACGAGTTGATGGGTGCAGCACACCAACATGGCATAAGTATACATATGTAACAAACCTGCACGTTATGCACATGTACCCTAGAACTTAAAGTATAATAAAAAAAAAAAAAAAAAAATTACTAAAAAAAAAAAAAAAAGTAGTGATGGCATACAAAAAATCAGCTGGGCGTGGTGGCGGGCACCTGTAGTCCCAGCTACTGGGGAGGCTGAGGCAGGAGAATGGCTGAACCGGGGGGCGGAGCTTGCAGTGAGCTGAGATCGCGCCACTGCACTCCAGCCTTGGAGACAGAGCGACACTCGTCTCAAAATAAAAAAAAAAAAAAAGTAATGAGGGCAAAGATGTGGAAAAATGAAACCCTTTTAGGGTGTGCAGAAAAGGGGACGTTTACACGCTGTTAACAGACATGTAATCGGTACAGCCGTTATGAAAAACAGTATAATCGTTCCTTGGAAAATCAAAATAGATCTACCATATGACCCAGAAGTTCATCTGTGGAGTGTGTGCCCCTCCCCCAAAATGAAATCCACATCTCATACAGATATCTCCAGTACTAATTGTAACTCATTTACCACACAGGAAATTAAAAGAATGTGTTTTTTTTCCACCATTCTGGTATCAAATATTTATTCTACACATCTCTTCTTATTTTTTGCTTTGTAATTACCTAGGTACTAGTACCCATTGACAGAACTAACTCATTACTCCAAGAAGAAATGAGAAATGTTGAGGAGAATGCAATGTTATACTTCTTTTTCTTCAATCAGTTATTCTAGTTTTATGAAGGATTCTGTATTTAGCTCTTACCCAGGTAACTCTAGTTACCATATCCATAGTACCTAATCAACAATCCAAAAAAAGTAAGCACACAGAATTGACTAGAATGGTTATTAAACCTTCTGTGTTCAACCAGTTTTCCTAGTAATTGCTAGTTGTTTATTCAGTTATTTGCCTAGGTACCACTAAATGTTTAGTTTTATGTCACAGAGACATAAGAAGTAGTATTGAGAAGAATTTGTTTATTCCAGGTACTGGCTTCGTGGAGTTATCTCTAGTTAATTACTCACTTGGATAAAGTAGATATCTATTGTATGAGGTAATATTTCTAACATGAGGTTGGAATTTTGCATTGAGGAAAACGGTTATTGAACTCCCTGGCATAGGCCAGTTATCTTCAGCTTCCTGGGATCAATTACTTGGTCTGGCTAATTCTAGCTGTCTTTAGGTTGCTAATTACATGTTTACCACCAGATGTCTGTGGTAATTTATTATTCCAGCAAAAAATAGTAGAATGATAAGGAAGGATTTTCCTTTTTCCTGGCATCACGTAGATATTCAAGTTATCTCCAGTTATTCTATGTAACTTTTTTTCCTGGGTAACACTGAGCACGTATCCTTTTAAGTTCTTATCTCAACTAAAACCAGTAATTGAGACTTGCAAAGAACATGAGTTTCAGGATCAGGTTCACCTGGTATTGTAACGATTGTTAGCTGTTTCTATGTAACCAGTTACATGGGAAAGCCCAGTTAAGTAGAACTTGTATATTAACTCAACACCAACAAAATTATATCTCACCAGACTAGATTCCCTATGTTCTACATTCCACTGAACTATTCTTCTTGTCTCTATTTTACTACTTACTTAGGTACATGACTTACCTGTAGTACTAATTCATTATTCCAGCAATAATTCAGCAGTAAGTGGTGAGAAGAAAGTGATTTTATTTTTAAAATTTATTTTTATCGAGGTAAAATATACATATATAATGTACCCTCTTTACCACTTGTAAGTGTGCAGTTCAGTGGTAATAAATATATTTATATTCTTTTATTTCCCCTTCATTCCCCCTTCCCCTTCTGGCCTCTGGTAACCATCACTGTAGCCGCTATCTTCATGAGAACCACTTTTTTAGCTCCCATATATGAGTGAAAACATGCAATATTTGTTTTTCTGTGTCTGGCTTATTTCATTAAACATAATATGCAGTCATTCTTTTTATGCCTGGATAATATTCCATTGTGTACATATGCCACATTTGCCTAATCCGTTCATCCATTGATGGGCACTTAGGCTAAATCCATGTTTGACTATTGTGACTTGTGCTGCAATACACATGAGTATGCAGATACATCTCTTTGATGTACAGATAAATTTATCTCTCTCTCTCTCTCCCCCCCTCCCTCTTTCCCCAGCAGTGGAATACTTGGATCATATACTAGTTCTATTTTTAGGATTTTGAGGAACTCCATACTGTTCTCCATAGTGGCTGTAGTAACTTACATTCCCAGGAACAGTGTACACAGGTTCCCCTTTCTCCACCTCCTTGCTAGCATCTGTTCATGCCTGTCTTTTGTTAAAAGCCATTTTAACTGGGGTGAGATGATATTGCATTGTGGTTTTGATTTGTATTTCTCTGACGATTTATAATGAGTATATTTTCATATGCTTGCTGGCCATTTTTGTGTCTTCTTTTGAGAAATATCTATTGAGATTATTTGTCCGTTTTTAAATCGGATTGTTTGTTATTGAATTTGTCGAGCTCCTTATGTATTCTGGTTATGAATCCCTTATCAGATGGATAGTTTGCAAATATTTTCTGCCATTCTGTGGGTTGTCTTTTCACTTGGTTGATAATTTCCTTTGCTATGCAGAAGCATTTTAACTTGATGTGATCCCAATAGTTTATTTTTGCTTTGGTTCTTTGCTTTTGAGGTCTTACTCAAGAAATCTTTGCCCAGACCAATGTCCTAGAGCATTTCCCCAATGTTTTTTGGTGGTTTCAGTTACAAGTCATAGATTCAAGTCTTTTTAATTCAATTTAATTAATTAATTTGTTTATTTAGGCAGAGTCTCATCTCACTGTTGCTGAGGCCCAGGCTGGAGTGCAGTGTCACCATCTCAGTTCACTATAATGTCCACCTCCTCGGTTCAAGCAATTCTTGTGCCCCAGCCTCCTGAGTAACTGGGATTACAGGTGTGCACCACCACACCTGGCTAAGTTTTGTAGTTTTCATGGAGACGGAGTTTCACCATGCTGGCCAGGCTGATCTCGAACCCCTGACCTCAAGTGACCCACTCACCTTGGCCTCCCAAAGTGCTAGGATTACAGGTGTGAGCCACCGCTCCCAGCCAGATTCAAGTCTTTAACCCATTTTTGATTTGCTTTTTGTGTGTGGTGAGAGATAGGAATCGAGTTTCATTCTTCTGCCTGTACTTATCTAGCTTTCCTAGTACTATTTGTTGAAATGTCGGTCTTTTCAGCATCATATGTTCTTGTTGTCTTTGTTGAAGTTCAGTTGGTTGTAAGAATGTGACTTTATATCTGGGTTCTCTACTCTGCTCCATTTGTCTCTGTGTCTGTTTTTAAGCCAGTACCATGCTGCTTGGTTTACCATAGCTTTGTAGTAAATTTTGAAGTCAGGTAGTTTGATGCTTCCAGCTATTCCCTTTTTGCTCAGGATTGCTTTGGCTATTTAAGGTCTTTTATAGTTTCCTATGAATATTACAAGATTTTCCTATTTCTGTGAAGAACGTCATTGGTATTTTGATGGGACTTGCATTTAATCTGTTAATCACTTTGGTGAGTATTGTGATTTATACAATATTAATCCTGTGAATCTATGAGCCTGGACTATCTTTCCATGTTTTTGTGTCCTGAGAAGACAGTGCTTTTTAAATTTCTGTATTTAACTAGTTTTTCTAGCTATTATTACCTATTCCTAGTAAACAGATTACCTGGTGACTAGCAGATATGGGTCGACCTTGTTTTATTGTGATGCACTTTATTGTGTTTATAGATATTGTGTGTTTTTTATAAATTGAAGGTTTCTGGCAACTGTCAAGCATGTCAGTGTCATTTTTCCAACAGCATGTGCCCACTTCATTTCCCTGTGTCAGATTTTGGTAATTCTCACAATATTTCCAACTTTTCCATCATTATTATATCTGTTATGGTGATTTCTGATCAGTGATCTTTGATGTTATTATTGTAATTGCTTTAGGACTACAGAAACTGGGCCCATATAAGATCACATCAGGAAGCATCGCACTACCTGACTTCAAAATATACTACAAAGGTATATTTCAAAATATACTACAGAGCTACTAGAGGAGAAAGATGGCAGAATAGAATGCTTCACTAATTGTCTCCCTGACTGCCCACCAAGGACAGCAATTTAACAACTATCTACACAGAAAAAAACATCTTCATGAGAACCAAAAATCAAGTGAACACCCGTAGTACCTGGTTTTAACTTCATATAGCTTGATATGGTTTGGCTGTGTCCCCACCGAAATCTCAACTTGACTTGTATCTCCCAGAATTCCCACGTGTTGTGCGAGGGACCTAGGGGGAGGTAGTTGAATCATAGGGGCCTGTCTTTCCTGTGCTAATCTCGTGATAGTGAGTAAGTCTCACGAGATCTAATGGATTTATCAGGGGTTTCTGCTTTTGCTTCTTCTAAGTATTAAGGTGGATATTGCCTGAGTTTGAGTCCCTCCTGAACAATAGACAAACATCTTCAACTATTTCGCAGGTGTAGGTGGTGTGTTCTGTGTCGGGTGTTGGTGCCACCTTGACCCTAGAGCAGTAAATCCACATGGAGAGGCTTTTGAGTTGTACAGCTGTTGGAGTCATAAGGAGAACTTGGTATGGTCCAGTCCAAACTGGCTCCAGTGGCTTTCTGTCCTGTGGGAGAGTTTTAAGATATACCTAGTCTTCAGGCATAATGTTAGGGTGAGTGTTTCCTGAAAGAGGGGCCAGGTGTTGGGCTATGAAGACTTTGATAATGATTGATGGCCTTGATGATTTGTCCCAGGGACATAACATATTGCATGAGATCATGACTCTTTGGGTCTAACAAAAGGTCTGTTTGGAAGAAAGATCTTCTTCAGAGAATCTCAAAACGGCTAGATGGGTTTCAGATTTTGGGGTGATACAGGCTCTTAAGAATACAGTGGGGAGCAAAGTTGACCATAACTGTTGGGTTTCATGTATTAACTTTGTGAAGTGCTTTTTCTGGTTTGGTTAGCTCTCTCCACCTTCCCAGAAGATTGTGGATGCCAAGACACATGCAGATAATATTTGTTCTGGAGAGCTTCACTGATTCTCTGTGTTATTTGAGAAATGCAAGTGGGGCCATTGTCTGACTGTAGGGCATGAGGGAGTCTAAAACAAGGAAGAGTGTGGTCTAAAAGGGCTGAGGTGACTTCTGAGACCCGTTCAGTTTTAGTGGAAGGGCCTTTATCCATCCAGTGAAGGTGTCTACAAAGACTAACAAATACCTCAGTCCCTTGCATGGTGTATGTGTGTAAAATCTATTTGCCAGTCTTCTCCTGGTAGGGTTCCTCATCTTAGAATGGGTTGAAGGATTTGGGGAGGTTTGTGTGCTCCCTCGGGGTTTATTTGGCAGCCGGTGGGACATGCCTGTGAGATGGCCCATAGAGCTTGGGCTATCCCCGTGCTGGTGAACACTGACTTTATTAGATCTTGGAGGGCCTTAGGCCCTAGATGAGTTGATTGGTGCACGCTATTTAGAAACTTCCATTGTGAGGCTCCTGGGAGCAAGAGTTTGTCATTAGGACTTTTTAGCCAGCCCTCTGAGGTATGGGAGAAACCTCTTTCTAGAGCTTTTTGGGCTTCCTCCTGTGTATAGTGTGAAGACAGGGGAGTTAGGCTAGGAACAAAGACAACCTGAAGGGATGACCTGACAGCCACTTTTACTTATTTGTCAGCCCAGGTGTTCCCGATAGAGATTTCATCATTGCTTCTCTGATGGGCTTTGCAGTGAATGATAGTTACCTGTGGGGGAAGCATAACTGCCTCCAACAGGGCCATGATTTCAGGAACACGTTTAATTGAAGTATTTCAGGCCATTAAAAGTCCTCTTTCCTGCCAAATGGCTGCATGGGCATGCACTACATGAAAGACATAGGCTGAGTCTGTGTAAAGATTAAGCCTCATGCCTGCCCCTAATTGTAAGGCACAGGTAAGAGCAATGAGCTCAGCCTTTTGGACTGAGGTGCTACTTCCTGGCAGAGGTCCAGATTCTGTGATTTCAGTTAGGCTAATAATAGCATACTCTGACAGTTGGGTTCCACCTATCATAAAGCTACTGCCATCTGTGTACCATGTGGCCTCTGAATCTATAAGGGGAGTATCCTAGAGATCTGGTCTAACATTACAGGTTAGATCTATGGTTTCCAAGCAAGAATGTTTAAGTGGTCCCTCCACATCTGGGTTTGGTAACAGGATGCCAGGATTAAGGGTTGGCAGAGCCTAGTACTCAATTCTGGTGCCTATAAAAGGAGTGTTAGAAATTTGCTTATATGGCTCTGTGAGATCCAGTGAAAGGCCTTTGAGTTTAGGACATTCATTACTTGATGTGGGGTGTACACAGTTATTCTTTGGCCCAGAGTTAGCTCGGAGGCCTCCACAACCAGGAGAGCCACACACACTAGCACTCAGAGGCATGGCAGCCATCCCCATGCCACTGGATCAAGCGTTTTTGACAAGTAACTAATTGGCCACTAGGAGGGTCCCAGTCGCTGAGTGAGGATTCCAAGTGCTATATCCCTTCTCTCAACTACAAACAAGTAAAGATGCTTTGTAAGGTCTGGCAAGGCCAGGGCGGGGGTTTGTTTGAGGGTTTTTAGAACATTGTCCATTTCAAGGCTCCAATTTAAGAGTTCCTCCCCTGATCCTTGCAGTGCCTCATAAAGAGGTTTTGCTCTAAGTCCACACTGGGTTATCCAAATAACCTACCATTGAAGCCTACCATTTGAAGAAAGGACTACAACTGATGTGTGGTGGATGGAATGTCCATGTTTAGGATAAGATTTTTGCAGTGGTCTGAGAGACCCTTGGGCCCTGGGATTAATGTTAGTTCTAAGAATCAAACCTCCTGAGAGAAGATTTGAGCTTTGGAAAGAGAGACTTTATAACCACAAGGGGCCAATGTCTGAAGAGTTGTAATAGTATTTAGGTCTGAGACATTTTTGGTTGGATTGCAAATAAGCAGGTTATCAACATATTGAAGGACTACATGAAGCTAGGAGTTTGAGACCAGCCTGGACAACATAGTGAGACCCCATCTCTACAAAAAAAATATTATAAGCTGTGGGTGGATGCACACACCTTTGGTCCCAGCTTCTTGGCCAGCTAAGGTGGGAATGTCACTTTGGCCCAGGAAGTAGAAGCTGCAGTGAGCTATGACCATGCCACTGCAATCCAGCCTGGATGGCAGAGTGAGACCTTGTGTCAAAACAAACAAAAACCTGCAGGCCCTGTGCTAGCCACTTTATGGATATATAAATATATATGCATAGGGTAGATACTCTTCACAACAAAGGGAGTAGGTAGGAATTTTTTTATATTTCAAATAAAGAATAATCTCATTTCACATAAAGATACTTGAATTTCAGGAGCTTAAAGAACTTGCTGAAAGTTACAAATTAAGTATGTGATAAGGTTGGAATCTGAACTCATCTTTCACCACTACTACTATATAGCTTCCCAGGTTTGTAATAGTAATTAAATCAAGGAGGGAAAAAAGTAAAATTGTCCAATGAAAGGGAAGCAGCACAGGTATAAATAAACTTACCTGTCATAAAGACCTCCTTCTTATCATGCAATGTCCTGCTTAATATATAGATATAAATAAGATCCATGTCCATTATTAGCTCAACAAGTAAAATAATTCATTTTATTTTCCTTTGAGGGTTTTCTTCAGAAGGAAAAAAGTGGCCTAGCACAGAATATGTTCTAATCATGAGTGTAGAATAGGAAAGTCTTTGTTTTTGTTTTTGTTTTTGTTTTTTTGAGATGGCGTCTCACTCTGTTGCCTAGGCTGAAGTGCAGTGGTGTGATCTCAGCTCACTGCAAGCTCCGCCTCTCAGGTTCACACCATTCTCCTGCCTCAGCTTCCCGAGTAGCTGGGACTAAAGGCGCCCGCCACCACACCCGGCTAATTTTTTTGTATTTTTAGTAGAGATGGGGTTTCACCGTGTTAGCCAGGATGGTCTCTATCTCCTGACCTCGTGATCCGCCCAAAGTGCTGGGATTACAGGCGTGAGCCACCATGCCCAGCCAGAATAGGAGATTCTTTGTAAATGAGTATATGTGTTTAAGAAATATGTTCATACGTTATGTTGAAGCAGATGCCACATATTCACACAAACCACATTAGCATCAGATTTTTTTTCAAATTTCAGAAATAATTTTCGTGCACACATGTAAAAATATAAAAGCATTCATGAACACATTACCCATTTCAGTAATACGTATTTTAATACATAAATGATTTAGTTTATCAATAAATTAATTTATGAGTGTGATAAAGAACAGAGGACACAAGAATTTATGCAGCATTGAAAGTCTTTGGCCACTGGGTGTCATGATTTTCCCCTGTAATGATTAACCCTTCGACAATAAAAGATCCTGAATTTTTGTAGCAGAACACTTCAGTGTTACATGGATTAGCATTGTAAATAGTAAGTTTTATTAAAATATGCCACAGTTTTTTCTCAGATTATTATGTCATATTTAAACCACATTATTAGTGTAGTTTTTTACCTGAAACTGACCAAGAAATATTAAACGTTGGGATATTTAAATAAGAAAGAAATACACAATTCTGTTGGTCATCTTCAAGTTTTATTATATCCTAGTTAAATCTGAAGAATTTGTACAGTATATTGATATGTGTGCCTGGGTACATTTTTGGAAGAACTCTTGATTATACAGAATTTCCATGGTACAGAAGTTAGTCCTAGATATAATTATTGTGTCTTAGTGTCTAACTGCTTTTATCCATGCCTTGTGTGTGCATATATGATGGCAGATGTATTCTAAAACTGCACCATTAATCAGTACCAGATACCTATGTTTTTTCTCTCTGAATATGCTCCACTCTGCCAAGTTCGATGGAAGTGAGTGGTTGTGACAATTCAAAACAGTTGTGCCTGTTCTACAACAGAAATGCTGCTGAACTTGTAGAAAAGACCTGTGCAGACAGAATGAGAAGACTTAGTTGCTCCAAGGACATCACTGGAAACTTTATTTTATTTTATTTTATTTTATTTATATTTGTTTTGAAGACTACTTATTGCCTAAGTTGTAAAGGTGAATCTGATAAAGTGGCTGACTAGTTTAGAGGTCAGTATTTAAGCCATGTGATTGAATCTGTAGCAGGCAACAGTTGGAAAAGATGAAAATGGGTTCATGGGACAGTTATATTTTGTTTGTGTTTTTTTTTTTGAAACTGAATATAGAAAATATCCAAGTTATGTTTCAATATATAACACCAAATCTTTAAATGAAAATTTTTGCGTATATTGTTACGGCCATTTAATAAATTGCTTTTTATTAAACCAGTGCAAAAGTAATTGTGTTTTTTGCCATTACTTTCAGACCTCAATTGCTTTGCACCAACCTCTTACTAGTCATAAGAACATCCTTGCTTTTAACGTAAAGGGATTGGTGATGTTACCATGATTCTCACTTAAGAATTACTGAGAAAAATACAGCAGTAGGGGTTAGCAAAATCTATTAGTTAATTGAAGGCCTGTGTTTATTTGAATGAAAGGATTTTTCATTTAAATTATAAAAACAGAGCAAGTGCCTAGTTATATCAAATCCATGTTCAATTTTATTCACAGAGATGGTGACAAAAGAAGAGTAAATGAACAATGTCAGAATCAAAAGATACTCTGCCTGGTAAGAACTTGCAATGGAATTTTTTAAAATGAGATTGAAACAAATAAAAATACGTTGAAAACTCATTGAATATTTTTAAAGTGCTTGCTGTTTTAATGAAACTGAACAACAAAGACCCTGCCCTTACTGAGCCTGCAAGCTAGTGGGGGACTCCAGTACTAATCAAACTATCACAAAAATATGCCTTTAAAACACATCACATTCTGTGAGAAAAGGTTCAGAAAAGGTTTCTCTGATGAACTAATATTTGGCAATCAGGCCAGTGGAAATGGGGCTTGGGGCGAGGATGATGTCGGTTGTCCAGGTAGCACTCTTGAGTAGAAGGTGCATGGATGGTTGAGGGACTGAGAGAATGTTACTGCAGTTAGAAATTACAGGATGAGGGTGCGGTTCTGGACATTGCAGGATGGAGACATAACACATGATGCATCAGGAGAGAAAAGGAAGGAAGGACTGTCTTGCACAATTTTTTAAAGATACACTGAGAACCTTGGCCACTCCTTAAGAGTTCATACTAGGGAGCATAAGAGCAGCTAGAAGACTGTCACAGTTATCCAGAGTAGAGATGATGATAGCTTGCATAACAGTGGTGTTGGTGAAGATGGAAAAAATTAGATAAAATGAGAGATGTTGTGTGTGTGTGTATATATATGTATATATACATATATATGTGTTCTAATACTCAAGTTGGTTCTGTTTCTCTGGAGAACACTGACTAATACAAATGATAATTGAGGTATTGATGTCATGGGTATAAATTGCTTAGGTAGAGTATACAGTGAGAAGACAGGAGGTCAAGGAAGGACCTCTGAGAAATTCCAGCACTCAAAAGCTCATATAGGAAAGGTTTAGTATTGGGTTTACTCAGCACTCCTACTCCTCTCCCTTCATTGCAGAAAATTACTCCTGCACACACATATCTGCTTGAAAATGGACTTACACGTGTAGTTTTCTTGTCGTCTTCTGTTTTCTTCCTGGACTCCACCATTCTGGTCATGTTTGATGGGTTCAGCTGTCCAATATGATCCAAATAGACAATATGATTTTCTTCCTGGAAAGAACAAAATACGCAACCTGATACTGAGAACCTCTCAAGTCATTGAAAGGTCTTCTGAATTATTTGAGTTCGGCAAGGGCATTTCATTGAACCTTGAATTGAAATAATTATCTGTCTAATAGGAACAAACTCAGGCTAAATATAGACTATGTACAAACCTAGAACACATGTGAAATCATCAGTTATTGAAAGATAAGGCCAGGCGCAGTGGCTCATGCCTGTAATCCCAGTACTTTGGTAGGCCGAGGTGGGTGGATCACCTGAAGTCAGGAGTTTGAGACCCTCCTGACCAACATAGTGAAACCCTATCTCTACTAAAAATGTAAAGTCAGCCGGGTGTGGTTGTGCATGCCTGTAATCCCAGCTACTTCAGAGGTTGAGGCAGGAGAATCACTTGAACCCAGGAGGCAGAGGTTGCAGTGAGCCGAGATCATGCCACTGCACTCCAGCCTGGGCAACAAGAGTGAAATTCCACACCCCGCCCCCACCACAAAAGAAAGAAAGATAAGTCATTACTTTAATGACTGTGGCAGAGTTCACATCTCATTTACCCTCACCAGCAGGGTAGATGGGTATGAAGGAACAACACCAATTTATAACCCAAACCCATTCTCACCAGCAGGATGGGTGGGTATGAAGGCCAACACCAATTTATAAATATATTACCTTTACTTATCCAATTTCCTGGTTGTATATTTTCCCCCCAAAATAATTATAGCCTTACTATGCAATTTGTCACATAAAGTTTGTTTTCAAGAAATGTCTTTAGGTAACATCTTGTATGCATGTGCTGAAAACTGTTGTCCCTGCCTAGTTGCCTTTAAAAAGTTATTATGTATATTTGAGGTTTACAGAATGTTATAGGATATGTGTATCTCACTCATGGTCTTGAAAGCAAATATACCAATTATTTTCTTCTTTTGGAATTCTAAGTGTCCAGCCACAGTGGAGTCATCCACTGAGGAGTGAAAGAGTTTCACTCCACTGAGTTATTGTAAATGTGTTTGGGGCTTCCAACTGAGAAGTAACTTCATCAGACAGTTTCTACAGACTCCTATTCTATATTTCATTGCTACACAATGAATCAAAAGTAAAGACCCCAAGAATGTCTCTCCTTTCTGAGGTCATAACACCACAGGGGCAATTGCACTATTTCAAAAGGCAGACCATTCTAGTGTCTGTTCTCAGGGTTTGTTTCTGTTGAAGCAGAGCTAAGGCATTTTACAGCCCAGAAATAAATTATAATGACAAATTAATTCATGTATTTCTTTACAACAGTGTCTCTGTGAATTGAAATAAAAACCCATTGGCACAGTAGGAAGGATGATCTTTATCAGGGAGGGTCACACTAGTGACTATTACTTCTGCTGCATATCCCTTTGAAAACCAGAAGGGCAAAGTTGTTTAGATTACACCTAAATTCATTCTGCAGAGGGTGTGTGTAGAGAAATGAGGATCACCTGTGTGACAGGCAGTTTATCACTATACATATACATTTACAAAATGCATGTTTTAGAACTGTCAGCTTTCCTTTTATATCATCATCGTCAAGTATTTTAAAGAGTGAAATAAAGTGTATTGAAATGCACTTGACAATGATCAAGGCACAGCATAAAGCCTGGAGAGCTGTAGTTTGCAGTGAGCCTGGGATTTTGAAGTGCTGTACTAAGCAGCCATACCGATTGACTTGTGTTTTAGTCCTGTGAGGTTTACCTGTTGTCTTTCCCAAATTTCCCAGAATTGTATCCTGGAAGGCTCTGGCTGATCCTGAATTAATATTTGGGTGTACCTTGAGTCTTTCTTCCATGTCATCTAAAGTCTAGCCTCTGGAACCCAGCTGGGAAGGGCTCAGTCTGTCTAGCACAGGCAAGGCCTGGAAGCAGACCTCAGGAAGGGCCAAACTACCCGTGGATGGCCAGGAGAACCTGGGCTGTATGGGGCCTTGCTGTGAGGGTGTACTGCTTTCCTGGGAGAGAGCAGACCAGGACAGACCTTCAGAGTCCAGGCATTCAACCGTGAAGAAAGGAATTAGGGGGAAAAAAAATAGGAAGATAGTGAAGCATACAGAGCAGGCTGCTTCAGTGAAGAACTGTGATGAGAATTACAAGGATTTGCTGAGGAGAGTAAAACAGTAAAAAAAAAAATAACAAGGACAACCGTGCAAGAGAAAGTGAGGGAGAAGCAGACAGAGAGAAGATGCAGCTATGCACACATGCAAAGGCAGAGAAAGAAAAAGATACGCTTGTGTATGTGTGTGTAAGGAGAGAGAGAAATAGACAGAGACAAAAAGAAGGGGTTTATGTCAGCCATGCACCAAAATATTCTTAAGCCCAACACTCGGCTTCATTGGGAGATATTAAAAAGTTGAAAGTTCTACAGTGATACTGTCCATCATATAAACACTGAGTGGCATCTGATTATAAAGTTATAATAGCAGTACTTTTTAATTTTTAATTTTTCTTCTGTGGTATTATCCTATAGCAATTGTAAGAGTGCATAAAGTTAATAGTTTTTTGTTATTTTATTAATTTAAAATTAAAGCGAGTTTCAAGGAGTTATTTTGGTGCTTAAATGAAATGTAATTCCAAATGCATTGATCGAATGCCTGAAATGTGCCGGGCACAGAGAGATGCTGAAGTGTAAGACCCAGGGGGATCTATAAACTTCTAAAGTAATTGGACCTATAAGACAGGTTTACTAATCATTGAAATGCAAAGGAGAATAAGCCACATGCACTTAAATGAATTCATTCAATGATTCAGGGGTTGAAATTGGGAAAATCACAGTTGACTGTAAAGAAACAAGTAAATACTCTGTTAAGAAGAGAAAGCTGAAGGAGATAGGAAAGGAAGCACAATTTCTATTGGCCTAGTAGAAGCAAGGACTAAAAGCCAGACATGGGCCATGTCTGGAAAAGAGTGAACAATCCCATGTGACTAGAGCAAGGGTGAATGCAGAATGAGGATGGAAGACTAATGCTGGAGGTGGGGATTGCAAACATCTGAGGAAGACTCACAATGCCAGTTGGAGGAATGTTCAGGTATTCAGTGGGTCAGGGGAGCTGCTGAATGGTTAGAACTGAAGAAGAATGTTGCAATGCATTGCAGAAGTATGTTTGCATACACATTACAGAGATTGTTACTAATCTGATAGAAAGTGATCAAAGGCTCACCCCACACAGCAGAAACCCAAGTTTTGAGACTTATCCTCAGGTATGATACTATCCTATGTAGCAGCACTGCCCAACAGAACTTTCTGTGGTGATCAAGAATCTGCGTATCTGTACTGTCCGATATGGTGGCCACATGGGGTTACTGACCACTTCACATGGGGCCAGTGGGACTGAGAAATTAATTTTAATTTTATCTAATTTTAGCATATTTAACTATAAACATAAATCGCCTTAGGTTGCTGCTACTGATTACTGTATTAGATAGAAGATACAGCTATATAAGGATGTAGCAGGAAAAGAAAAACTTTATAAAACATGTTAAATAATATAAGATTTTGGTCCACTGAGGTCCAGAAGTTTCTCCTATTTCCATTTCTAATACACTGTCAGGTTAATTATCAGAAAATTTCTGCCTCATTATGAAACTGGATGTTTAGAACATTGTCAAGGATACCCTAAAGGGTATTATGGACCGAGAGTCTAAGGTCTAATCTAATTTAACAAATCTCCAGTTTCTGTTTTCCTGTCTGTTACAGTCACTTGACCAATTTTAATTGAATGCTGTCGTGTAGTGTTTATCAAATACCTTCAACCTTTTAAAACGCTTTGCTCAGTGGCAGTTCATTTTTGAGGGTGGATTTCTTTTGGTAGCTGAGAAAAAAGCAACTCCAAAAACTCATTTCATGCTCAGAGATTTGTGCAGCTATAATTGATTTAGGTGTTGGGCAAAACAGTCAAGGTGAGAAAACACATGCACGAAGAGAAGTCATTACTGTAAATGAGAGGAAATATCTTCCTTGAAATACTGTAGAAAAGAACAGAAAAAAAAACAGAAGTACTTTTCAAGGAAAATTGGATCAGATCAAGAAATTCTTAATAGCTAAGTGAAGTCTTTCAAAATTATGCTCATAGCAGTGAACTGAACTATTATTAATAGTCTTGGAGATGAGAGTGAAAGTGACGGCTAATGGATCCAGAGATGGATTTGACTCCTTTTGTCTCCAAATTCCACTCTTTATTGGCTTTGAGGCACCTTAATGAAGCCCAAAGTCTAGAGAAAACAGAGTTGAAAGAAAAAATTGTGCCTTAAATTAGATTAAATGGCCTCAATGCTATGGTGGAATAATACAACAATTCCTATTCTCATCACAGTTACCCAAAAAAGAGAAGGAACTGACAAAGGCCACCTGAAGATGGCAAAACAAACAAATACGCAACAACAAAAACCCAGCAACATGGTTTGTGGATGAAAACCCAAAAGTATCCAGTTGCAGTTTGAGAAGTGTATGGGTTAGGTTGGCATTTGATTTCCAGGTGAAAAAGATAAAAGGAATTAAGCTCTTATAGATCAAATAAGAATGAGAATTTTTTGTCAAAACTACTTTGCTATATCAACAAAAATTTAAATATCTCCCAAACAGAGAACACTACAAACAAGGAACAACCCATCCATTTCTAATTCTAATTTAATTCTATCACAAATAGGAACTGAACTCTGATATATGGGGTTTATATTTGGGATATGTGTTTAAGCTAATGGAAGAGCTTTGACAGGAACAAATTGTGAATTCAGTTCTATATTAATCTTAGAGTTTCAGTTATATAACAGCTCCTTCTCCCAGAAGCATATTAAGAAAAAGGAACTCTCAGAATGTTTCAGTGTACTTTAAATGAAAATTTAATTTTGCTATTTCCACTCATTTAGTCTTGGTGCTTTGTGGTACTCAGAAAAAAAGATTATTATTTTTTCCTTTGGAAACTATTTTAAAATGTTGACTTTTGTTGATGCAATTCTGAGAATATAGTTGTCGGTTGCATGCCTGCTAGAGAGATAACAGGAGTATTTCAAGACTTAATGCACACACAGAGTCAGAGAAAAGAAAGGCTATCTCATTGTGTGGTTCTGCTTAAGCAGCTAAGACTCTTTCCTTAGAATACATCATGCAATGTCTTATTCTCATTAGCCTGAATGGGTCCCATGACATTCTGGAACCAATTGCTTTCAAAGGCAGTAGACCCAGTCTTCTTCAGTTGCTTTTAAGACTTTTTAGATGTCTGGTGCGTGTGGAGAATGACATCTGTGTGGCCCACTGTGGCGATCTCCAGAGATTGTTCCCAACCTCTAGCCAAATAACCCGGAGCATCTGGCTACCCATTGCCCCTCCCAGCTGAAATCCTGGCCCTCACCAGTCCTTTTTCTGATTAGACTCATGCACGGGTAAGCCCGTGGGTAAGCCCCTGATCTCATGCACTTCCCCTGAAGTCCAGGGCTGAGTGGAGCAAGGGTAGATATCACTGAACACACAGAAGAAATGGGGTCAACGGGAGAACAGCAGGGAAGTCAAGGGTAGGTGGATGGAGTATCCATTAAATCGTTTTCCTTAGGGACTCCCTGATTTCTTTTTTCTCCCAGTCCAAATATTATCTTTTTTCACACAAAATATAATTATGCAAATATAATTTCCTTTGCAATATTAGCTACTGTCTATCTCTTACTAAAATGCATCGAGCTGGAAACAACATCATTTTGTACATAATGTGGCTGGCATCTATAAAGAAGGGAGTGAGGAAGGAGAAGGAGAGGGAAGATGGCAAGTGAAAGTGCTGCTATCTTTGGGAATTTGGTTGACAAACATTCACTAACATTATCTATAAACCATAGGACATTCAATATTTAAAGACATATTGGAGGGGATAGTGCTTGAGAGTTGCTATCCTGTAAGACACTTTCAGTCATTTGAGTCATTTACGACTGCAAAACGTTTGAGGATTTCTACTTTGTTCAAATGCACTATTGTCCTACTATGAAAGTGCCTGGTGACCACAATGTCTGGGAATTGAGAATGTTTTACTTCTTTAGGGAGCCTGATACCTAACTCTGCCTGAAATGTAACAGAATTCTTTTTAGTTTGTAAAGAAATATAATACCCCAATGTTCTTAAGTAATATCATCATTAACATGTGTATTAAAACATACTGAATGTTTTCTTATGCAACATTAGATAACAACATAATTGTTCTACCTGGATACTGGATTATATCAGCACATGTTATAAACAGATCATTTTCTAGAAACACAAAAAGGTCTGAGATGAACTTCAGTGCCCCTACTTTAATCACCAGGGACCAAAATTGTCTTACTTCAAACTCTTGAAATCTAGTAAAAATGGCTACTCATGTGCTTAGAGAGTTATTTGTTTTAGATTTAATCTTACAGCTACTTAGGGGAAAAAAAGTTGAACTTAAAGGTAAAATGTCACTAGATGTATTTTCTAATCATTCTCAAAGCATGACTACTCTGCTTATGTTTAGTTATCTTGAGAATAAAGTTTTAATGCTTACCTCATGTTCCCCCAAAATTCCCCATATATTTTTCTGAGATGACCATTCTGGGTGAAAAGGCATATTTCTGTATGTCTTACAGCTAGAAAATCAGAAATAGGCAATGGGATAATTGAAGTTGAGGTGGACAGTTGCTCCTCCAGACATCACTTTATGATGTATAAGCCATAAAATATTAAGGTTAATCCATCAGGTGTCTACACTACAATGCATGTCCCAGGCATAACTAAGCAGCCCCATAAATGTGAAAAAATGGCACACATCATAAACAACTGCTCTAACATAACCAGTTTCCTTTACAGCAAAGAATGTAGTTATAACATAAGATGTTCAAAATCCCATGAGGTATTAGCCGGGGGAGTTCAAGTGTTCCTCCATGAGTGTTTCAAACGAATTTAATGGCACAATCTTCTCAGTAACCTCTAAGCATGCATCTTATAATAAATGATTCGAATTATTTTTCCTTTTGAGTTGAATTGGGCACATTCCTGTACATAGTCCTGTGCATGGATGATAAAATATGAATGAAACACATTCTATGCTCTTAAGAAGAATGCAAGTGAAAACAGAGACAAAATATTCATATGAAAATGAGGTGGCAATATCAGGTTGCATGTAGTACTTGACAGATAGGGGGTGCCCTAAGTATCATGTAATTCAGAGCAAGCAGGCACAAGTTGGAGGGGGTAATTAAGACTTCCTGGGAGCTGAAGGGAAAGTGAGAACTCAAAGGACCCCAAGGCAGGTGGAGGAATTAGTGAGTCACGGCTTGGGGGAAGAATTTCATGATTTTTTTTTTGAGATAGAAATTGGAGGAGAAAAAGTCAATACCTTTTCTTTTTATGAGTGGTTTCCATGATAATTTAACGTTTTACCGAAGTAAGTTTTCTACCTTGACTTCTAAATAAATAAAGGTATAAAGCAAGGGTTTGACAGGTATTTTGAGTAGTATTCTCTACCCTTGGAAAAAATGGTCTTTTGCATTTTAGTTCAACTTTGCACACTGCAACAAGTAGCTCTGTGGAATCTTTCCCTGTGAGAATAGTTTCCTAAACTGATAATATCTCTGGGCTTCCAGACAACTCAAGGGCTAGATGGGGAGGAGAGTAATTATGAACAAAATTGAATTGGTTTTAAACGTATTTGTAATAGATTTTCAGATGAAGATGCTTACTCAAATTACCAATTATAAAAAGAGTATTGGGATTTCGGAAATGTTGAGACTCAATGATTGACCATTTGACCCAGTAAGTGATAATAAGACTTTGGTTTGTGGAGCTGCTTTCTGCAACAGTGCGTGCTTTAGTACTATTGATTAAAATGGCAAGAACCGAAGGAAAATAGGACTCATTACAGGGATACCTAAGACCAACAATGAAATATGCACTTTGTCTACAGAGTATGCTAATAGGATGTGGGGGCCATATTCAGAATGAGGTTTTTTGCATTGTGAATTTTTAGTATTTATAAAAGTAATCTTTTAAGCCATCTTTTATCAGGTCTTCATCTATCTTCTCAATTAAGATTCTGAGGCATAGCTTGAGGTCAGTCAGTTGAAGCAGACGCTCTAGTTCATTTGATAAAATGGTGCACTGAGGCATGAATCAGCCCCAATCTGCCCACAGTTCCTCATCCCCGCAAGGGAAAAGAAGGCCATTTCACGAGACAATATTTATACAGGTATTTCCAAAATGTGAACTCAGTGTGACCTTGGCACTTACCAGATAATTTGAACCATTATAGAAATAAGAACATGTTGTAAAAGCATACAGAAGACAGACAAGTCATAACCTCTGCAAAAGCCAAATGCTTCATCATAGCAGCATTTTTCTCATTATTTGCTGGAATAAATAAATACTGAAGCCAGGAATAATTCACTTATTTAAAATTGGTTAAGTGGGCAAGTGCCATAACTAATAAGTCTTACAATTAGGGGTTAGGTTGAAAGCTCTACATCATACATTGAAGTTAAGAAATAGAACACTGGAGTAACCTTTAGGCAAGAAAATACTACTACTGCTACTAATATTATAACATGTCTCATATTTGTCATAGCTCTGCCATTTTTCCCATGGAGACCGCATGTTTGTGAGCAGACGGCTATTAGGTGTTTTTATCTCTCATAGACTTCTGAGTTCATTGCATGAGGAGGCTGGAGCATGGGGAGGCTGAAGAGCAGGGAATGCCTGAGGGAGGTGAGTCACAGAGCAAACAGGTAGTACCTCTTCAGGGCGGGGGCAAGGGTGCAGTAAAGTACTCATCCAATGGCAGGACAGTTTTGTACAGGATCCTGGAATGTTTGCGAGACTGCGTGGAAACTCACTCTCCTTGCCTGCAAGAAAGCTAGAATGCCGTGTCTGGGCCAGACCTCAAGTCCATGCGTGCTCTTAGCTTCTGGGACCTATGCTATGATCCTTGGGAAGCCCCTACTACTCTGGGTTTTAGGTTATTGGTCAGGAAAGTCTAGTCCTCTGCAAGGCAGACCGATACTCATTTGAATATAAAGACTAGACACTCCCTTGAAAGAGAATGCATGTGCATTTTTTTACAGCCAGCTGTAAAACTGGAGACTCCTAGAAAAACTGGAATTCAAACAAATTTGTCTTTCTTTCAAATGCTAGCTTCCTTTTAAATGAGAAGTGGTTTTGGTTGTCGCCCCCTCCCCCTCCGTTAACATGCTGGGATATTTAGAAGATTAAGTAAAGATTAGCTAAAGTATCCTAATGTTTATATAGGCATACCCAGAATCCTAAAAAATTTCCTGAATTGTATCTGAAATTTTTCTATGAAAATTCGAACCAGTACTTGAAATGGTGCTTGAAAACTTTCTATGGTTCTTCTAAATCATCTTCGTGTAATAGAATTACAACATAAGTCAAAATTTGATGTATCTATATAATTTTAAAAGGTTAGGGACACAGGAAAAATAAACTAATGAAATGATTTTATAGTATATTTTATTGAACCCAGTATATCTCCAATATTATAATTTCAACATGCAGTCAATACAGAAATACTAATGAGATACTTTACATTCCACTTTTTAAATGTTTAGTCTCTGAGATCGGCGTGCATTTTACATTTGTCCCACATTTGGAAGTGCCACACTTCAAATGTTGAATAGCCACATGTGGCTACTGGCTACTATATACGGACAATGTAGCTCTACTTATAGTTGGTGTGGTTAAGCAACGTTGACAGAATGAGATTTCCTGAGCCTCTGCATCCACCCAATATCACCATTAATATAATTGATTCTCTCTAAAATCTTAGGATTTTATACCACAGATGTAGTGCTGGTCTGGAATAGCAGGTACTTACCTAAACTAACCTTAACTAGAGACCACAAGATCTTCACCCCAAATCCCCAGTCACCTTCATCATTTCTCAGAACTACTTGGGGAGTCAAAGTTTTCAATAAACAAATGTGTACACTTAATGAATTTAACCTCAAAGACAAAGGCTGTGGTTTAGGATGAGTTGACTTGAAGTCAGTCTTCTTTAGCATGACTTCAGGTCAGCTAAGGACAAACCACAATGAAGCTTTTAATCCAAACTTTGGTGCCAACCTCCTTGAAAATAGAGTTGGCAGGGACCTAATATATTATGTAACAAATCCTCATCTTCTTATAGATGAAAAATACTGAGGTTTGGGAAATGTACTCAAGTCACCTAGGACTTTAAAAAAATATTTTTAAATAAAACAAGGTCTTCTCATCGTTAGAAATATTCATTGTGATAAGATGAGGCAAGATGCATAAAGTAAGGACTTCAAAGTTTACCGCTATCATGCTTTCCCCCATCTTTTCAGATCTCCTTAGATTTGTATGAGACATTCCAAAATTAATTCAGACTTTTCACTTCATGCCTATAAACAGGTTGATTAAAAATTTTGGATAGGACCAAGCTACATGTACTCATGCTCTTTTGTCAGGTACAGAATTCATATATGATCACTTTGTCCATCTAAAATATGCAAATACTGCAGAAACATACAGAGTGAAATGGATGAATTTCCTCTCACCCTCCATCCTTCATGGCCTAAGTCCTATTTCCCTTTCCAAAGGCAAACATTCCCAGTTTGATATATAACCTATGATGTTTTTCTTAAATTCATATACACATAACACTTATTTTAAATAAGTGTTTTATATTAGGAGAGTCTTAGATTTACAAGGCAGATGTGAAGATAACACAGTGAATTCCCATCTATTTCCTACCCCATTTCCACTATTCTTTTTGTTTTAACTTTTATTTTAGGTTCAGGGGTGCATGTGCAGGTTTGTTACATAAGTAAATTTGTGTCATGGGGGGTTGTTGTACAGACTATTTTGCCTCCTAGGTATTAAGCCCAGTACCCGTTAGCTATTTTTCCCAATCCTCTCCCTACTCCCACCCTACATCCTGTAGTAGGTCCCAGTGTGTGTTGTTCTCCTCTATATGTCTGAGTGTTCTCATCATTTAGCTCCCACTAACAAGTGAGAATATGCAGCATTTGGTTTCCTGTTCCTACATTAGTTTGCTAAGGATAATGGCCTCCAGCTCCATCCATGTCAATACAAAGGACATGATATTATTCTTTTTTATGGCTGCATAGTATTCCATGGTGTGTATGTACCACATTTTCTTTATCCATTCTATCATTGATGGGCATTTAGGTTGAATCTCTGTCTTTGCTATTTTGAATTTCACTATTCTTAATATCTTACATTAATATAGTATATTTGCCACCAATAATAACCCAATATGCATATGTTCTTATTTACTGAAGTCCAAATGTGTTTTAGATTTTCCTACTTTTTTCTAATGTAGTTTTTCTGGTCCAGGATAACACATTAGATGTAAGCATCATGTCTTCTTAGGATTCTCTAGACTTGTGATTGTTTCTGAGATTTTCCTTATTTTGGATGACCTTGACAGTTTTGAGAAGTACTGCATGGGTATTTTAAAGAGTTGATGGTTTTCTCATTAATAGGCTGGGGTTATGAGTTTTAGGGAGGAAGACCCCAGATATGAAGTGCCATTTTTAATATGTGACTCTCTTTTTAATTGTTTAGCAGCAACTCATAAATTTTCTCTAATGGAAAAGCGACATAAACATCACCACATAAAAACAAAGTTTTTCCTTCTATGTGATCTTTTTCTTCAAATATTTTTAGTCATAATAGTGGAAAGATTATCTCAAAACATGAGAGTTAAGTTAAATGTCTTGGTGATGCTTCCAGGAATTTCTCAACCATTTTCTTTCCATGCATAAGTGATGGCTGTCATCCTAGCTGATGTCCAGGGAGGTTTATTATGTGTCAAGCATGAGTTTTTTCCAAGCTGTTTCTAAAAAACAAACTTGTTGCCAGCAGAATGGCATTTTCACTTTCCCTTCAGTGTCCTGTGTGATTGGCATCCCAACTAGTGATAATGCTGACGTCTACCATTTGTTCACACACTACTGATACTGACTCACTAAATAGCCTGAGGCACCTCTTCTCAATGCCACAACCACTTACGCTCTCAGTTAATGAAATGGGTAAAGGAAAAAAGAAAGATGGTAAGGCAGAATATATGGTTAACAAAATTTATAATAAAGAAATCTAAGAGTACAAAAATAAATATAAAAAAAGCACTGGGGAGAGGAAGATCAGAAACCTCACCTTTCTATAATCATGCATCATTGGAACGTGTTTATGGAGTGTCTTAGCTCTGTGCTTCCCCTGGTGAGAGGTAAAAATTCAATTTGGTTCACTCTACATCCCCAGAGTGATGTCTTATGGGGAAGCCACTCCATTGTAAGATAGAGCAGACTCAGTGAAGTTTTTCTGTAAAAGGCCATGGAATAAACATTTGCAGCTTTGTGAACCACATGGCCTCTGTTTCAGTCACTCAACTCTACAGATGTAGTGTGAAAGCAGCCTGGGCAATATGGCAATGAGTGGGTGTGGATGTGTTCTAATAAAACTTTATTTACAAAAACAGGCAGTGAATCCGTAAGCCAACCTCTGATATAGAGACAAGAATGCTAAAAAAGAGTACGTCTTTCTGGTTCAAATAGGGAAAGAAAGAAAAAAAAGGACAGATTGAAAAATAAATTGAAAGAGAAAAAGACAATTATTGCCCGCATCTCATTTTCCTGATGTGTCAGTCTGTTCTGTGTCACTGTAAATAAATACCTGAACCTGGGTAATTTATGAAGAAAAGTGGATTAATTGGGTCAGGGTGCTACAGACTGTACAAGCATGGCTCCAGCTTCTGCTGCCAGTGAGGCCTCAGGACACTTACAGTTATGATGGAAGGCAAAGGAAAGCAGGCAATGTCACATGGCAAGAACGGGAGTGGGAGGGGTGGGAGGTGCCACACTCTTAAACCACCAGATCTTTCATGAACTCAGAGCAAGAACTCACTCATTATCTTCAGGACAGCACCAAGGCATTCATGAGGTATCCGCCCCCATGACCCAGGCCCCACCTCCAACATTGGAGATTACATTTCAATACCAAATTTAGAGGGGACAGCATCCAAACTATATCACCTGATTTCTATGGTATTCATTTTTTGTTGCTGCTTAACGGATCACTACAAAGGTAGCAGCTTGAAACAATACCCGTCTAATAGTTCACACAGTTCAGTAGGTCAGAAATCAGGTGGGCTTACCTGGTTGTTCTAGGTAGGGTCTGAAGGGTGAAATCAAGGTGCTGGCTGGCTGGCCTCTTACCTGAAACCTCCGGGAAAAAATCTGCTTCTAGGCTCATTGAGGTTGTTGGTAGACACCATTTCCTTGTAGTTGCAGGGCCCAGGTCCTTGTTTCTTTGCTGGCTGTCATTCCAGGGTGTTTCTCAACACATTAAGGATGCTACATTACTTCTCATGTCTCATGTGGCTTCTTACATGTTCAGGCTGCCAACAGAGAGTTGAATCCTTCTCAGGCTACAAATTTCCATGACTTCTTGTATTTTTTATTTATTTATTTATTTATTTATTTATTTATTTGGTTGAGCGGGGACAGAGTCTCTCTCTGTCACCCAGGCTGGAATGTAGTGGCATGATCTTGGCTCACTGCAACCTCCGCCTCCCCGGCTAAAGCAATTCTCCTGCCCCAGCCTCCTGAGTAGCTAGGATTACAGGCACGCACCACCATGCCTGGCTAATTTTTGTATTTTTAGTAGAGACGGAGTTTCACCATGTTGGTCAGGCTGATCTCAAACTCCTGACCTTGTAATCCGCCCACCTCAGCCTCCCAAAGTGCTGGGATTACAGGAGTGAACCACTGTGCCCTGCCCACAAATCTCCATGACTTCTTATGTCACTTGCCAGAGAAAGTTGTCTTCTAACAAGGGCTCATGTGAAAAATCCTTCTAACAAGGGCTCAGCCCACCCAGGTAATCTCCCTATTTCAGAATCGGCTGTGCCATATAACACAGCGCAATCGTGGGAGTGGTATCACATCACAGTCACAGGCTCCAGAGATTTGGGTGAAAGCTTTTGGGGGCCAGCTTTAGAATCTGCTTACCACATCTACCTTACAACTTTGTCATCAGAGTTAAATAAAATAAACCAAATAAAATGTCCTAGCACTGAGTCTGGAAACAGAAAGATGGCCAAAAATATTAAATGTGTCTCAAAATTTACAACATTTTGAATTTTGTTTTGTATCTCTTGCCTGTATTTTTAAATTCTTGCTTATGTAAAATGTTATGTCCCCAAGTAAAGAGGAACTATGAATGTCATCAGCAGTAAACCATTTACCATTCTTGATTTTTGTTTTCCTCAGTAGTAACAAAACTCAAAAATTCCATGCAGACCAAAAAAATTATGCCATCCCTTTATAAATGGGTTTAAAGCACATTGTATCTATTACACGAGGCCTCCTATGGAGTCAGACTTGCGGCTTGTCGAAGTCCAAATATATTCATTTACTCCTTGGTCCCAAGTCTTTGACACATTTTACAAATGTTGGCTCCAGCAGGGTGGCACTCACTGGCTCTCACATGCTGACATCCTAGGACCCCGTGGCAGAGAGCACTGGCCATTTGTCAATCATATCACAGCATCCTCGGCGGGTGGCCGGCCTGACACTCCATCAACCAGACATCTGTGGGCTGAAATGTCTTTCTTCTTGCTGTATGATAAATAGAGATCCTTTTGTAAGCTCAGCCTGTAAACTCTTCCTTTTACCAGGCTCATGTTTAATAATATAATAGAACTGAAATGATAACATATCGAGCCACATCACAACAATATCGATCCTGGCGGTAGCTTTGTGATGTGAGTTCTTGAACCTGCATGGTAACTCCATGGGAGGTTATGGGTCTCTGTCAATACGGATGTAGAATCCTCTACCAGAGGGATGATGGAGTGTGTTTCTCCCAGCAGAGATTGGGGATTCTGGGGTGACAACATGTAGGCTGTGTAGGATTCCCACGTTGCGGACTTGTACTGCCCACCCAAATTAGTCAAGGTATATGCATAAGAGGCTTCCCAGGCTTGCTCTGAGAAAGAGGTTGAATAAACAGATAGCAGCAAACTAAGGTGGTATTTTCTCTGATTCCATGTGTCTGTTACCACCCAGAAGTTGCATAGCATACCAGAAAAATGGCCAGAATTTTTGAAGGAACAGTGGATACTGTAGGACATATAAATTATATAGCCTGTTGTTCACTAATATGGACACAATGGGTATTAATCTCTGCATAGAAATATCTGTGCATGAGGAATGCTGCATTGCAAGTTTCTTTAAGATTATTGAACTCTGGGCTGAGTGCCGTGGCTCATGCCTGTAATCCCAGCACTGTGGGAGGTCAAGGCGGGCAGATCATGAGGTTAGGAGTTCGAGACCAGCTTGGCCAACATGGTGAAACCCTGTCTCTACTAAAGATACAAAAAAATTAGCTTGGTGTGGTGGCATGCGTCTGTAATCTTAGCTACTCGGGAGGCTGAGGCAGGAGAATCGCTTGAACTCAGGAAGCGGAGGTTGCAGTGAGCCAAGATTGCACCATTGCACTCCAGCCTGGGCAACAGGGTGAGACGCCATCTCAAAAAAAAAAAAAAAAAAAAAAAAAGATTATTGGACTCTTTCTCTGAGGTACTCACTCCCTTCCCACCACCATTGACTCAACCTTCAGCCCCCCATAGAAATAAAAAATCCTATTTAGTCATAACTGGGACACTATCATCTCCAGGACTGTGCCAGGGTCCGATGGCTTTACCCAGCATCAGCACATAGGGATGGCTCTTGATGCCATGAGTCACACTGTTGGCCACGGAGGGGTACCCTGTTCCCCTACACTGGGATTCTCTGATCTCTTACCTGTCGATTCCTCATCTTGGGATGACCTTCAGGGGTCCTCTTGGCACACTTGACACTCCTCTCTTCCCACAATTTGGAGCAATTCAGATTGTCTTCTATTGGAGCTCACACTTTGACACTGGACAGAAAGAGCACTCCCACCTCAAGTAACACCTGGTTTCTCCTCTGCAAAATCTCTGAGTCAAAAAAGACCCAGCAACCTCCTGAGAATGGCAGGAAGTGGGCAGGAAATAGAGAGGGCTCACACTTTGACATCTCTATAGAGTATCTTGTCACATAGATAGGTGAAGGTGTTTTCCTTATTAATAGTCCTGGGAAAAGATAGGTCACACTCCTGGATCAATAAAATGGTAGTGATTCAGCATCAACTACGGAAGTAGAAAAAATATGAGGCATTGTAGAATCATTAGCAAGCAGTTTGCACATATATTAATACTTGTTTTTTGTTTCTTTTTTATGCTACCGTAAAGCATTTAATAACCTAATTTAAAAATTGAATTTTTCATCGTTATGTGTAAAATGATGAAGACGTTTTATGATAGGAAAGAGATTGGGCCACTGTAACGAAGGGGAAAATAGCACTCAGGAAAGCATAAATTGTTATATATTTCCAAATTCTCAAGTCTACTGACACACTACTTAATTTTCCCCACTCTAAAACTCTCCAAATGCTTGGATCGTCATACTAAAGGGATTCCTAATAACCACATGGAAACTACTCTTCCCAAGTTATTACATTATTAGCCATTCGCATATCATTTCCTGCAGTCAAGATGAAGGAAGGGTTATAGTCCTCATGTCTTTGTGCCTTTATTGTCCTGAACAGTGCCTCTCAGAGAAAACTACAGTTGACTATGGACAGGCACATTTCTTCTTGTTCTAGCTCTCCCATGAAGCATAAGAGAGCAAGATGGGAAGTTACGTGTTTGAAGATTTGTTAAGAAAATAGATTTTATTTGGAAGAGAAGTCCTATGCCAGCTCAGGAGGCTCAGGGAAAGCTTTCTTGATGATTACATTTTGAACCAGGACCTGGAGATGGGAGGAACCGGAACACATTCTGGTCACTGGCAAGGAAACACCCACTGTTAGGAAGTGGGTCCTAAACTGGCAGGCCTGCTGGAAGAACAGCAGGGACAGAGTGAGAACTGAGTAAGGAAAGCTTGGCAGAGCCCAATAAAAGTGTCCATGCGGATGGCAGGGAAGGCCTCGTGTTATTGAAATTCAAGACTAATTTATCAGTTAAGGTTTGTGTTTTTGTTTTGTTGGGGCTTTTTTTAGAAATAGGGTCTGGCTGTGTCACCCAGGCTGGAGTGGACTGCAGTGGCACAATTTGTTAACACTAGGGACAGGGGACATTGGAATGTTGTGATTGTGAAGTTTTATATACTCTAGTTTTGTTGTTTGTTTGTTTGTTTGTTTTTTCCTATTTGAATTGGATTCTACACCCACGCATCTTACACTATGGAAACTTATCAAAGGGACACAATTCTAAGAATATAGAAATGGATAGCATTTTTTAAAAATTTAAATAATATATTTTCTTTAATTCAAAACACGAAAATATATTATTTCACTGTGTAATGAATGTGGATTTTACTTTTTTATTACTAAGTCTTTAAATTGAACTAGCTACATTTCTTGTTTATTTTTTTCTTCAACTTTTAAGTTCTGGGATATGTGTACAGGATGTACAGGTTTGTTAAATAGGTAAACGTGTGCCTTGGTGGTTTGAATCACTTATCAACCCGTCGCCTAGGTATTAAGCCCAGCATGCATTAGCTATTCTTCCTGATGCTCTCCCTCCCCCCATTACACCCCAGACCCCAGTATGTGTTGTTCCCCTCTATGTGTCTATGTGTTCTTATCATTCAACTCTCACTTCTAAGTGAGAACATGCAATGTCTGTTTTTCTGTTCCTGCATTAGTTTGCTGAGGATAACAGCGTCCAGCTCCATCCATGTCCCTGCAAAGGACATGGTCTAATTCCCTTTTATAGCTGCAGAGTATTCCATGTTGTATATGTACCACATTTTCTTTATCCAGTCTGTCATTGATGGGCATTTGGGTTGATTCCATGTCTTTGCTATTGTGAATAGTGCTACAATGAACATATGCATGCATGTGTCTTTATAATAGAATGATTTATATTCCTTTGGGTATATACCTAGTAATAGGGTTGCTGGGTCAAATGGTATTTCTGCCTCTGGATCGTTGAGGAATTGCCATACTGTCTTACACAGTGGTTAACCTAGTTTACACTCCCACCAACAGTGTTAAAGCGTTCCTTTTTTTCCGCAACCTCGTCATCATCTGTTGTTTTTTGACTTATAAATAATTGCCATTCTGACTGGCATGAGATGCTATCTCCTTGAAAGTGACCTGCATAGGTGTTTATTCCATATTTTCCTGGACTTTTCTGTAATGAAAGTACTTTTTGATAGTGTTTAGGGTCAAATTGCGTGGGAGAATAATTCAGGAATAAGTTGATAATCTCTTTTGAGAAGGATTACTATGAATTGGTTAGGGAGATGCTGGGAAAGTTTGAGGGGGATGTAGGGTGATGTGTGTTCAGGGTGTGTGTGTGTGTGTGTGTGTGTGTGTGGTGACTTAATATGGGAGATAAAGGAGTTTATTTGTAATCTTGGGGGAATGTTCTAGAAGTGAGGAGAACCATGATATGTGTGAGCAAAAATGGAGAGCTTAAGCTCAAATCCAGCAGGTACCTTTAGGGTTACAAATAGAGTATTCAGGATTGCGTCTGGATACAGATCATGTTAATGATGCTTATAGTAGGAACATGAAGGAGCCCCAGGCTGATGGCTTCATATGTTCCAACTAAAGTAAGAGGCGAGGACTTCATTTGAAAATAGGTTTTAAGGAGCGTTAAAGACAAATCATTCAGAAGGATTCCAAGAGTCTCAGAAAGGGATAGGATACAGGGACAAAACAGATTGAGGCAACTGGGAAAGAAAAGTCGAAGGGATATCCACTAAATCCCTTCAGGAAATACGCATGTTTGAGGAATTGTAGAGAGATCCGCAAGTAGCTACAGGCTTAACTCAAGGAGAGCCAGGAAACCTGTTCCCATTTTGGTAAAACCAATGAGACAACTGTTCCAATTCTGTGAATGGATTTCGACCCAGGAGAAAGATAACTCTAAGTTGTTTTTCTTTTCTTTTTCCTATTTGGTTTTTATTTGAAGACATGGCTGCATACTTTTATCGTTAAACCAACCCAGAGTGCTTTGCAGCTTTGTGCATTTATTTGCCTGGATGATAGCGCTATTTTCTTTGGTTTGGTTGGAGTCACTGGCCTTGGCTAATGCCTGCATTTCAAGCTCTTCTTCGTTTTCCAGCCTTCCCTGACTACTTGGCCCCACAGTGCATTGTTTCAGCGCCAGTCCCATTAATCAGGCTTTTGCTAAATCTTTACAGCTTGGGAAGAATTTTTACTCAAAACATTCAAAACCAGCATTTCACGGAATTCAGCTGTGGCTAACAATAGGAAGCCTTGTTGGTGGAGACCACATTCAAAGTTAATGGGCTTGAAGGAGCATTTCAGAGCCTATTTGAAGGCCTGGGAGCTGAGCCCAGCCTGCCCAGTTATCGGCAACTCCCGGTGTAATTAGGATGCTCGGGGCTGACTCAGGAGCCTTGCAGACAGCTCTGCCAGCCCTGAAATGGGGAAAAGTCCATGCATCTTCATACAGACTATTCTGAACACTCCCCTGTAAGATGCATAGATTGGGCATGAAAATAAAATCAGGGATTGTGTGGCTGGGGCTTTGTACTGCTTTCAAACTAACTGGGGTCATACTGGCCAGATTTTCCTCCTTACCACAGAACAAACGCATGCCAATACATTTATTAAGTCTAAGTTATTTGCAAGTCACGTGCTCTTTGCAAATCAAGAGTAGATTATGAGGATGATGGCTTCTTTACACAAGGGATTTGAAGCTTAAGGGGGAACCCAGACAGCAATTGGGGACAAGGTGCCCTTCCAAATATCTTAAAAGCACTTTGGGGAGGTGTGTATGCAGACCATGTATAATACCCACTTTGTCTTCACATTTTAAAAAAACTATATATTTTTGAACCTTTTGATTCTTCAACTCAAAGTTACATTTTGCACACCATGAAATACTCTGTCGCTAATGTAGAATAGCTCAGCAATCTGTTGAATAAGGCATAAATTACGTTTTTCTAACATCATGAACATTTCATTTTTCTGAATTCTACAGATTGAATATTTTAAATTAGTAGACTTTATTTCTTAGAGAGGTTTTCAGTTTACAGAAAAATTGAACAGGAAGTACAGAGTTCCCATATACTCTTCATCCCCACTACTCCTCCCCAACACTAGTTTCCACTATTATTAATATCTTGCAGAAGTATGGTCCATTTGTCACAATAGATGAACCAATTTTGATGCATTATTATTAACTAAAGTTAACGGTTTATATGAAGATTCACTTTTTTGTTGTCATTTTCTAAGAGTATTTTTAAATACATAATATCCTGAATCAATTATTGCAATGTCTTACAGAATAGTTTCACTGCCCTAAAAGTCCTCTGAGATCCATCTATTCATTCCTCCTCATCTTTCCCCAGTCTCTGGAGATCACTGATTTTTAGTGTCGCTATAGTTTTCAAATTTCTAAATATTATACAATTGGCCCTTGAACAGCATGAGTTTGAACTGTGCATACCCAGTTACACATGGATGTTTTTTCAACCAAATTCAGGATGAAAATACAGTATTTGCAGATGTGAAACCTGGTACATGGAGGGATGAATCCACGTGGATTTGGGTACAGGCTGGGAACCTGACCCCCTGCTTATACCGAGGGACTACTATACATTTTGCCTCTGAAAATCTTCTTTTTTCAAACCTCTATTTTTCTCCTGAAATTGGCCAATACCAAGAGATTGTGGCAGTAGTTTTAGATTCAAATATTATCATATTTAACATAGTTTTTTTAAAAAAATTCAGTTTCATCAAATGTTAATGGACTCCTTTGCTTTTGTATTAATAACAAAAATTGTTAAATAGCCCTGGACAAAATGAAAAGAAATATGTAACAAGTATTCTAGAGATAAAATATTTGTTATAGGGTTATTTGTGATTTAAATTTAAAGAAATATACTCCAAAGCACTTAGATGAAGTATGATTTGAAATTATCTGTATAAACTGTCATATAAGTGTAAAACACACAATTCTAATCTACCTGAAATTTTTTAAATAAATTATATTTGGGCACTTACAATTGACTCACAAAATGTATCATTACTTTTAAAAGTAAATATTGGCCAGGTATGGTGACTGACACCTGTCATCCCAACACTTTGGTATGCCAAGGTGAGAGAATTACCTGAACCCAGGTGTTTGACACCAGCCTGGGAAACACAGTGTGACCCCATTTCTGCAGAAAATTTTAAAAATTATCTGAGCATGGTTGTGCATGCCTGTAGTCTCAGCTACTCGGCTGGCTGAGGTGGGAGGATCACTTGAGCCCAGGAGATCAAGGCTGCAGTGAGCTATGATCACACCATTGCACTCCAGCCTAGGTGAAAGAGCGAGGCTCTGTCTCAAAGAAGAAAAAAAAAAAAAAAGAAATAATTTAAAAATAAAAATTTAAGAAGTAAATATATGCTCTTGCCTTTCCTGAGGCCATAGGTATGGGCTGAAGGCAGGTGACTAAGTCTCACAGTTGGCTCGTTGGGAGTGAAGTCATCTTCTTCCCCAGATATCCTTATCACAATCTTCCAATCTTGTTCTTTTGAAGAACGTGAGCAGCCAGTCAAATCAGCAGGCACTTCCCATGGGCCACTTCTGGTCCATGCGTCAGGCCATCTTTCCTTCAAAGAAAAAGGGACAACTGAATGTATTGCTTCAAGTACCCTGCTCACTTGGAAGTTTCTCTTCACCTTCCTATTTCACCATTCCCATTTCATAGGGAAACCCTGCTGTGCATGTCCAATGTCAAGATTTGTGGGATGGGGTGTTTTAAAATACAGGCTTGATCATTATTCAGGTATGGTGAGGCTAACAAGTCTCAGGATATTATTTCCATTAAAAAGATATCTTGCTACTCACAGTTCCCAGAGGACAGAGCAAGCCCGGCCATGCAGAGCCACACAAGGAAGCACTGGGGCCAGTCAGGAGGCAGAGGGAGCCACGGGAAAATGTGGATAAGAGCCTTTGCTATGGTTTTCCCGGGAAGGAATGGACAAGGCAGGGAAAGTAGGCTAGGCAGGTTTACAATAGACTAGTTTGAATAATTTCAGCAAGCCCTGGGGAGTACAGATTCCCCCTAGTTTTCTGATTCCTGGCTCTGAGGGGATTAGTGGGGAGCAGGGAGTGGGGGTCAGTGGGGGAATAATGACCCAGAGTATAAGAGCCCAATATGGAATGCAGTTGGGTGGTATGGGCTGTGAACTGGTGAGTTTGCCTATGAAAGACATGCTCCCTGGGGAGCCATATGATATCTCCAGGAATTGACTAGTCTTGGGAGGGGCAGTCCCACAAAAATCAGTAAGGCTCCAAATGTCAAGGCCTCATGATACAGAATTAAAAGACACGATTAACATATGGGAGTCAGATGGCACACAGTTCATGATGAACCATTTGCGTTTCATACTCACTTGCTGTAGTGAACCAGGGAGTGGTTCTCAAATGGAAAACTTTAGGCAGAAGAGGGCATGAGTTGGCTCTGGAACACCACTGGGCTTCTCCAGAAGCTTCATTCTGCATTGTTATCTACTGAATTGCAGAGTAGGATGGAATACATTCTGCAGAGGAGGAGGAGTGCTGCAGCCAGAGAGTGCCAGGAGAGGCATTCATGCAGCCAGGGCACCTTTCAGACTTGGTGTTCCTCCAGGTCAGTCTGGTATTATCTGGAGAAGCAGTGTGATCCACTCCATTTGGGTCACTTACCGCCCCCTGCACCTATTAAGTGTGGCCATGAGGTCGTGATGATGGAACACAAAGTGCTGGCCCAGAGTGGGAAGTGTTTTATTTTTTTCAGTGATTCAGGAGAGTGTGTATGTTTGTGTGTGTGTATGTGTGTGTGTTTGTCTGTGTGTGTGCAATGCATATCGTATATCGTGAGAATTAGCCTTTCCTTGTATGTTAGATTTTTAAGTACATAACAATGGCAGCATTCCACTGAGCAGTCTTCCCTTCCCGTCCTCCAATATAGTACCCATGGGTGGACCCCTGTGCTCACTTCCACCTAGACATGGAGCACCTATGTGTAGTTTGGAAAAGGGCTGTGCACAGTGTCCACCACACCAGTTCTGACTCCAGGGCACAGATTCCCCATCCTCCCTTTGCTATTACATCGGAGCACATGACTACATTCTGATCCATGGAATACAAAGAAGGATATAGCTGCTTCCAAGCCTGCCCCAGAACCTTGTCCCACAGAATGCATTAGGTCTCTTATCCCCTGCTGGATGACATGGGAGGTCAACCTGTTCTACACCCCACAGCTGGTGGATAGAGGAGGACACCCTGACTATGGTATAGGCAATAAATTAATCTTTCTTAGGTTAAGTCATTGAAATGTGTAAGTGTGTTGGTAGCCATGTCAGTCTATTCTATCCTGACTAATCATAATATAGTTGGTATATTTTGAAGGGTTTTTGTGTGTGTGTGTGTGTGTGTGTGTGTGTGTATATATAGATATAGATATAGATTTTTTTTTTTTTTTTTTTTTTTTTTTTTGCTCCTCTACTGTGAGTAACTTGAGGTTAGGTTTTTGGGTCCCAGGAACTTGTAAAGTGCTTTTTTGTTTTTCACGTAGTAAGGTCTCAGCAATCAATTAGTGAATAAAGCTAACAAGAGAAGGGTGATGATTAAATATGTGATATAAATGTAGATAGATACAGGTATTTCAATAAACGTGTGTGTGAGAGAGCTATATATCTCTCACAAAGTAGGAAATATATATATATATCACAAAGTAGAATATATATGTTTTTTACATATATATAATAAAATTGATAGAAGTAGGTTTTTTTATTCATTGATTTGCTTTTCCTTCTTCTGTGTTTTCAATTATTTATTTCTAACTCTTAGAAAAAGTTTAGATTAAATTGAACTAAATTTTAGATTACATTCCTGTTTTTACAGAAACAATTTTAACTGTAATAGATTCTTACAAAGGTAATAAACAGCAAATTGAAAAATATATTGCCATGTGCATTGAAACTCAGTCTGCGGCCTTGACGTCTAATGCAACCCATATGGGTTATCAAATTGTGGTAATGAGATGCAGAGTAAAACAAGTTATTCATGGGGGAAGCATGGAAATGTAATAGGCATAATATAATCTTTTATAAGGCATTTATTTTTGCATCACATCTGTGATGAGACACTTTTTAGCAATAGTAGGATCATCAACAATTGTCTTTTCTGGGGACAATGGCAGAAGAGGAAGCTCTGCTGGTGAAAGGAAAGCTCATCACTAAAGACCAAGACTGATCTTGTCCACTTTTTCTTTACCTTAATTCTATCACAAAAGCAGGGTTCGTCTTATTTGGGAAGGACATCCCCATGATGAGATAGAAAATGTCACTAACTTGACAAGGAGAAGAACAAGTTAATGAGATTTCACTTATTCACACTCTATATCTCTGGGTGAAAGACTATATGAAAATCAGATATAAAGATGTAGCCTCCCATCAACTCTATTGGGTAGATATGATTAGGCCAATTTACAACTCAGAAAATAGCATGCCCTGAGAGTCGAAGAACTGTCCCGAATTTACACTGTTAAAAAAACTTACTGAATATTCTCGTTATTACTAAGGAAACAAAAATCAGAAGGGAAAACACAGACATACAGCAAACTCTACAGAACAAAACAACAACGTGCAACACACAAAATGGCACAATTCAATCTCACTATCTCATGACTGTAAATGTAAATAGGTACAGAGGAAAGAGGAGGAGCGAATGGACCTGAATCCTAACCTCTCACTCTTAAACCCAGTGCTGGGCACCCTCCTGATCCTGGGGTTCTATTTGGCATGGGTGTGCCTAATGATGGGTGCAGATGTGATGTTTTCTCTTGGGCCGTAGCTGGGCACTAACTTCAGACCCATATTCATGGAAATTCTGAGAGCAGTCAGGTCTCAAATCATCATCTAAACAAGCCAAAACACATTGCAGGAGCCTTCGTTCTGCAAAGAGCTCCATGTTTGCTTGTTTGTTTTCTTGGTTCTTGCCATTAGGTGTGAGAAGTTGCTTCTCCCTGGCTGATTCCATGATGAAGTTGCCACATTAGATTTAGTGATTGCTTCACGTTGGTTCCAATACATTTGCAATAAACCAAGCATCAGCAGACGGTTTCGAATGAGGACAAGATTTATTTTGGCTGTTTTATAACTGAAAACAAACTTAGTGCTTACTCTGAGGCTCTTACTTCCTAAGGCAGGGTGCTTACCACAGAACTTAGAGAAATTCTGTGTACACTAGTCTAAGCAAGGGAAAATGACAGGGGGAATGGGAGAACATGGGAGAAGGGAGGGAGGAAGACAGAGACAATAAATTTATATTTGATAAGTGTAAGTGGAAATATAAAATTGCTGTAGATAGGAAAAACAACAGAACGTTTATAAGTGAGTATGAGGTGCATCTTTTTCTTGGTAAAATTTTAAGAAACTATAAATAGCCTGATAGTCATCTTCTCAATTTAAAAACGAATTGCCAACAGGCACGGTGGCTCACGCCTGTAATCCCAGCACTTTGGGAGGCCAAGGCAGATGGATCACCTGAAGTCAGGAGTTCGAGACCAGGTTGGCCAACATGGTGAAACCCCGTCTCTACTAAAAACACAAAAAAATTAGCTGAGCATGGTGGTGGGCGCCTGTAATCCCAGCTACTCAGGAGGCTGAGTCACGAGAATTGCTTAAACCCCGGACATGGAGATCGCAGTGAGACAAGATCACGCCGCTGCACTCCAGCCTGGGCAACAAGAGCGAAACTGTCTCAAAAAACAAAACAACAACAACAACAACAAAAACAACTTGCAAAAGACTCTTCCCACTCCCTGACTATCCACAAAGTGAAAGATGAAGGTTATTTCTTATGTGATTTTTTCCATCATATAAGGAAAGTGAAATTTCTGTGCTATTGAACTTTAAAGGAACTATTAATCCCAGTGGTATTAAACTGATGAAGATAATATAAAAAGAAGGGATACTTGTATTACATATTATAAAGGTAGATTAACTTTGATATTAAAATCTGAGAGAGATCAGGAAGTAAAACAGTTATATGCATACATAGGTGTCATCTCAACTATGTAAATATTGATGCAAGGTCTTTATTTAAGTGAACATTTAAACCAAAAGTATATTAAAAACTAATACCCCACGATGAAATGGTATCTATTTCGGGAATATCAGAATGATTCAATACTAGGAAATATATTAATGTAATTCATGAAATGATTAGGTTAAATGAAAAAGAAACAACTTTATTATTTCAATATGTGCCAAAAAAGAACTTTATAAAATTCAGCCATTATTTCTGATAAAACTTCTAAGTAACAAAGAAATAAAAGTAATTAAAATAATTTCAGCCAAATGGCCAAATATGTCTTGAAAATGATGCCATCAAGAGAAGTTCTGATGGCATCAATAAGAAGAAAGGGGTGCCTGCTATCATTTTTTCATGCAAACGTCAATGTGGAAGTGCTATTTAATACAATTATTTAAAATTTTGAAGTGACTCAAACTTTGAAAGGCAAAATTAATATTTTGTGAGATGGTAAAACCAAAAGAATTAGTAATAACAATGAACTAGTAGAAAACACAGAAATGTTTACTAAAGTAGCCAGTTACAAATTCAGCATACACATGTATTTCTCCAATAGTCAAACCACATTGAATTTATAACAGAATTTAAAATTTCATTTATAATAGCACAAACTGTTAGCAACATTCAAGAACTCAAGCAACATTGTTCCCATAAGTCTTTCCTAACCAATGTACTAGCAAACAACCTTCAAATAACACAAATTACAAAATATGTCAACTTAAGAATAATGCTAATAATACATTAAGTATCAAGTGACTGGTAGAACTAAGACAAAATATGGGTTTAAAAGGGAGAGAATAGATGTAATTTTCATATAATCTTACACTATGGATGTGGTATAATGATTAAAGTGTGAGAGAATGGCAACAGCTTATGTCAAAAAAATTAACTTTTTTTTTTGCTATGGTAATTGGTGTTGATACTGTCTTACTGATATTGTTTTGTTTGTAATATAGGGTAAAGTATGTGAGTAATTATGAGACATTTAAATTATTTGCATTGGAAACGTTAGTATGAACCCTCAACGTTTTATATGTACTTTTCAACTACACCAAAAGCTCTTGAAATAATGACCAATGCAGTAGAAAGGACATTCCTAGCTCCCAGATTTTGATCTTGATACACATTTTCTACTTGAAAAACCAAGGTTTCTCAGAAAAATGACTGATTCTTGGTCAGGAGCAGGGATGTACAAGATGAGACTAATACAACTGGACAAATTGAAACAGGAAAAATACCAAAGGCTTCTAGAGTCATGGAGCCAGCTTGAAGGAATTCACACTGGTAAAAGCTGCGCCAGCTTGAACTTCAGTATGGATAAGATTTGAAATGGATTTAAACCATCAAATATGTTCAGATCGGAGATATTTTGAAGTAACAGTAACACGAATTTTTTCCGTTGTGAAGATGAGAGATAATCAATTTATTACCTTGGGAACTTACACTTCATTTTTTCTGTATAAGCCACAGAATACTAGATGAGAGTTATAAAGTTGTTAACGTTAAATAAATGAATAAACAAAATGATCAAATTAGAACATTACCATTTTGCAGCCCTCAATAAATTAAAAAATACAGTAATTGAGCACCAGAGACTGATGCCATAAACAAGAGTGAGAGTGAAAGCCAGAAAATATGTGTCTTTTGATGAGAAATTTCAGCTCCAGCTATGGTCGTGCCAAAAGAATCATATCTGATTTTGATCAGGCCAGTGAATTCAGCTGCTGATTATCAGAAAATGCAGAAAACAGAGCAACCTATTTAACCACAATATAAATGTGCAGTAAGTAATATGCAGACTACAATTGAAACAGCTCAGGTTCTTCAACAGATGCATTGTAATTGGAAAAGGGAATAGACTATGTAAGACTGAAATTATAAAACACACAAACCAAACACTAACCATCTGACTCCTGAACACCAGCAGCATTCAAACAAAGAAAGAGACTTATGATCAGTATGTTATTTAGCCTGACATTTCCAAGTGTATGCAGAGCTTAGCTTGATACAGTTCCTTGTAGCTTGTTATTCCTTTCTTTTTGGAATCTCTATGGAAGAGATTAGTAAATATAAATATTCTCCATGATCATCAGTTACCTGCAACGTTTAAGAGTGGCCTTAGGCTAGACAATGGATTTGGCCCAGGATGGACTGAGGAACATTTTCCAAGAAGACAAGCCCCTTTCTGAAGATGCAGGTGATATGGAAGCCATGAAAAAAGGCCAGAAGAGTACACAGGAAGAGGAGAAAATGGGAGAGGAATGTAACTACATTTCTTTCATTTTCCTTCCTTTTCTAAATATCGTGAATTTAGGGAAAAGAAAGATTAAAGAGAAATCAAATCCTTCAAGATCTTTCATGAGGGCCCACTTCCCCATTCTTGGAAACTTAAAGCTGGGACCAGATAGCAATTATCATGCGACTTTTCGTTTTCTGCTAAAGTGTGTGGAAATGGCTTAGGTGAAGCAATTGAGCCTCCCCAAAAAACCAAGCTGGCTCTGTGATGCAGGTAAAGCTGCTAAGGTTTTCACTTGAATTCTGAGAATGACCAGATGCCCCAGAGAAGCATTGCTGTGGGGTAGAAAACATCTATGGAAAAGGAGGAAGAGCAGAATTCTGCTACCCTCCAAAATGATGTGCTCTGGAGAGCACAACCCAGCCTCTCTAAAATCCAAAAGCTCAAGAAAATTTAGTGTTTCAGCCACATCCATAGCAAATCCAAGGGGAAAGATGTCTAGAAAAATCTGTATATACCATATCAGTGAAAGTGAAATCTCCAGACAAGGCTCTCTGTAGGTTTTACTTTTACTGGACCATAAATAGAATAATAGATCTGGAATCTGTGAAAATGTAGAAGGCTACATCAAGGAGTATTAAGGAAACTTCTCTGAGGCTGAAAGAAAACTTGTGACCCAGTTATGTAGTCACAGCATATTTGGTAAAACTGTGGCCTGTGATAACTTTGGAAAATAGGAAATGTACCTAACAAATTGCTGCACTAGGACAAAGAGATATTCATGTAAAATACTTCAGGCATTGTCCCACCCATAACACATGTATATGAGAAGGCGCTGCAATAAGGCCGGGTATGGGGTTCACACCTGTAATCCCAGCACTTTGGGAGGCCAAGGTGGAAGGATCACTTGAGGTCAGGAGTTCGAGACCAGTCTGGCCAACATGGTGAAACCTCACGTCTACTAAAACTGCAACATTTAGCCAGGCATGGTGGCAGGTGCCTGTAGTCCTAGCTATTTGGGAGGCTGAGGCAGGAGAATTCCTGGAACGTGGGAGGCAGAGTTTGCAGCGAGCCAAGATTGCACTACTACACTCTAGCCTGGGCTACAGAGCGAGATTCTGTCTCAAAACAAGACCAAAAAAAAAAGAGAGAGAGAGAGAGAAGGCACTGCAATAAAAGGAATTAATGCAGGAAGGGTCAGTCAATTTGCAGACTGAACTTAGAGAAAACATAGAAATTCTGAGAATGGAAGGTTTGGAAAACGAGCATGTGTCTTAACCCCAGGCTCTTTAAAGATTATTTGTAAAATAAGTTAAAATCTTGGGGAAAAGATCAGATCTAGTTCACTACCAGAAGTTTATGGGTAAAGATCAAAGCAAGGGAGTTGCAGTAATGTCCCATATTAAGACTTCTGAAATAGTTAAGATAAAGCCTGGTAGAACCTCTCTGCTGAATGCTAAGGCATTATTCTAGCACACCTTACACACCCAAAGAAGCAGTGACCGAGTCTACAGATGAAGGTGTGTCTCAAAAAGAAGTGCTATTAATAATTTGATTCCAGGACTAACATAGAATCAAATTCATAGAAGACCCTTGGAAATTTTGAGAGTTATATGACAAAAGTGTTAGTTCAAACTGGAAATGTGATTATCTTGAGTTTTCAATTAAGTGTGGACAAGAAGCAGACAGAAGTCTGTTTGAAGGGCATGTTTTCTTCTTATTGAGCAACTAAAGAGAATGGTGGAAAGAGATGATAGCTTGGAAGGTGGAGCCAAGACCCTTCAAGAACAATAGACTAGGAAGTCACTCCCAGGAAACTGACTTAATCTAGGGATAGCTCCCACCCCTAGAGTGGTGCTTTCAATATTCACAGTCATCTGAGTAATGAGCTGGATTTTCATAGGCTCATATTAAGGGAGGAGACCACCCTTTATATTGTCTTATGCCCAATTTCTGCCTCCAAAGAAAAAAAGAAGTAAAAACTAAAAGGCAGGAATGAAACCCACAGGCAGGTAGCCCGGCACCACACCCTTGACCTAGTAGTTAGAGATCGACCCCTGACCTAATCAGTTATGTTATCTATAGATTACAGACATTGTATGGAAAAGCACTGTGAACATCCCTGTCCTGTTCTGTTCGGTTCTAATTACAGGTGCAGGAGCATGCAGCCCCCAGTCACATACTCCCTGCTTGCTCAATTGATCACAACTCTGTCACACGGACACCCTTAGAGTTGTACGCCCTTAAAAGCGATAGGAATTTCTCACTCAGGGAGCTCGGTTTTTGGAGACTTGAGTCTGCCAATGCTCCCAGCTGAATAAAGCCCTGTCCTTCTACAGTTTGGTGTCTGAGGAGTTCTTGTCTGTGGTTCGTCCTGCTACAATATGGCCAACTCTTCAATCTGTGTAGTTTGTGAAACAGAAAACAAGATGGTTATAATTTGTCATTTTGTATTTTCTAGTGCTTTATGAATTTTGTAAACATATGTCTTTTTTTTAAGTATCAGTGTTATCTGGATGGGGATATTAAAAGTCATTTTTTATTTTCTTCATTGTGCTTTTGCATCTCAAAAAGTAAATTCAAGTTATTATTGACATAGGAGCTAAATAGAAATTATTTAGGTAGATAGTGAGGGTAACAGAGCCCTTGGTAAGGTTTTCCTTTTAATTAAAAGTAGCCCCAAATCATTGCTTTTCCAAAAGAAAAAGCAGCCTGAAAAATCAAGCTGCAAGCATAGATAAGCAAGCTGGAAGCTTGCATAGATGAATGCCAGCAGCTGTGCCAATAGAAAAGGGATACCTGGAAGCCAGGTATACTCAGCATAGACGTTCCCTCTTCCCTTTGTGCGCCATGTGTGCTGTAAAAGAAGCAGGCAATATGGCTTCGACCAGGTAGAGACCTAATTTGCATAATAAAAGATTAGGGTGGTATGGCCAGCTTCTTCTCATACTTTGTAAATGGCACACCTGGTCCAACCAATCCTCTGGCTCCAACCAATCCTCTGTGCCCAACGTCTCGCTGCATGAGGGGAGATCCATCCGGAACCCATTCCCTCTGCACGAAAGAACTTTTCTATTAAACTCCCACTCTTAAACTCACTCCTTGTGTGCCCACATCCTCAATTTCCTTGGTATGAGGCCACGAACCTCGGGTATTACCCCAGACAAATGATGCCACTTCATTATTAAAGAGCGTAACTAATGTACAAGAAATTCTAATTCTAGTATCTTATATTGAAACATTTCAGACAACTAGGTAAATTAAAGGAAAAATATCTGACATAACATTTTAGAAAAAAAAAAAATCCTTTATTGCCTCAAAGTTGAGGACCAGAACTTTTGAGTTTAAAGACTAGGTACACAAACTACTCTGTAGTCATTACAGTGATCTTGATGCATTATTATTGTCATGAGTATATGTTTCTCATATCATACTAAGTAGTAAAAAGGAAGTTTATCCATTAGCACATGTAACTATGATCCAGTTTTTGAATTGTACGTGTTTATAGATATGTAACTACCCAGGCAATAGTTTGGATTCACAGAAAAATGTGTAAAATCTTAAGAAGTGGTTCACTCTCAAAGAAGAAACTGCGGCCATTTACGTTTTCACTTTTGGTTTTTCATATCTGTGTTTTCTAATTTTGTTACAAAACATGTAGAAACAAATGAGAAATCTTTTGTAAAGCCCTTACATATACTTCTAAGTTAATTACATTTTATAAAAATAAATTGATGAGATAAATTGTGTTATGATGTTAGAAACATTCAGCAAAAGTAAAACAAATCTAATTAAATTAATGCTCAATCCTGAACTCTGCATATAATTAGAAACCAATATGAATATTTAATATTAAATAAATTAGAAAAAGGGGCCAGGCACAATGGCTCACGCCTGTAATCCCAGCACTTTGGGAGGCCAAGGTGGGCAGATCACCCGAGGTCAGGCGTTCGAGACCAGCCTGACCAGCCTGGCCAACATGGCAAAACCCTATCTCTACTAAAGATACAAAAAATTAGCCAGACATGGTGGTGAGTGCCTGTAATCCCAGCTACTTGGGAGGCTGAGGCAGGAGAATCGTTTCAACTCAGGAGGTGGAGGTTTTAGTGAGCTTGGATTGTGCCACTACACTCCAACCTGGGTGACAGAGTGAGACTCCATCTCAAAAAATTAAAAAAAAAAAAAAAGAAAGAATTTACATATTAATTCTACAGATGAAAATGAAAAATAGCTTTATTTGAAAATGTAAAATTTAGTGTTAGACATAATGAGTTATTAAGTAAAGGGTTTGTTGTATCTGTGCATTATTTAAATGATTAAAGTTGCCATCTAAATGAAGTGATTATTCATCAGACAGTGACTAATTGGTTGGAATTTTATTTGCTGCAATGTAGACTCTCCATACATAAAGATACATGGAAACACATTTACCTATGTGAGGATATATAGCTACACATGAAAGCATATCTAAGTTTATCAAGACACAAGGAAATATATCTCCATACATGAAAATACGTCTCCATAAATAGAGATACATTATAGTTATATCGCTGCACATTGAGATATGCCTCCATAAATAAATACACAGATTTACATTCATCCATCAATGTACATGCATATACATCTCCATATATGAAGATATGATTCTGTAAATATGCATGAAGATATAGCTTCATGCAGGAAGACATAACTTGCTGGAGAGAACAGCAGCTTCATCCATTAGCTCCCATCTTAAAATTATTGAAAGATCCCTGGAACCAAAGTTAATCAAGTGGTTTCTTATTTAGAGTCTCAAAGGTGAAGCAAAACCAAATCTGTCATCTTAGTGTAGTGCCATGTCCCTCCAGGATAAAGGATTCTTTTTTTCTTCTAAGGGCTTGGAGAAAGAGAGAGAAAGGAAAGTGCAGATTGACATGGCCTTTGATAACCAGGATTCGGAGTGATGCTGACATCCTGACCTCCCCGTCTGGCGGGGATGTGGTTTCATGGCTTTGCCTGATAACAAAGTGTTGTCTCATCCATAGGTGCGGAAAGCAGGCCAAAGCCTGAATGAGGTTGGTGTAAAGCAGTCATTTTCACTTGAGGAGATCCAATCACCTGCAATTTAGTGAACTGTGATAACTTGTCTGAATTTTAAGTATTGTTTCTGAGCATCAGTTCATTCTTGAAACTAACTGAGCAAACCTGTGGTCAAGCAGGATTCTCTTATAGGGTATAAAAACAGGTTGACACTCTTAGGGGATGGCGAGCATTGCCCGCTGCAATGATTATTGTTCGCCTTTAACCTAATCATGAGTAAATGTCCACAATTACACTGCTCTCTCTTTTCTCCTGAGCAAGTCCTACATCTTCACCATCACCTCATCCTCCTCCCCTCAGCATCCACTTGCTTCTCCTTCTTACATCAATATGATTATCATCACCATTAGTGGCTGCCTACTATGTAGATGCAGTTGTGCAAGTGTGCTGTAACTTGGAAACTTCCGTTTCAAAACCGACCTTTAATTTTTAGCCCAAATTAAGGCTCTGTTTCCATGAATGGGGTTCTTTGAGCTCCCCAGTCACCACAGGATTGATGAGCGGTTTGGCTTCCACCAAGATTATTCCAAGAGAACAGAACAGAACCCAGAATGACATCTGGTGTAGTTTCATGATTCTATCCCTTTGACCCCCACCATTTCCCATTCTCCAAAAAAGAAATTCATTTTTATGATGACATTGGCTTTTCTTTACTTCTTTACTTTTTTTATATTTTGTTTTTTCTCGAGACAGGGTCTTGCTGTCTCCCAGGCAGGAGTACAGTGGTGCAATCATAGCTGGCTGCAGCCTTAACCTCCGGGGCTCAAGCAATTCTCCTATACCAACCCCCTGAGTACCTGGGACTATAAGCGTGTGCCACCACGCATAGCTAATTTTTGTTTATTTTTCATAGAGAGGAGGTCTCATTATGTTTCCCAGGTTTGTGTAGAATTTCCTGGACTCAGTCTTCCTGACTTAGCCTCCCAGAGTGCTGGAATTGCAGGTGTAAGCCACTGTTCCTAGCTCTTTTTTACTTTTCGTCTTAAATTTAAAGAACAAAGCCCTCTGTGCTGAAATCTCCTCCACTTCCTACTTCTCTAATTTAATATTTTTCATATCAGAATTATATTATTGTTACCAGTAACACCAATCTAGTTATTCATTTATACTTGTAAATTAATGATATGATGACAACGTCCTGGGCATAATTTATTTCCTTATTGATTATGGATAACAAGAGATAATATCCTTTTATAAAAATGAGCCTCCTGTTTTGCTTTTTGTCGTGGATGAGAAAAATCAGCTCTTTGCCCCTTTGAATGTGATGTTCTTTACCTGGTGCCCATTTTCTCATATGTAAGAACTAAGTAAAGCAAAACACATGGCCACGTTCCTTAGCTACTCACAAAGATTTCTAAGTCAAATAAGGCTGTAAGCGAGTCACATAGACCAATACATCCAAAGAGCTGCAGGAAGAAGCAACTATGCTTCATGGATATGAGGGTGAAATCCATCCACTGTATTGATCCTTATTATCTCAAACAAAAGCAACAATTCACTTCTTAGTTTTCAAAGAATCGCCAACCTATCATTATAATTCATCAAATAAGATAGCACTGTTTCTATTGATGTAGCAGATACATAAAAGTCAGATAAACGTGCCTTCTTAGTGTCAAATGCATCCATTTATTTCTCTACACTGAATTGTGTAAAGAAGACTTTTTTTGGAACAAACAGGAAGTCTTGACTGTCTTAAAGGAGCTCTACTGATAAGCTGGCACAGTCAAATGCAGATCAAAAAGAAAGATTAAATTAAATAACTGTCAAAGTGTTCCTTGGAGAACCAAATGGCAGAATGAAAGCTTGTGTTTGTGAAGAGCTGCGTGGAGAGATGCGGACCACCAGGACGGCCAAACAGAAGGCACCCTGCACGCTGCACGTGACTTCCCACCCAAGTGTTAGCTGACAGTCAGGCTAGCTCAGAATGGTGCTGCCGACAGCAGCGAGGCTTATGTGATCATCCATTGTTAAGTACCAGGCTTCTGAGGCAGCATAGGTAGTCAAGGAAGTGTCCATGTTCTCGGGACACAGCAACCATGGTGACCATACAATGAACACAATAAACTTCAGCATTTGCATTGTCATTGAGCTCATTGAAGCTGAGTTATCTTCAATAGGGACTTTCCCTTCTAGAGAGCATGTGCATTTTGATTTTACCTGTCCTCAAACTGATCCTTTGCTCATTTTAATAGTAAAAAGCACACCCCTGGATGGAGATATAAGATGCTAATGAGACATGCGATGTATGAATAAGCATGCACAGCTACTGCACATGTGCACCCAGAGGACCACCCAGAACATGCTTACTCCTAACACCTCGCCCAACTCCTGATAAATAATCATGGAAGACTCCCATACAGGGAGTCGCCCTAGTGCCAGTCTTTGCCATCTCATCCTTACGAGCAGCCTGCCCCGAATCCTCTCTCTCTCAGGGTGTACTGTCCATTCTGCACCTAACTTTCAACATATTATTTTTCTTTTACAATAAATTACTCTATGCTACACCTCCTTTGTTGTGTGTCTCACATTTAAATTCTTTCAAACTAAGAAGAACCAAGGTATCACATCGGCCATCAGAACCTCCTTTCCTGAGATACAGGATTCTTGTAGGAACTTTAGTATCCATCGCCCTACCCATCACCACATTACAAAAGGGCTTTTGGTGATGCTTTTGTTTTCCTACTGGTGAATCTTATTCCATGGCTTCCAAAGCATCAATGTATAATAGAACCATAGTACATAACACAAAGGTAGGCATGTTGCTTATTTGGCCGTTCTTGGCAGGGATAGCCACTGGCTTAGTAAGCCTTTTTAGCTTTGCCCCCTGAGGATATTCTTGGTCATGGCAATCTGCTGATGTGCTCCACACATGAATGAGTTTCACTGGCTTCTGACATTTGACAGTTCTACAGTGCTGACTTGGACAAGCCTACCTGGCTTCACTAAACACAAAGAAAACCTGGGCCCTCATGAATAGAAGTTAATGAAGGAGAACAGGCAAGTCCTGTTTTCCCTTTTCCATTGAAAATCATCTTTAGAGAAATTTATATGTGCCGTTGATGTAGTCAATACATGCTGCTATAACAAACTGCCATGGACTGGGTGGCTCAAATGCCAGACATTTATTTCTCACAGTTCTGGAGCTGGAAAGTCCAAGATCAAGGCCCCACCAGATGCAGTGCCTGGTGAAGACCCACTTTGTTTGCACATGGTGCTCTTCTTACTGCGTTCTCAAGTGGCAGAGAGTAGAAAGCAGAAAGCAAGCCATTGCATATTACTTTTTAAGGCACTCATCCCTTTCATGGGGCTCCACCCTGATGACCTCATCACCTCCCAAAGGCCCCACCTTCTAATACCATCACCTTGGAGGTTAGGTTAGGATTTCCACATTTGGATTTGGTGGGAGACACAGACATTCAGACAGGAGCAGCCATGTGGGGCCGTCTCCACACACTGCCTCGCGTTTCCAGACTTACTGACTTCTGTTGTGGTGTCTCTGACCTATCCCTGGGCTCTTCTGATCTTCACTCAACTCAGACTAAAATGAAAGCAATCTTCTACTCAGATGACAGGAGAAAGAGCAACCCGTTTCATCTGGCAGGTGAAAACAAGCACACTCTTAAATCGTGGAACATTGAGACACTCATCATCTAAGTTCAGTTGCAGTGCTCAGAACTCCTGGTTCCTTCCATCAACCCATTTTCCTAATATTCTAGAGGTATAAATCTACATGGTTTGATCCTGAATATTTTAGTGGTTTCAGCCAACTGATATTTTTCAAATAATTTTTATCCCAATTACATAAACCTATATTTAATGATTATGTATAATAGTTCTCTTAATGAAAATTATTTCTTTTCCTAGTTTTATTCTACTCCTTTCTAAAACGCACATTAAAGGACAGTAGCCCTCTACTCTTTGTTTTGTTATTGTTGTTGTTGTTTTGATTTGTTTTTGAGGGAGTCTGTCTCCTAGGCTGGAGTGCAGTGTCACCATCTGAGCACACTGTAACCTCCCCCTCTTGGGCTCAAGCAATTCTCCTGCCTCAGCCTCCAGGGTACCTGGGACTACAGGTGCGCATCACCATGCCCAGCTAATTTTTATATTTTTAGTAGAGATGGGGTTTCACCATGTTGGCCAGGCTGGTCTCAAACTCCTGACCTCAAGTGATCCACCTGCCTCGGCCTCCCAAAGTGCTGGGATTACAGGCATGAGTCACCATGCCTGGCTTTCCTCTACTGCATAATCAAGCAAAACAGTCTGAACATTGGGTAGATGGAACCAGAAATTTTATTTTATACATTGTATGTATGAAGTGTATTTTATATGAATTTTATAAATGAAAAAAAAGAGTATATTGTTTTTGAGCTCACAAAATAAAGAACTAGGCCGGGCGCGGTGGCTCAAGCCTGTAATCCCAGCACTTTGGGAGGCCGAGACGGGCGGATCACGAGGTCAGGAGATCGAGACCATCCTGGCTAACACGGTGAAACCCCGTCTCTACTAAAAAAAATACAAAAAGCTAGCTGGCCGAGGTGGCGGGCGTCTGTAGTCCCAGCTACTCGGGAGGCTGAGGCAGGAGAATGGCGTAAACCCGGGAGGCGGAGCGTGCAGTGAGCTGAGATCCGGCCACTGCACTCCAGCCCGGGCGACAGAGCGAGACTCCGTCTCAAAAAATAATAATAATAATAAATAAAAAAAATAAGAACTAATGAGAAAACTTGTATTAAAAAATTTACCTCCAGAGTCAATTATGTTTTAATTTTCTGTCCTAGCAAATTTAATCCAATCTAGCCCCTACCACTAACTGCTGCTTTAGCCAATACCATATATGAACTGCCTAGTTAAGCTCAATTAACCCATAAAATCATGAAATAATAAAATTATTGTTTTACTAGAATGCCACTATAGTTAATAAAAAATGTATCATATCATTTAAAAATGCTAAGAGAGTAGATCTGAGATGTTTTCACCACAAGGATTTGATAGGTATGTGAGATAACACATATGTTAATTAGCTCAATTTAGCCATCCCACAGTGTACACACATTTCAAAGCAACATGTTGTACACCACAAATATATACCATTTTTATTTGTCCGTTAGAAAAAAATAATTTTAAAAAAGAAAGAAGAAACTTAGAAAATAATAAACACCAAGTGTTGGGCTGGGTTACAACACCACAGTTAACAAGCAAACTTCTTCACTACCAAGTTATGCATGCCTAACCTCAAGCAAGACAGTATCTAAGTAGCTTTGCAGATGCTGTTTCCTCTGCCGGAAATATACTTCCATCGTTTTGTTTTTGTTTGTTTGGTTTGTTTTGTTTTGAGACGGAGTCTCGCTCTGTCGCCCAGGCTGGAGTGCAGTGGCGTGGTCTCGGCTCACTGCCAGCTCCGCCTCCCGGATTCACACCATTCTCCTGCCTCAGCCTCCCGAGTGGCTGGGACTACAGGCGCCCGCCACCATGCCTGGCTAATTTTTTTGTATTTTTAGTAGAGACGGGGTTTCACAGTGTGTTAGCCAGGATGATCTCGGTCTCCTGACCTTGTGATATGCCCGCCTCCGCCTTCCAAAGTGCTGGGATTACAGGCGTGAGCCACCGTGCCTGGCCTACTTCCATCTTTATCTGCATGAAAAAAGCCTGTTTGTCACTAGCATGCTGAAGTCTAACCTCACTCCCCTCTGTGCCTTTACAATCTTGATATATATAGGTAGCTAGACAGATAGGTAGATGGGCAGGTAGATAGCTATGGATGGAAGGATTGATAGATAAGATGGATGGATAGATGATAGATTTATAGATAAAGATGTATGGATACATAATACATAGAGTTATAGATGGATGGATAGATAGATAGATAGATAGATAGATAGATAGATAGATAGATAGGATAGATAGGACAGATTAGATGGATAGATAGGATATATAGATGATAGAAAGATAGATAGATAGATAGATGATAGATTAGATAGATGATAAATTACATAGATAGATAGATAGATAGATAGATAGATAGATAGATAGATAGATAGACAGATAGATAGATAGATGATTGAGATATAGAGAAAGATGGATCAGTAGTAGATCTTTCTGTTGAGACTGCAGTGATTTTTTTATAGGTCCGATGTGCTCATTTTTAACTTTTTTATCCCCACTGCTCAACAACCTTTGGTAATTAAATGAACAAACTTTGTTTTTAGAATTTTTCAGAGGCTTTATGTGGATATTTTTGTAACAAGAAACATGCAACCTGTATTAGAGAATCACTTACTACCAAATATATGTTACAAATAGTTTAAATGTATGCTGCCCATTCATTAAATGTGTTTCACATCAATTTGAGGTGCCTATGAATGGAGGTGGGAATAGGTAAGGAACTTGACACAGATGTATAACCAGCTTTAACATTTAATTTAGTTGTTAAAGTCAGTTAAGTTTTTAACATCCATTTTAGTTATTTTTGGGGATAAAACATTTAAAATTAAATTAAGTCATTAATGATTTAAGTTACTAAATTAAGTAATTAATGATTCATTACTGAGGAGGTGCTGGTTCATTTCTGTGATCTGAGTAAATGTTACAGTAACGTACAGAATCACTTCCCATCAAATGTGTGTTATTCATACAGGGTGACTTTAAAACATTCTCCCTATGGTGTTTTGATCCCTGATAAAATCAGTCTGTGTGTGTGTGTGTCCCTCTGTCTCTGTTTGGGTGTCTCTCTCTCCATCTTTCCTTTTCATCTCTCATTCCCTTTCTCTCTTTCTCTCCTTCTCTCTCCATCTTACTTCTTCTCCCCCTCCACACCCTCTTTCATCTTGACAATCAGAGAGATAGGATAGATAACTGTTTTTACCATATTACTAAGGGGCCAGTATTTTAGGTCTAAATTGTGATTCCTATGAAACTTGCTATTTTTTGTTTATTTGTTTAGACTTCTTATATATTTTTGACCATTGAAACTCACTTGTTTCTCCAAAGATGTTTGGATTTTCTGGAATATGAAAAACCACACATTTTCTTAACTTACATGTTCTGAAGACAGAGTGCTGAGTACTAATTTGTTATCCTCGCTTCCACCCTGGCTAGCTGCAATGTATTGCATAAGAGATAAAGTTATTCTTAAGAAATTCATAAGAAAAATTTATAAGAACTAACAAAGTTACTCTACTACATAACATTGAAATATTTCAGTAACAAATCTTAAGAAATAACAAAGAGAGGTACTAAATATCATCTGCTTGCCTTTGGCCTCTTTGTAAAAACAAAATTCCTACATTTTCCACATAAGCAGGATCGTTGTTAAAAACAAACAAATAATTAAGTGGAAAATTATCAGCCTTTTAAATAAATCTGTTTGTATAGATGTGCACCAACTGTGCAGAAGATAATTCTATCAGTAAAATGTCAACAGTAAAATCTCTAAGTCCTCGGTTTTGTGTTTATTGGATCCCTAAAGATAAAGGGGAGAACTTTCGTTCTCAAGGAAGACTCACAACGTAAATTCAAGCAAAAACACAAATTCTTAGACTCACAGAACTTTAGAACATATGAACACTTGAAGAAATGTTAAAAATTTTCTAAATTAAATCAATGCCTTTGTTTGGAAATTTTCTGTTATATCCCTGTTATATGTATATCCAACTTTGAACAGTTCCAGGAATGAGGACTTTTAAATTCCTGGAAAGTTATAACTTTAAGTGGTTAAAGAATAGAATTACTTTTCAACATATAACTGGTATTGGAAAAACAGCATCTTGTCGTCTCACAGTTTTCAGACACAAATATGTCAGAAAATAAATTACACAACCTTTATATAAATTAGTGCAAATTATTTTTTCGTAGTCATTTATTTGAAATTCATAATGGCTACAATAAGATAGTCAATATATATAAGTCCAACATTAATAGTGTAATTTTCATGCTATTTGAAAAAGTTCAAGAAACCACTCAGACTCCAGCAGTGTAATGATTGATAACTTGGACAATAAATCCTTTGTAGACTAGTCGGTTGAAAACTGCACTGAGAATACTGTCTCTAAAGATGAAAATAAGAAAAACTAAAGTTATATCAAAGATAAAGTCCTGAGGTCATCAGTTACAAAGAGAATGGGACATAAATTCTTGCATAAAACTATATAATAGAAGTCTATTAGGGATGGCCATAAGGGAAGAGTTGGAAGTCTTGAATGCATATACTTTAAGCATGTTCTTGTCTGAAAAACTGAGAATAAATTAAATCTTTACGGTTATTTTCATTAAAAAAAGTTTTATGCCTATGTCACCACCATAATACACTTATTTTAGCTCAGAGGCTGACACATACTATACACTCAGAGAATATTTATTGAAACAATGAGTGAAATGGAGATTTACATGGTGGCAACCTCAAGGTGGATAAAATGAAGATAATATAATAAATACTGAACTGAAATGAAAGGGTTAAGTGTCATGGTTTGATGTTTTAAAAGTGGTCTTTGTTGGAAGACCTACATGCAATATAATCAGTGTCCCTAAGAAGGAAAATTGAGGTAAGAGTTTGTAATTGAAGGTATCCGCTGTTAGAGAGCTTGAGGCTACTAATATAGAAGACCTGTTTAGTTTTCAACTATAATTGAGGATGTTAAAAATCATACCGTACTCTTCAAACTGTTAATGTGAAACTTATGCAAGTTACCCTGTTATAAATTTATTTCTCAGCCTCTTAGTTATTTCCTGTTATTTCAGTCTTCAGACAAGATGAAATTCAATCATTTAAAAATAAATTTACATCTAGGCCACTACACAAACTCAAAATTCTGAAATTACTTTTCAGAATGCTGAAAACACTTATTCTTGGCTTCTGTTGAAAATGTGTCAAGATAATTCTTTCATGTAGGGCAAGATATTAGAATTACTTTTTACTATTATGTAGAACCTCTCAATATTACACTGAGAGGTATGGGCACCAACTTAGCCTGCACAGTTTGTAAACCATCAAGGTAAGAGGGGAAATTTTAACTCTCATCCAATACCAAAAAGAGTTGATTAATTCAGCAGGACACATGTGGATTGTGGCCACTAAAATGGTACCCTTAGAAGCTGTGATGTTAGCGTCAGGCACACCATTTGGCCACACAGAATCATATTAGATGTCTTATGTATCTATATAAGCTGTGGTTGTAATGGATGAACATAAAAAATAGTATTCAAAAGAGAATGATGCTGCTTATAGATAAGTTACATCTATCACTTGGTGTTTCTGCTTGGCATGAATATCATGAACTTGACTTGCATATTTAGTTAATGTGCAACTTGAACACAGGTGCGTAGGCTATGGACTGTTCCCTTTTTAGTGTTTGCATATATAACAACTGACTACAAAAAAGGGGTTTAACACAGCAAAGGGGTTTGGAAAAATTCATCCTGGATGATACATCTCCATCCGCAATGTCATGCCACACTTTTCTGGTCACTGTGTGTGCATGTGCATACATCTATATATTGCATTTATTAAATTTGCAAGAATAGTTTAAGTGTCTGAGAAAGTATGTTTAGTAATCAAAAATTGAAGGAAGCTTAACATATTAAGTGAGGCTTAAAACATTTAATGCATGCTAAATAATTATACTTGTTAATGTAGGCATAATTGAAAATCTCCTTTAAAGGTAATTATAAAATGTCCTAGATTTCTATTTAAAATAATATTTATGATGCAAATTAAAAGCATAAAGGTAATTAAGGCAAACCGGTATTTTGAATTTATAACCATAATAAATTGAATATTAATATTTAAAATCAAAATAACTTCTGTATAATCTATGTACAAAATTTATCCCCCAGGGCACCAAAAACTCATTATCATCTTTTCCTTTCAGTGCCTGATTTTAAGTTGCAAAGGGCCAGGGAACCTACCTACTGGTAAAAGTTTCTATTGACATAGATTAAGATGATTTTGCAATAGCTGTGGAAGTTCGCTGTTGACATGCAATTGACATGTCCATTAGGAAATTTTCATATTTATAGGAATTTATAGTGCTTAAAGATATTTGTCTTCTGAGGCCGGGCGCGGTGGCTCAAGCCTGTAATCCCAGCACTTTGGGAGGCCGAGACGGGCGGATCACGAGGTCAGGAGATCGAGACCATCCTGGCTAACATGGTGAAACCCCGTCTCTACTAAAAATACAAAAAACTAGCCGGGCGACCTGGCGGGCGCCTGTAGTCCCAGCTACTCGGGAGGCTGAGGCAGGAGAATGGCGTGAACCTGGGAGGCGGAGCTTGCAGTGAGCTGAGATCCGGCCACTGCACTCCAGCCTGGGCGACAGAGCGAGACTCCGTCTCAAAAAAAAAAAAAAAAAAAAAAAAAAAAAAAGATATTTGTCTTCTGGAATATAAAATGGGTTTTGTGATTGTAATTTTAAATGGGGAACTAAGTAATTTTACATGCTTATAATTTCAGCTGAATTATTACTGTAGTTATAATGGAATTATAAGACAATTTGAACAGAATCAACAGTATCAAATACCGCTAAGTAAGTGAAGATTGAGAAGTGACCAAAAAATTAATGATGTGGAAGTTGTCAGTGACCTGGAAATAGGCAGTTTTGATGGAGTATTTGGTGGAAAGCCTGAAAAAAAAAAATAGTTTTAAAAAAGAGTGGGGAGAAAAGAATGGAAATAGTGAGTACACACAACTTTTTAATTTTTATTTTCTGAAAAAGAGTAGAAATAAGGAATGGTGCTTGGTAGGGATGTGTGAATAAATTAAAAATTAGCCATTATGAGCTTTAAGTAGAATCTAGCAGATGAGCAATCATATTGGAAAGTAAATAATTCACTTTTATAATTAAAAAAAACTGGATAAATACCTCAAATGACTTTGCTATGAGACCTAACTAGTGCCTTTCTGATATCTTCAAGGTAAATATTTTCTCATCTTTAACCTTTGACCTTTATAGAAAGGTCTCTTATCAATTAATTCATAACAATTCTAAAATGACTATTAACAATTTCTAGGAATTAAAAATGCTATTGTTATACTTCTGTTGGCTTGTTTTATTTGCTTATTTGCTTTTATTTGCTTTTCCTTTCCTTGGAAACCAAGCAGGATTTTCTTTTTCTTTCTTTCTTTTTTTTTTTATACTTTAAGTTCTACAGTACATGTGCACAACGTGCAGGTTTGTTACATATGTATACATGTGCCATGTTGGTGTGTTGCACTCATTAACTCATCATTTACATTAGGTATATCTCCTAATGCTATCCCTCCCCCTCCCCCCTCCCCACAATAGGCCCCGGTGTGTGATGTTCCCCTTCCTGTGTCCAAGTGATCTCATTGTTCAATTCCCACCTATGAGTGAGAACATGCAGGGTTTGATTTTCTGTTCTTGCGATAGTTTGCTGAGAATGATGGTTTCCAGCTGCATCCATGTCCCTACAAAGGACACAAACTCATCCTTTTTTATGGCTGCATAGTATTCCATAGTGTATATGTGCCACATTTTCTTAATCCAGTCTGTCACTGATGGACATTTGGGTTGGTTCCAAGTCTTTGCTATTGTGAATAGTGCTGCAATAAACATACGTGTGCATGTGTCTTTATAGCAGCATGATTTATAATCCTTTGGGTATATACCCAGTAATGGGATGGCTGGGTCAAATGGTATTTCTAGTTCTAGATCCTTGAGGAATTGCCACACTGTTTTCCACAATGGTTGAACTAGTTTACCAACAGTGTAAAAGTGTTCCTATTTCTCCACATCCTCTCTAGCACCTGTTGTTTCCTGATTTTTTAATGATTGCCATTCTAACTGGTATGAGATGGTATCTCATTGTGGTTTTGATTTGCATTTCTGTGATGGCTAGTGATGATGAGCATTTTTTCATGTGTCTGCTGGCTGTATGAATGTCTTCTTTTGAGAAGTGTCTGTTCATATCCTTTGCCCACTTTTTGATGGGGTTGTTTGTTTTTTTCTTGTAAATGTATTTGAGTTCTTTGTAGGTTCTGGATATTAGCCCTTTGTCAGATGAGTAGATTGCAAAAATTTTCTCCCATTCTGTAGGTTGCCTGTTCACTGATGGTAGTCTCTTTTGCTGTGCAGAAGCTCTTTAGTTTAATTAGATCCCATTTGTCAATTTTGGCTTTTGTTGCCATTGCTTTTGGTGTTTTAGACATGAAGTCCTTGCCCATGCCTATGTTCTGAATGGTATTACCTAGGTTTTCTTCTAGGGTTTTTATGGTTTTAGGTCTAACATTTAAGTCTCTAATCTATCTTGAATTAATTTTCATATAAGGAGTAGGGAAAGGATCCAGTTTCAGCTTTCTACTTATGGCTAGCCAATTTTCCCAGCACCATTTATTAAATAGGGAATCTTTTCCCCATTTCTTGTTTTTGTCAGGTTTGTCAAAGATCAGATGGTTGTAGTTGTGTGGTGTTATTTCTGAGGGCTCTGTTCTGTTCCATTGTTCTATATCTCTGTTTTGGTACCAGTACCATACTGTTTTGGTTACTGTAGCCTTATAGTATAGTTTGAAGTCAGGTAGCATGATGCCTCCAGCTTTATTCTTTTGGCTTAGGATTGTCTTGGCAATGCATTCATCCATTCTTTTTTCAAGGTTTTTAGTTTCTTTGCGCTGGTTACGTAGTTCCTCGTTTAGTTCTGAGAAGTTTGATCAACTGAAGCCTTCTTCTCTCAACTCGTCAAAGTCTTTCTCCATCCAGCTTTGTTCCATTGCTGGCGATGAGCTGCATTCCTTTGGCGGGGGAGATGTGCTCTGATTTTTTGAATTTCCAGCTTTTCTGCACTGCTTTTTCCCCATCTTTGTGGTTTTATCTGCCTTTGGTATTTGATGATGGTGATGTACTGATGGCATTTTGGTGTGGGTATCCTTTCTGTTTGTTAGTTTTCCTTCTGACAGTCAGGACCCTCAGCTGCAGGTCTGTTGGAGTTTGCTTGAGGTCCACTCCAGACCCTGTTTGCCTGGGTATCAGCAGCGGAGGCTGCAGAAGATAGAATATTGCTGAACAGCGAGTGTTGCTGTCTGATTCTTGCTCTGGAAGCTTTGTCTCAGAGGCGTACCCAGCCATGTGAGGTGTGAGGTGTCGGTCTGCACCTAGTGGGGGATGTCTCCCAGTTAGGCTACTCAAGGGTCAGGGACCCACTTGAGCAGGCAGTCTGTCCATTCTCACATCTCAACCTCCGTGCTGGGTCAACCACTGCTCTCTTCAAAGCTGTCAGACAGGGACATTTACATCTGCAGAGGTTTCTGCTGCTTTTTGTTTAGCTATGCCCTGTCCCCAGAGGTGGAGTCTACAGAGGCAGGCAGGCCTCCCTGAGCTGCGGTGGGCTCCACCCAATTCGAGCTTCCCAGAGACTTTGTTTACCTACCTAAGCCTCAACAATGGTGGCGCCCCTCCCCCAGCCTCACTGCCGCCTTGCAGTTAGATCTCCAACTGCTGTGCTAGCAATGAGGGAGGCTCTGTGGGCTTGGGACCCTCGGGGCCAGGTGTGGGATATAATCTCCTGGTGTGCCATTTGCTAAGACCCTTGGTAAAGTGCAGTATTAGGGTGGGAGTTACCCGATTTTCCAGTTGTTGTGTGTCTCAGTTTCCCTTGGCTAGGAAAAGGAATTCCCTTCCCCCTTGCACTTCCCAGGTGAGGCAATGCCTCGCCCTGCTTCAGCTCTCGCTGGTTGGGCTGCACCCACTGATCAGCACCGACTGTCCAATATGCCCCAATGAGATGAACCTGGTACCTCAGTTGAAAATGCAGAAATCACCAGTCTTCTGTGTCGCTCATGCTGGGAGCTGGAGGCTGCACCTCTTCTTCCTATTCAGCCATCTTGGGCGCCCCCCTTTTTTTTTTCTTTTTTTTTTTAATTTCGGTAGGTTTTTGGAGAACAGGTGGTAGTTGGTTACATGAATAAGTTCTTTAGTGGTGATTTGTGAGATTTTGGTACAGCCATCATCTGAGCAGTATACATTGAACCCAATTAGTAGTCCTTTATCCCTCACCCCCTTCCCACCATTTTCCCCTGAATCCCCAAAGTCCATTATATCATTATTTTGCCTTTGCGTCTTCAAAACTTAGCTCCCACTTATGAGTGAGAACATACGATGTTTGGTTTTCCATTTCTGAGTTACTTCACTTAGAATAATACTATCCAATCCCATCCAGGTTGCTGTGAATGCCATTAATCCATTTCTTTTTATGGCTGAGTAGTATTCCATCATATATATATTTTATATATATATGTATATATATATATCGCAATTTATTTATCCGTTCAGTGATTGATGGGCTCTGGGCTGGTTTCACGTTTTTGCAATTGCAAATTGTGCTGTTATAAACATTCTTGTGCAAGCATCTTTTTTCAATGTTACTTTCTTCACTTCCTCTCTTCTTTCCTTCTGCCCCTTCCTGCCTCCTCTCCTTCTTTCCTTTCTCCCTTCCCCTGCTCGCCCTTCTTTCCCTTCCTTCCTTCCTTCCTTCCTTCCTTCCTTCCTTCCTTCCTTCCTTCCTTCCTTCCTTCCTTCCTTCCTTCCCTCCCTCTTCCTCTCTCTCTTTCTTCATAATAACTTAGGTCAAGCACCCTGACTCAAGATAAACCTCCTCAGCAAGAGGTCACTTGAAACATGAAGACAGGGTTTATATGTTTCAATCAAGTAGCAGGAAACTCCTGACCAAATACATTCTGAGGACTAACTTATGTAGAGCAAAACTTATGTGGGTAAAGGAAAAACTTGAGCACCTAGAGTCCTGGATGGGATATTATAATAAGATTTGATCCTACAGAAGGGAGGGTAGAGATGGGGAAGTGAAGTGCAATAGAAGGAGGCACAGAAAGAGAGCGGAAAAGATGACCAGTGAGAGCATTCTTAATTTATTTGGCCACATTTTGAGGAGAGATTAGCAGTGTTTCATGGGAGTTATCTGCACATCACCTTTGCCACACAAACCAGGCCACCTGCAAGCCCCATCTCTTTTTTGTGGAGGTGAGAGTTCATAGGGTCCATAAGAGTTCCCCTTGGAAGCAAGCTATGCCATTAATCCATCACTAATGGGCTGAAAATTTAGTCCTAATAATCCCCTGTTTAAAATGCTGCATATATCACAAAATTGATAGCTTGGCTACTTCATTTTACTATATAGATCTATCGAGAGATACTTAATTTATCTGTAGCTGAAATTTTCCAATTTCAATGTTTTTGATGATGTCAGTTATCATTCTGAAACTATCCTTGTATTATCACCCATAGTGCCATGCCAATGAATTTGCTTCTTATTTTCTATTTTCTTCCTAGCACTTACAAATTCATAGACTATTACTACTGAAGACAAGTTAAGAGATTGTGTCCTCCAAACTCATCATTTTTCAGGTAAGGAAACCTATGTTCAGAGGTGTTACCCTGACAGCTCCAAGAATGTAAAAGTTGTTTATAGCAGAAGATAGCTCACATTTTCTCTAGGCCATGTCAAATGGAAAAATCATATATGGATGACATTTTATTTTTTCCATTATATGATTGCAGACTGAATGGATCACTTTTTTTTTTAAATCACATCTAAATTATACTCTTTGAAGATTTTCATTAAGTTCAAACTGCACACAATTCACAGTAGTAAGTTCAACGTCAAAGTTACAGAATATTTAAATTTAAAAACATAATTGTTCTCACACCCTAAGATCACTTTTTAATAATTTTTTAATATTAACTTGGAATTATGTTTTATATACTAGAAATTATATTCTTTATGAAATATTTTTACTTGCGTCTTCATTTAACACTATGTTGGCATCATTTTCCATAATGACAAATAGGCTTCAAAATGATAAATTATAAATTAATCCTTGTATTTTGATCAACATTCCAGAACCTTTTCTATGAATCTCTTTTGTATGCACTTTGTAATTTTTACTGTCACAAATATATTCATACACATATCTTCTGGTTAATTGAAATGATTTCTTTTTGAGAAAGGCTTAGGAAGGAGATTTCTGTGATTAATGTTTCAAAACCATGGCTAGAACAGCATGGTTCAGGACAGAGGAGCCCATCAATAAGGAAAGGCCCTCCTTTCAGCTTCATCTCATCCCTCCACCAATGTGTGACCTCAACTAATTATTTAGCCTTTTCAACTTCAGTGTTCTTCTTATTAAAGTGGGTGCAGACACACCTCTCTAACAGGAATGTTATTAGGACAGTTTATAAATAAAATATTCGGTTTAGTGTCAATATATGGTAAGTGCCCAATTAATTATGTTCAATGTTTTCTTTATGGTTCTTAAAATATTTCTTTCCAAAACTGTTATGGCATTTTCCTCTCCCACTATCCCCCTGAAATATATCTCTTTTTAAACTATTTGGACCATTTATTGGATCTAAAATGATACTTTAAGTTTGCTTTGATTTTTGATTTCTCTAATTTTCTTTGAATTCTTTTTGAAGTAAATTGACCAGCTTTGATGTTATTTTTTTAATGTAATGCATAAGAAGATTAACCATTCTATTAATTAATCAAAGCACCAGAATAATATTTTTATTCTTATTTATGAAACTTAAATGGTCCGTTATAATCTCTAGCTGATATTTCTTTAAGATTATGAAGTATACACATGTAATATTGGATCCTAGACATTTGGAATTCAGAAAAACAAAAGAAAAACAAAAACCTGTATCAAAAAACCCAGAGAATCTGAAGACATTGTAGAACTTTCTCCCCTTCCATTTGGAAAACGTTAGAGATACTATCAAATAATTAGTCAATAGTGTACTGTATCCATGCAGGGATATTTAGATCACCTATGTATAATGGCAATTTCAAGAGTCATGGCTCAATTTTGTGAACTAGACAATTCTGGTAATTGTAAGAGCAGTAGATGAAGCTGATGTCTCACATGCTGAACATATGTTACTTAAATACATAGCCATCATTCCTGGTGCTTTCCACAAAAAAGATTTCATCTCATTAAAAATGACTGTTGGCCGGGAACTGTGGCTCACACATGTAATTCCTGCACTTTGGGAGGCTGAGTGAGGCAGGCGGATCACCTGTGTTCGGGAGTTCGAGACCAGCCTGGCCAACATGGTGAAACCCCATCTCTACTAAAAATACAAAAATTAGCCGTGTGTGGTGGCAGATGCCTGTAATCCCAGATACTCGGGAGGCTAAGGTGAGAGAATCGCTTGAATGCAGGAGGCAGAGGTTGCAGTGAGCTGAGATCACGTCACTGCACTCCACCCTGGGTGACAGAGCAAGACTCTGCCTCAAAAAATAAAAAATAAAAGTGACCCCTGATAGTTAAAGGTACGGAGAGGAATCAGAAAATCATCCATGCCCTGCTATAATTAAGGTTTGTGAACATTTAGTTGTCTTTCTCCTCTATTTTAAAATATGCAAAGGTTTTACCAAATGGGCTCCTGTTTTATGTTTTGTGGTCATAGTTATTTGTACCTCCTGGAACAACAAAAGATGAGCATTTACAGGAACCACCATTGAGGCAAATAATGTCTAATGTGGAGAGAATACAATGCCAAGTATTGCAATTGGTTTGTTTTTTGTTATTTTTTATATTTTTTCTTATAAGGATATAAGGCAAAATGTGTCCCTGTGTTCAGCTGGAGATGTGTATACAGCAGTAAGACACATACATAGTTGCTGATTCTACTCTTCAGATATCTGAGTGTAATTTGTAATCCTTCCCATGGTCTACTGAGAGTGTTTTGTACTTCAATATATTTAATGCAATATCGCCGTTTCACAGATTTCTTTTATTTTAAAAAGATACACAGACTTCAGTATATTGTAGTAAACAAAAGTAGAAAAATTAAGTCAGCAATTGAAGAAATAATTACGTATTCTTTCCCTGAGATGTAAGCCTGCGAAATACATAAAGATACATGCTTTTCATTTGAAATAAGAAAAATAAGAAAAATAAAAGATTCTACGTCATGATGCTCATGAAAACAATCATTTTTTTCTTTTTGGCAACGGCTTTGGAGTGGAAGCACATTACTGTCATCTCCTGAAAGAATTAAATATAAAGTGAAAACCCAGTGAAGAGGAAGAAAATGCCATATAAATTTCAAATGAAGCTTTGGAACTGGATTATGATGAAAAATGTTGCTAAACCTTATGATCTCTACCTTCTTTAGTCCCTCCTTGGAAATAGCGTAGCAGTGGACCCGGCCATCTATGACTATTTGAAGTAACTTTGGGTGGTAAAGTTCAGAAGAATCAACCATAGAGAGCCTTAAATAACAATACCCAAATGGGACATATTGCCATTAAGTCTGTCCCTAACTTAAAAATGTTTAAGTAAATGCTACACACACAAAAAAAGAGTAATACTTTCCTAATGCTTTCCAGAGAGAAGGATGGATGGGAGAAAATAAATACACATAAAGAAGACTCCTTTGATCTTTTCCAGTAATGTGGAATGCTCACTTTAATGGAACTATGATTCAAACTGCACCTATAAGAACCAGGATCAAGATCTACATTTTCAAATGTTTGGAAATTTTCTGAAAACATCTAATTAGGTTTTGAACATTTTCAAACATATGATTAGCTCTTGTTCACAATTCTTATAGGTACAGTTTCGTTATAGTACCATTAAGTCAGAATATACGAAACTTCAGTTAGAAGGAATAAGTTCAAGAGATCTATTGGAAAACAGGGTGACTATAATTAATAACAGGGTATTGCATTCCTGAAAATTGTTAAGAGAGTAGATTTTAAATGTTCTCGCAAGAAATAATAAGTTATATTTCATATAATAAAATATGTATTCATAATAATACATATGTTAATTACCCCAATTGAACCATTCCATAATGTATACATGTTTCAAAATATGTTGCATGCAATATAAACAAATTTTATTTGGTTGGTGCAAAAGTAATTGTGGTTTTGCCATTAAAAGTAATGGTAGATATTACTTTTTTGTGATAAAGTAATATTTAATTAAAAGATAAATAATTAAGGGATAAATAGTTTTTTAGAATTTAAATAATCTCAACTATGCCAATGCTGAGAGAGATTAGAAAGACATGAGAAAGTCACCCAATTAAATAAGAAACCCACACTGAAATGTCTGCAAAATACAGCACTGTCAAGATGATTTTATCATGGAGAAAAATATTCCAAAATCCAGAAAATAATTAATTATTTGGAGAAGATGGACGAAAATAGGAAAATATTAGGTTGAAACACATTTTTACAAGTCCCTATAATTGAAAATAAACTTTACTTCTCTGTAATACTTGTTCAATTCTATTGATTCAAGAGAAGGCCCAATTGATTTGGAAAATGAAATTTGAAAGGAATCCAGATAGTTTCATGAGTTTTTAACTGAACAGAATATTTGAAAACCCTTGCACTACAAAGAAATTTTAACAACATTGATGTGTATGCCTGATTTTAGCTTTGCTATGGTCTTAAGGTGGTACGATCTTACAATGTTAAATAGGCCCAGAGATATTCATTATGCGATTATGAATCACTTCCAAGGGTAAATTTTAGAGTAGGATTTAGTCATATCTGTAACAACACTGATGGAGCATGTGTCAAGTTAAAGGCAAAATATTAAGAATAAGGGACAGTTCTCAGCTGACAGGAATGAGGCAAATGTCAACAGTATTTCAGATATTATGAACCATTTGGCCAGATAGTCCAATACTCACTGAATAACATGTCACATGTGTAGGATCTTAATAGCTGAGGTGCCTGAGTTCAATTTTTCTTTAGCTGGACTCCCCATTGGAATCAACTAATAGGAGTTGTTTTTACAAATGCTATTGGTAGAGCACCATCCCCAGAAATTCTGATTCAATGCAGGCAGAGGGTGGAAGAGTTTGGGGAAGATGATGTCTCCATTTCTTAAAGCTTCCCCAGTTGATTTCAATATGAATCTACAGTAAAACTACCATTGTGGGTCATAACTAGAATTGTATTTGATACTTGTGTCTTTTTCTATTTCAGTTTTTATGAGACTCGCAACACCCAGTTTAAACTATAAGGTAGAATCTGCAACTACTATAAAATATATTTGAAAAACTTCTTTGAATATTGAAGTTTAACATCACAGCATGTCTGGAGCATTCTAAATGAGCATCTTCCCGGGGAATTGACCCACAGTCATGGTCTTAAAATGTTTCGGTCACCCCCATTTTAAATTAATAAAAGGTGGCTGTGGAACTGCCAAAGTCTGGTATTGGCTTTCAACTAGAGATGTCAAGTGGCTGGCTCTTGTTTCTTGTAAAGTGGCCAATATGTGGTTTGGAGCTCTGATTAGGGGAAATTCTGGTAATATTAAGAAAACATTCTCCTGCTATGTAATGGGCCAGGAATGTATACTCAAAATCCAAAAATCATCTAATAAAATGTTTTAAAACAGGTACCAAGAGGAGAATCTTCTCTTTGTTGCCTTCAGCTAGTTTAAATGAATGTATAGGCATACCTTGGAGAGATTGCAGGTTCAGTTCCAGACCACAACAATAAAGTGACTATTGCAATTAAAGCAAGTCACATGAATTTTTTGGTTTCTTGGTACATATAAAATTTATGTACCGTAGCCTATTAATTGTACAATAGCATTAGGTCTAAATAACAATGTACATACCTTAATTAAAAATACTTTATTGCCCAAATGCTAATGATTATCTGAGCCTTCAGCAAGTCACGTAACCTTTTTGCAAGAAAGACTTCTCTGTAGCATTTGATGTTGTTTGATATTATTTTACCCACAGTAGAACTTCTTTCACAATTGGAGTCAGTTCTCTCAAATTCTGCCTCTGCTTTATCAACTAAATTCCTGTGATATTCTAAATCTTTATTGTTGTTTCAACAATGTTCACAGCATGTTCACCATCTGAAGAGATCACTTTCTTTGCTCATCCATAAGAAGCAACTGCTATTTCATTCAGGTTTGATATGAGATTGCAGCAATTCAGTCCCATCTTCAGGCTCCACTTCTAATTCTAGTTCCGTTGCTGTTTCTGCCACATCTACCATTACTTCCTCCACTTAAGCTTTGAACCCCCCCCAAAATCACCTATGAGGGTTAGAATCAACTTTTTCCAAACTTCTGTTGATGTTGGTAGGCTGACCTCCTCCCATGAATCACAAATGTTCTTAATACCATCTATGATGGTAAATCTTTTCCAGAAGGTGTTCGACTTACTTTGACCAGATCCAACAGATGAATCACTGTCTATGGTAGCTATAGCGTTATAAGATCTATTTCTTAAATAATATGAATTAAAAGTCAAAATTACTCCATAAGCTATGGACTGCAGAATTGATGTTGTGTTAGTAGGCATGAAAACAACATAAATCTCCTCATATGTCTCCATCAGAGCTCTTGGGTTACCAAGTGAATTGTCAATGAGCAGAAGTATTTTCAAAGAAATCTTTTTTTTCTTTTTTTTTTTTTTTTTTTTTCTGAGTGGTGTATCTCAACAGAGGGCTTAAAATATTCAGTAAACCATGCTGTAAACAGATGTACTATTGTCCAGGCTTTGTTCTTCCATTTACAGAGCACAGGTAGAGTAGATTTAGCATAATTCTGAAGGACCCCAAGATTTTCAGAATGGTAAATGAGCATTGGCTTCAACTTAAACTCACCAGCTGTCTATCAAGAGAGTCAGCCTGTCCTTTGAAACTTTGAAGCCACACATTGACTTCTCTGTAGCTGTGAAAGTCCTAGGTGGCATCTGGTTCCAACAGAAGGCTGTTTCTCCTACACTGAAAATCTTTTGTTTAGTGTAACCACCTTCATGAGTGATCTTAGCTAGGCCTTCTGGAGAATATGCTGCAGCTTCTCATCAGCACTTGCTACTGCACCTTGCACGTTTATGTCGTAGAGACAGCTTCTTTTTTTAAACCTCATGAACCCATATCTTCTAGCTTCAAACTTTTCTTCAGCAGCTTCCTCACCTCTCTCAGCCTTCATTGAATTGGAGAAAATTAGAACTTTGCCCTGGACTAGGCTTGGTTAAGGGAATGTTGTATGGGTTTGATCTTCTATCCTTACCTCTTGAACTATCTTCATTTCAGCAATAAGGCTGTTTCACTTTCTTATCATTCATGTGTTCACTGGAGTAGCACTTTTAAATTCCTTCAATGACTTTTTATTTGCATTAACAACTTGGATAACTGTGTTTCTCAAGAGGCCTAGCTTTTGGCCTATCTTGGCTTTCAGTGTGCCTTAATCACTAAGCTTAATCATGTCTAGCTTTTGATTTAAAGTGAGAAACATGAGACTCTTCTTTTTCACTTGAACACTCAGAGGCCATTACAGGGTTATTAATTGGCCTGATTTCAACATTGTTGTGTCTCAGGGAATAGGGAAGACTGAGGAGAAAGAGAAATAGGGTAACAGCTGGTAGGTGGATCAGTCAGAACACACACAACATTTATTGATTAAGTTTGCCATCATATATGAACATGGTTCATGGTGCCCCAAAACAATTATAATAGTAACATAAAAGATAATTTATCACAGATCACCATAGTAGATAGAATAATAATGAAAAAGTTTGAAATATTGCAGGAATTACCTAAATATGACACAGAGACACAAAGTGAGCCCATGCTGTTGGAAAAATGGTACCTATAGACTTGCTGGACGCAGGGTTGCCACAAACCTTCAATATATAAAAAAGACAGTGTCTGTGAAGCACAGTAAAGCAAAGCATAATAAGGTGAGGTACACTTATACACAGTGATGATTAAAGTACATTAACGTGCAGAAAAAGAGGGCAAGAAGCAAGTTATCAATTGAACAAAACAATAGATGTATAAAACACATCATTACAGAAACCTGGCAACTTGGTGGTACCAGTCCTTGTTTATGGACGCACCCTTCATAATCAGCTCTATGTATGCATCCACTCATTCATTTATTCAGCTATTCATTAATTCATGCATATACTTTTATTACTTTTCTATTCCTGCTATAAGAAATAACCATATACTTAGTGGCTTAAATCAACACAAATGTATTATCTTACTGTTCTACCCGTCTGAAGTTTGGAATGAATCTCACTGGACTAAATGTAGTTGTCAAAGCTGCATTCCTTCTGAAGGTTCCAAAGGAAAGTCTCTTTCCATCCCTTTGTCAGCTTCTAGACGACAGCTGCATTCCGTTGTTCCTGGCCCCTTCCTCCGCCTTCAAAATGCACCACTGCAAACTAAGCTTCCTTCCTGATGTCACTTTTCCCCCTAAACCTCCTGTCTCTCTCATAGGGACCCATGGGATGATAGTTCCACCTCAAAATCCTTGACTTAAGACACCTTCAAAGTCCCTTTTGCCATGTAAACTAATATAGTCACAATGTTGGGGGGATTTGAACAAGGACATATTTAGAGGGGGATTGATTTGTCTACGGCAATATTCTATAGGTACTTATTAAGCTTTACTGATTAACTTTTAAACTCAAAATAATACATTTTTACATTTGAAACATTTTTTGATTGTCCACTAAGGTGAATTTTAGCGCCCTTACGATTTTGCCAAATCTTATCTCACCTTCAACCTCTTCACCATATATATATTTATATTAAATGTATTCATTAAATTAACATTTAATAGAATTATAGTATTATATATTTTTATATATTTGGATAGTAATTATATGTTATACATTATATACTTTTATTAATTATGTTATAATTAATATATAATATAAAATACTAATTATATAATATATAATCATATGCAGATATATATTATATTATATATCGCTTCATATATAATATGATATAACAATATTTGTCATATTTTGTATTATATATGATATATATTATATTTTGTATTTTGTATGTTATGTATCATATATACATTATATGATATATAATATACATTATGATAATATACTATATATTATATATTGCATATTATGTATCATATAATATACATGATAATATATAATATGCAATATATAATCATCTATAACAGATTATATATTATATGATATATAATTATATATTATATGTTACATTATAGTATATATTATGTATTTCATTATATATAATTATGATATATAACATAATATATATCATATATAATGTATGATAAATATTATATGCTTCCTTCCTCACATCACTTTTTCCCTTTGATCTTTTCTCCCTTGAATATATGATAAATATTATCTATCATATTATATATCATAATTATATATAATGAAATATATGCTATTATATGTAAATATATATAATCTGTCATACTTACATATAAATAATATAACCCATATTAATATAATATATAATAATCATATATAATATAGTCATATCGATTATTATATAATCATACCATAGCTATGCATTACAATAATTATATATAAACATATGTAATCATATGTTATGTATTTTATCATATAACATAATATAGTCAATTTTAATATATAATATATAATTGTATAATAGATAATATACAATATATAATATATAATTGTAACAGATAATATATCTGTTATATAGATATGTATTATATAATTATGTATCATGTATATATTGCATTGTTTATGAAACGTAAATTTGTTTCTGGAAATACCGTTAAATCTTTTTCTATGACTTGATTCTGAAATGTGGAAAAGCAGAAGGCAAAGAGCATCGTTCCTCAGAGCATGGCCTGACTTAGCTGGGACCCAGGCCCCTTGCCCTGCTGAGTGCCTCCCACTGTCATATATTTCATTCATCCTAAAAATTTCATATTTACTGATGTGAAAAAACAATTAGAACATTTTATTGACTCTAAAGTTGTGAGTTTTTTCTTCTGATTTTAAATAAATCCACGCATTTGCATGGGCCCCTGAGCGTCCTGCAGGCTTCAAGCACTGTGCCAACCATCAGCTCCACTGTTTATACCACCATAGCTACAGAGACCTACAAAGCTTCATGCTTCAGAATACATCCTCCATGGTTCTAATGCAGCGTGCCCAGAAAAAGAGCCTTATCGGAGTTAAAGTCCGCCTGGTGGCTTTCTAGTCTCCTTCAGTTATCATGACACTGTTTAGGTCACTTCATATTTGAAACTTACACGTGTACCCTCACAATGTCTTTTTTGTAAACAGGCCCTTTTCCAGAAAATGCAATTGTCTTTGCTTCTTGTGGTAAGAATAAACATATGCTTCCTAAAACATGCACTAAATTATTTATTCTTCTCATTCATTGTATGAATTTTGTGGAATTCGTTCCATTTTTCTTTGCCTTTTTTTCCTAAAGGTCAGTGAATTTCTTTAGTCCTAATTCAGACTGCTTTCTTCTAGGATGACTTCTCGGTTAGTCAATATTTTTTTTAAGACTTCTGGTTAATTCAACCAGTCCTTAAAACCCATACCTTCTTACCTTTTTACTGGTCTTGTTTCCTTGAAGTATATCTTTAAGTTATGTCATCAAACAGAGTATGTAGGACATAAATTTAATGAAGTCACAATATATTCATGTTTTGCCTGAAACTTGATTAATAGTTTTACTGGTATTTCCTTTTTTTAAAGAACTTTGAGACATTATTCTTTATTTTCTGCAACCACAGTCTTCCAAGAAATATCTAAAGTGAATCTTAATCTCTCTCAATTTGTAGATCATCCACATTGACAATCTAAATCTAGCTCTACCTTTAATAAGGTTAATTTTATTCGTGGTGTTCTGATTCACAAGGACATGAAATCTTTTTCATTCATCTTAACTTTGACTAAAATCATGTGTTTCTCATTTTATATTCTTTGAAATAATTAATTCATTTTGTTTTCTCTTTGTAAACGTCCTACTGGTGTGTTTGAAGCTTCTGGATTGAGAAACTAAATCTCTCATATCTCTAGTTGCATGTATTTGTCTTTTTGCTTTATATTCTAGGATTTCCTTCTTTTGTCTTCTAGTCCTCAAATAAATTATGAATTTCGATCCTCATATTTTAAATTTTAAGGGTTTTTCTGGCTTTCTCATTATTTCCTTTTTATATAAGTCTTATCTATGTTAATGGATGCTAAATAATTGATGCTGAGGGTGCGGGGTGTGTGTGTGTGTGTGTCCGAGTCTCTCTGTGTCTGTTTTACATTCTCTTTTCCTCATCATCTCTGTTTCTGTTGAGGTAAGTTTTATCTTTAACATAGTATTTCCCTTACTTTCACCCTGATTTCTTTCTGACTGATGACTTGGTTTGCAGAAAGTGGAGATGATTATACACGATTTTTTGTGTGAGTTTCTTTCACTATAATTTCATATTCCATTAGTTTTCTCAGGTGAAATTGAAAGCTCTACAGGTATTCAGTATAAATGAGGAGAATTATTGACTGTCAGGCTTTGCTGGATTGCATTTTTGAGGTCTGCATTGAATGTTATAGATTTCCCAAATGTTGGATTAAAGATATCCTTTATTTTGGGACAAAACTTGTCTGCTTACTAGTTTTCTCAAGGTTGTTGTTTGGCTTTTAGGGAGAAAAGCCCTCTGTTTTTGTCTCTTTGTTTTATTTTGTTTTCTATGCAGGTATGAACAAGGCAGGTGGAGAAGCTAAATTGGAAATCTAATAATCACCCAGCTCCTTTCACCCAACCACTATTCTTCTTCCTCTTGCAATGTTAGTCTGAGTGATGATTTGATAATGGACACACATCCTGGAAGGTGGTTTGCATTGTTCAGTTTCTTACATTAATATCCCTTCCAGAAACTTATTGAAATCTGTTGTTCAGAGTTGACCTTCTACATTTCCTTACCCTGACGATTCCTTTCTATTTATTTAATTTTTTAAATGGGCGTCTGGAATGGAGGAAAGGTTTGTTTATTTTAATCTACAATATTAAACCAGACAATAAATAATTGTTTAAAGAATTGTTTAAAGAATTAAAATAATTATTTAATTTGAATAATTGTAAATCATTTAGCTTAAATGTGTTGTGATTCCATCAGCGTATTTGCATATATGCAACAGAGTTTGGTGATTCAAACCTAAGATGCAGAGAACACAATTTGCACAATAACCCCAGATTTCACTGAGTTTTGTTTATTGTTCTGTAAAATGAAGAGATGGCATAAATAATTAGTAATGTTTCTTCTATTATGGTATTTGGTATCCTCCCACTCTACTATATTATAATACAAGGAAACAGTTTAAACATTCAATAAAATGTATGTCATTTTTATAATTTTTTCACAAATGATAAAGTATAATTAGCCCATTCCTATGAAATTTTTCCATTTTTACATACCATTTTTACTAATTACTTATAATATAATATATTATGACTTTATTTTGTTGAAAATAAGTTTAAAAATAAAAAATATATAATGCTTCTGAAAGGACAGAGTAAATATTTTTATAGACATTAAGAAAAATATTTTGATTTTATGAATGTGAAACCACACCTCAAACAACTACTTTTCCAACAGTTTTATTTTATTTTATTTATTATTATTTATTTATTTATTTTATTTTTGAGACGGATCTCACTCTGTCACCCAGGCTAGAGTGCAGTGACACAATCTCAGCTCACTGCAACCTCCACCTCCCGGGTTCAAGCGATTCTCCTGCCTCGACCTCAGGCACGTGCCACCACGCCCGACTAGTTTTTGTATTTTTAGTAGAGATGGGGTTTCACCACATTGGCCAGATTGGTTTCGAACTCCTGACCTCAGGTGATCCTCCTGCCTTGGCTTCCCAAAGTGCTGGGATTACTGGTGTGAGCCACCAGTGCCTGGCCTCAACAGTTTTATTTTAAATGCCAATTGTTTTTACTGTCTTCTGTAATTATCTACATGGAAGGTCAGATCCTGCCTAATAAATTCAAGACCATGGAATTATATAATATGTCTTTGTAAGCAGAAGCAAAGAAAGCCCTTTCCAAACAAAGATTCTTACAGTTTGGAGTTTGTATTCACTCTACGTTCATCAACTTTGTTTCACATCTGACCCCTACTGTTTGCCTAAATGGGATTGGAAATTAAAGAGCAAAGGATGCCTGTGGCAATGAACAACACATTTTTGGAAGTTTGAGAATGACAGCAGAGAAAACATCAGCCGGTCATTTTGACCTAGAGGTCATTAAATTAGGCTTAGGATTGCTAAAAGAAATAGGCTTAATAGGTAAAATTAAAAGAAAGACTTAATTATGAAATATGTGCAACATAAAAATAAGATACAGTTAACCCTTGAAAAACATGAGAATTAGAGGTACCAACTCTCCACATAGTCAAAAATCTGCATGTAACTTTTGACTCTCCAAAGAATTAACTACTAATAGCCTATTGTTAACTTGAAGCCTTATGAATAACATAGTCAATGTTTTGTATGTTATATGTATTATATACTTATTTTTTCAATAAAATAAGGTAGAGAAAAAATATTAAGAAAATTATAAGGAAGAGAACATGTATTTACTATTCATTCAGTGGGAGTGGATCATCAGAAAGGTCTTCATCCTCATCGTCTTCCTGTTGAGGCTGAGGAGGAGGAGGAAGAGCAGGACTTGGTCTTGCTGTCTCAGGGGTGGCAGAGGCAGAAGAAAATCCATGTATGAGTGGACCTGTGAAGTTCCAACTTGTGTTGTTCAAGGGTGGACTGTATTTTATATTTGTGTCTTCCCACTAACAGGAAGTATCCGTATTTAGTATTTGATATTTCTATACCACATGAGTCCAATCTTCCTTTATTCTTTTCTCCTTTCTTCTAAAAATGAACAAATGAACAAACAACAACCATAACAACAAACACTCATATCATCTTGTGCATTTTTTTTTGTAATCTAGCATGGTTTTACTTAAATGTACATGGTTAATGTATTTTGAGGAACATATATATCATTAGCTATTCTTTACTGCTTGAACAAATTCATCATTTTTGGGAATCCACAAAGCATAAAACAAGTGCCTTAAGGAATACAGTGATGAATATAAGGCAGATGTAATCTTGTAGAAGCTCATGGGGCTACAAAAGATGTATATTACTAGCTCAATCAGGAGACGCAGACTTCCAAGGGTCATATCCTTGCACCATTGAAATTTAAAGTAGAAAAAGACACTCATACCATGCAAGAGGGCCTCAGATGGTCGGTAACATCTAACTAAGCTGTGAAGATTGACTCATATCTTGGCATGTATACCAGAAACATACCCATGCAAAGGCACAGGCTAGAACATGCTGTAAAAAGGGCAAATGTAATCAGTTTGACGGGAAAAACAGTGTGTGATGTCAAGAGAAGGAAAATAACACTAGAGGGATAGACTGGAGAAAGCCTTAGAGAACTTGAATTCCAACAGGAAGGTTTTTACTTCATGAAGTAGGTACTGGTGAGTCATTTGTAGCTTTTGGTTAGCAGAATAACATGGTCTCAGCTGTGTTTCTGGGGGATGAATCTAGCCGTATAGTGGAAGAAAGAGCTCAAAGAATATGTGGAAGGGTGGGGAAGTTGGAGGTAAGGAGAAAGAGTTGAGGACTCTTACAGAAGTTCAAATGAAAGTCACTAGGCTGAAAATAGGAGAGGTGTGGATTTCAGAAGTATTTAGCGGGCAGAAGCAGTTTGACTTGCTACCCTGAGAGAAAGTATAGTGAATCAGTCCCTAAATGGACATTTGTAGCCCCAAATAATCTCAAAATAGCAGATCCTAAGTTGTCATAGAAGGCATCAGTATTACTTTTCTATTTCTGTGTAACAAATTAGCATACACGTGAAGACTTAAAACACACTTCCATAGGACAGAAATCCAGTAAGACATTGCTGAATTATGTGCTTAACGTCTCACGTGGCCAAAGTCAGCAAGACAGACAGCCAGGCTCTTTCCGGGACTCTGGAGAGGAATCTGTGGTTGGAAGATTTTAGTTTCTTGCAATTGTAGGGTGGAGGTCTTTGTTTTATTGCTGTTTGACCAGGGGCCAGTCTCAGATCTCTCATTTGTCCTTGCTTACCACCTCTCTATCTCCAAAGCCATCAAGGATCCATGGACTCCTATCCCTGCTTCTAATATTTCTGACTTCCCCTTCTCTTATCAGCCAGAGAAAACACTGTGTTTTTAAAGGTCTCCTGTAACAGGTTTAGACCCACTAGGATAATCTTCCCTTTTACTAACTCAAAATCAAATGATTGGTAACCTTATTTACATCTTCAGATTAACCCTTTTGCCCTGGAAGGTGTTTTAGTCAGGGTTCTCTAGAGGAGCAGAACTAATAGGATAGATGTATATATAAAGGGGAGTTTATTAAGGAGTATTGACTCACAGGATCACAAGGTGAGGCCCCTCAATAGGCCATCTGCAAGCTGAGGAGCAAGGAAGCCAGTCCGAGTCCCAAAGCTGAAGAACTTGGGAGTCTGAGGTTCAAGGGCAGGAAGCATCCCACACAGGAGAAAGATGTAGGCCAGAAGACTAAACCAGTCTAGTCTTTCCATGTTCTTCTGCCTGCTTTTATTCTGGTCATGCTGGCAGCTGATTAGATGGTGCCCACCCAGATTGAGGGTGGGTCTGCCTCTCCCAGTCCACTGGCTCAAATGTTAGTCTCCTTTGGCAACATCCTCACAGACACACTCAGGATCAATACTTTGCATCCTTCAATCCAATCAAGTTGACACTCAATATTAACCATCACAGGAGGAACATAAGTATGGTATGAAATCTTATATTCATATTTTTGAACATCAGGGCAAGGAATTGTGGGGTTGGACATTCCAGAATTCTGCTTATCACAGCATCTCTTAAGGAATTCCTCTAATTCAGGAGTAACCTAACATTTCTGACACTTCCTCCTTCACACCATCTACTCAGTTGGTAGTTGGTTGTCTTTTACATTTTAATTCAAGAGGCAAAGGCAAAGAAAACGCACAGGTGAGGAGATAAATAAAAGGGATGCGGTGACGGCAAATCAGTGTCTTAAAATAATTCTGTCTTTGAAAAATGTGGGATAAGCACATATGCTGTGAGGTGGTGCAGAGTGGAGACTGTTTGGGGCTTGGAAGATATTCAAATATGAAGAAATCTGTCAGCACTCAAGTCATGCCAACAAAAACTTCAGACCACATCAGCAACGCGTGTATATGAATTTAGTGGCAATAACATGATAAAAATAGAGAATTATAAATGTGGTAGCAGATTTTAAAATTGGCTAGATCTACAACTTGAGAGTTACAGTGTTTGTTTTATGGCTACAAGATGAAAAAGACAGTCATTTCAAATTTACAAAAGTAGCAAGGGTAAAACTGTAATTCTTTTTTGGTTATCTTAGAATCCTCCCTCTCCTTGAGCTAGATTAAAATCCATAGAGTACCTACCTCCATCTGCCTGGGTTTGTGCTAATTGTGCTGCAGAATCATTGCATTTCATTGAATCCTCATTTTGTCACTTTTACTTCCTTGTTGTTCACATTAAGAAAAATTGTTAAACTGAATTCTATGATGGAGAATCAACTTGACTCCATATTTAGAAAAGCAAAAGGACTGGAGATTCAAAACTGGAATTGATATTGAATGGAAATGGAATTTCTAGTGGGATTTGTTCCATGGCACTGTTGTTGATTCTTTAATAGTATAACACCACATTGCAAAGGTGAGGCATGATGTTAGAGCCAACACCATAAAGACAGCTATCTGGAAAGCAGCTTACAGGACAGTCAAGTGGGACTCCCCAGTGATGTGGGTGAAATCAGGAAGCAGATATTCCTTGTTTATAGTTCACTCCTATTCTCTCTGTGCTCCTCTTTCTCAATTCCTCTTCCTGCATGTTCTGCTATTGCAGGACTACACTTATCATTTAATTGTTTGTATTTTCTTATAATTTTCAAAAAATCTCACAGAAGCTTCAGTTCTTTTCTTTGTTACAGAGTTATATGAAATATACTATAGTCCTTTTGAACAAGATGGCTAGCTTTATTCTCAATATATTTCTTCTGGGGCCCTGAATTTCATAGCAAGCTATGGGTTACATGACAACTAGTTATAAAAATTTCAACTGTGATGCAACAATACAACTACCTGGTTTCAAATCAGCCCAAAACGTTATAAAATTCCAGGTATGATATTAATAATATGCCTGTTCATCACGACAGCACCATTATTTATGCACCGAAACTTAATTTACTAGAAAATAAAAATCTTTAAAGACTGAGAGAGTTATGTTAACCCAAGACACTTCTTAGATGTGTGAATTTTTCCTTATGGGAAAACAAACCTTGCAGATATAGACAATGGAGTTAGGAAATTTTAAAAATAAAATATGGCTTTATGTTCCACACTTTTTAATATGAGAATATGGTACAATTTAACATAATTACAACACTTTAAAATTAAGTGACATTGTTTTTTTCTTTATCTTAAATTACCTTTTATGCACTAAATATTTTATTGAATGGGTCCACAAGAAAATTATTTAAATATAGATACTTTCCCTATAATCCCTAAGTAATTCATAAACAATGGTGTAAAAGTGATATTTTTAGATACTATAAACATTCTACTATACCACACAATATTTCTTAGTTGTCATGAATTTGGTTTCAGAATAAAATTCCAGCATCAAAATTGAAATAATTTCCATGCTTTCTTCCACATTTTGTTCTTGGCCCAATGGAAAATGACATTGAAGTACAGTTTTGTACTTGTGGGAATGGAGAAGATGTATGCAAGGGTATTTGCCTACTTTTTTTCAAAGTAAATTTTAAGACCACAAATGTAGCCTCCAGCTAGTGGCTGTGTCAGTTTTCTAGAACTAAAGCACAGATAAATTGTGAACTCGAGAATGATTTCTTCATGCCCAAAGATGGGCTGGCTCAACAGCTTGAGAATGCCCTGGAATCCAGGCTTAGATGCCTGTGGTTGGTTGATAGAACATGAAAGTGAGAACGGAGAAGGGAAAATTACAGCCCATAGAACAACCAGCATGGGATGACCAACTAAAAGTCAGCGTTTTGTCTGAGAAGTGATTTTACGACAGAGAAAAATGGAATCTCTTTTGTCTCCACACTCCACAGAACATCAAAGGGCTATGCACCATTCTTCAATTCCAGAGACAATTTTTTTTTTCTTAAAATGACATGACATTTGTCTTTGTATTAATATCTCCTATATATATCTCATATATATAGGATATATATCCCATATAGGGATATATATAAACTCCCATATATATGATATATATCTGAGATATGGTATATGGTGTATATATATAGTAGATATATACGTTTTATATATATGTGGTGTATATATATATGGGAGTTTATTAAGTAGTATTAACTCACATGATCACAAGGTCCCACAATAGGCTGTCTGCAAGCTGAGGAGCAAGGAAGCTAGTCTTAAGTCCCAAGGCCGAAGAATTTGGAGTCCAATGTTTGAGGGCAGGAAGCATCCAATACAGGAGAAAGATGTAGGTTGGGAGGCTCAGCCAGTCTAGCCTTTTCATGTTTTTCTGCCTGCTTTATATTCTGGCCGAGCTGGCAGCTGATTAGATGGTGCCCACCCAGATTAAGCGTGGATCTGCCTTTCCCAGCCCACTGGCTCAAATGTTAATCTCCTTTGGCAACACCCTCTCAGACACACCTGAGATCAATACTTTGCATCCTTCAATCTAGTCAAGTTGACTCTCAGTATTAACCATCACAGTCTTGGTAGAGATAAGAATGAAATTATGCTTTTACTGTGGAGAGAGGAGCCCACATGTAACTTCCTAGCAAAGAGGACAAACAGGATTTGGAAATCCAAGAGGCATGAGAAGGGGTGGCTGTCTCATGGAGGATCAGCACCACAGATGCTGGACAGAGCCCAGGATTTGCTTAGATGCTGAAATGATGATGGCATCTAATATGTCAACAAGAGAGACTCAGACATACAGGAAACATAGGCACAACATAACCCAACAGGTATGCTATGTAAATAGAAATCATACACTTAGAATTTGGGGGCATGGTCCTAACCTCGATACACAAGTAAATTACATGAATAATTCTACACCATGTGTGTGGGCTTAAAATCATTTTCACCCTCAATGATTGTAGATTACTGAAATATTTTTGTGTGTAATGCCTCAGTTTGGTGCTAAAAATTTCAAAGTGTTGTCTATTCAAGAATGAACAATTGGATGTGATAGTGTCTCATAAATAATGTTGAAGTTTCATACATTTTAAGAGAGATAACATAAATTTTAAATACAATCTTTGAAAGATACATTATAACCTGAATATTTAGTAACATATACTTCAGATTATGTAATGCCACCACCTTTTATGGACTCAAAGTTAAGCCGAGGATAAATTGCGTAGATGTTGGCTCTCTTCTTGGTTCTTGAATATGCATCTGGCCTTATAATTCTGCTGGGTAGCTCTGACATAAGCAACACGTGTTGTATACTATTTTTCACACTTTATTTATCCATATATTTGATGCGATATTTTTCTTACCTTTCATTAATCTTTCAAAATGTCTAATCTCTTGATACCTCTCTGTTTTTTTCAAAGCTGATAGTGCTTTTTCTTAAAAAAAAAAAAAAAAAAAAAAAAAAAAAAGCTCAACTTTTTTGTTGTTTTAGTTTGGCAGAGTGGGTTGATGAGTGTGTTTACCCTATCAACATTGTCCAAGCTCAGAAGAGACCACTGTAACTCTTCTTATTCTTTATTCCTGTGCTGTAATATCTCATTTACTTGCCTGTATTACTCATAGTATTAGTTATCAATGACTGCACAAAAAATCATCACACAACTTAATGACTTAAAACAACACCTAATTTTTATCTCACATTTTCTGCAGGTCAGGATTCTGGGTATGGTGTAATTGGGTCTTTTGTTTCAAGGTCTCCCACAGGCAGCCATCAAGGTGTTTGCCAGAGCTACAGTCATCTCAAAGCATGACTGGGGAGGAACTGTGTCCAGGCACAAATGGTTGTGGGTAGGGTTCAATTTCTACCAGGGTGTTGGGATATCAACTTCACTTCCATGCTAATGTTGGCTGAAGGTTATCATCAGTGGCTTGCCATGTGAGGCCCTCCAGCATGGCAGCCCCCTCTATCACTGCTTGCAGCCATGTGGGGCCCTCCAGCATGGCAGTCCTCTCTATCACCTTCTGCAACTATATGGGGCCCTCCAGAATGACAACCCCCTCTATCCCCATCTGCAGCCACGTGGGGCCCTCCAGAATGGCAGTCCACTTTTTCATTGGCTGAAGCCCTAGAATGTAATACAGAGCATCTGCTGGCAAGGCAGAAGTCACAATGTCTCATAGCCTGACCACAGAAATCATATCCGATCACCATTGCCACATCTAGTTCATTTGAATCAATCACCAGGCCAAACCCACACTCAAGGGCATGAGTATCAGAAGATGAGAATATTCAGGGGTCATGTACCTGTTGGCCAGCCACATTTCTATTATGCCCCCTTGCATTTCATGTTATGGTTTTACAGTAGACGTCTTTTGTCACGTAAGCAAATAGAATACGTTCTTAAAGTAGGTTGAGCATAAATAATAAATGCCCAAAACAAATGAGAGCACTCAATTCTAAATACCCTTGCATGTCCCTGAATCAGGACCTCTCTCCCGCTTCAGGGTCATCTGACTCTGCACAACTCAGCACGTGCTCCATGGTTTACCAAGGAGCCTGTGAAGATACAGAATTGCAGGTTCTACTCCAAAATGACAATCCACATTTTAACAAGTTGCCCAGATTATTTGTGTGCACCTTAAAGTTTGAGAGACAGTGATCTTTCAAGAACCCAAGGTCCTCAGCCTTGGCTGCACATTGGACTCACCTGAGAAGCTTTAAAAGTAGAGATGACCGGGTTATATCCCCTGAAGGTTTCTGTTATTTTAGTCGAGGGTGTGTCCTGGGCAAGTTCCCCCTGTGATTCTAATATGTAGCCATTATTGAAAAGTGCCAATGTGTCCCACTGTGTTTAGGAACAACCTGTGATGGAAAGGAAAATGTTAAAACAATTTTGTTTATATGACTTTTCATTTTTATTTATACAAATAAGATTATTTTTAAAATTATGGTCTGTTTTGCCACATAAAACAGTGGAGAGTGCCTTATCACAGTCTGATATAATTCTTAATCTCAATAAAACATGAATGCAACAAGGATCTACTGAAATCCTCGATAATTTAGCAATTTATTAAAGATTGTAAAATTCTAAGCGATACTGCCAATCACTTTGAGGAGGCATGGTTTCACTTCTTATTGTTCATATTACCTGGAGAGTGCAGAAAACCAACAAATTGAATATATTTTTACTGGTCCCATTCCATAAGAATTGTAAGTTCAATTTGAACTTGTTCCAAGGAACATGTAAATTAAAGACTGAATTTCACTCAGTGTGAAGGAATGGAGTTGCCATAAATTTATTTTATACAATTAATTATATAAATTGATATTATACACATCAATATCCAATTAGATAAAAATGAACACCTACTACACATTGGTGACTGAGGATTCAAAATAAAAACATGGAGAAGAACTGTATCTACTTATATAGAGCTAACAGTCAGTTTGGGGAGAGACATGAATTGTTATTCAGTTCTCTGTATAGTGGCACATGGTGATAAACGCTGAAAGGGAGAGGTACACAAGTACACAGACCAGGGGAACACAAAGGGGGACACAGCCCACTGGTGATGGGAAAGACTGACATGAGGCACAAAGGATCAGTAGATGCCTCCCTGGTGACACAGGTGTGCAGAGAGGTGGGTCCAGCAAGAAAGAAGGGTGATTGCCTTCACTGACTTTTTGGAATGGAAAGGGGTTAGGGTGAAAGGGATCCATAACAGGTAAGAATATAGAGAGAAGAGGCGGCCAGACCACAAAGAGTCCTTTTGGCCACTGGTGGAAATTTGAACTTTTTGTACATGGGATTAGAAACTAAGATCCCATGAAGCAAACAACCAAGGAAAGAAGGGGATAAGATCTGATTCCCGTTTTGGATAACCTCAGATTTAGGAGCAGGCAAGTCATATAAATATATAACTCTAAAGTGAGGGGAATCATAGTCCAATAAATGCATATATAAAAGGGGTTGGGGACAAAGAGAAAGATGTGATAAGATGCGTCAATGACATTTGTCCTGCAAGCATCCACTACAAATGCACCGCCTTTTTCAGTAATCAAAAGAAAAGTCAGGCCTGATGACATCTCAAGAAACGTTAAAGGCAACCAGAATCTCATATTTTTTGGAGAGAACTCTTGCCTTTTGGGGGATTTATATCAACTTTCAGCTTATTTTTATAACTCTTAACTTGATCTTTATTATTGTAATTTTAAAATTAGTGTTTACCTGCTTTGCCTTTGAATTATTATTATCATTTTTGTTCCTAACATTTTAATTTTGGAAATAAAAGAAGTGGTGAGGTCCAGGAGAAAACCATTTCTTAGAGGTAAGGTTCCTCATGAAGCAATGTCGTCAGATGGAGACCAGGGAGGACTCCAAGCTACATCTGCAAGGAGGTGGTAACTTTGGACCTTGTCCTCATCATTTTCATGTGCCTTGGACTCAGTAATTCAACTAGAACACAGTAGCCTTAGACAGTTTTAGTCATGAGTAGCCTTGCACTGTAGTTGTTGCATGAACACATACATCTCTTTGTGGATAGAGGCTGTCTGTTATTTCTTGGTGTGCCAAATTCCTGGGCATATGGCAGCCTCTCTGCAAATACTTGTCAATCAAATTTGGCTTCAGCCATGGGAACACAGAAACAAAACTCTGTTCAACTCACTGGAGACTCCTTGGAAACCTGAGAAAAAACATCAAAATCCCAGCACAACCGCACACACCAGAAGGGGTGGCCCAGAATGATTCTGCTTCAAATTGTCCAGAATTTTAGGGAAGTCTCAGCTATTCTTAATTGGAAAAACACCCTATAATGTATATGTACACACTGATTGACCTTCGGCTGAAAGAGTATTTTCCCATCTCTCTTATACTAGCTCAAGTTGGCTCAATATAGCAAATAGCCAGAAGTAAGACCAAACTTTGACTTGTACACTTTTTAAATTAAAGAAACAAAATTAGCATCACTGTTTAATGTTAAATTAGCCCCCAATTTCCACATTGTATTACTTGAAATTGGAATTATTTTTAAGTCTTTATCTTTGTAGGGCTTTTTTTTTTTCAGGGCCATGTATGCAGATGTTGCTGCCTCACTAATTAGGAGAAGATGATCTCTTTTCAAATCTCACTTGGGAAGAGAAAAAAGGCTGTTAAGTTTAAAAACCTTAGCATGACTTGGTTGGTTATACGTACCAAGATAAATATATAGCATTTATTTATCAAAGGAGAAATAGATAAAGTTATTTGTCTCACATTACTCATGTCTGTCTTGAGAAAGAAATCACATATTAGAATGTAAAAAAGATATGAGTATGAGTAGATGGATAATTTTTTAAATAATGCAAAAAATAAAACTAAAGGTAAAGAACAAAGATATCACCAGTCACTCACCTTAGAATCTAACAGAGGGCTATTTGAAAATACAGATTCCTAAGCCATAACCCTGAGTATTCCAATTCAGACAGTCTGAGATAGAGCCTAGGAATCTATATTTCAACGAAAAAAATCACACCTCCGCCCTCATGGAACCTTGGCATAATGATAAATTTAGGTGCCACGAATGTGATTCCAAATTCTTCCTTTACAGAATAGGAAACTGAAGCCATACAGAGTCCATGCCTTGTTTGAGATCACTGACATTGTTTTTCACAAAGCACAAGACAGGATGTTGGAATCCTAATGTTTGCAGTTCTTTCATCAGAATTCACCGTGCAAACATGTGATCACCTATTCTGAGAATAACATTGTGCTAACTGCTATAAAGGATATAAAAGCAATAAAGGCATGGCCCTAACAACTCTACATAACAGCAAATGGAACAGGCATGTATGCAAAAATGTATAGGAAAATAAATATGAAATTAAATCAATCAAATAATTAAATTAAATAAATATGAATTTATTCACAATTAAACGTGAAATTGAAACAAACTGCTGTGGGAACAGAGGATGAAGGAAATATTGACAAGCATGGGAATTAGGTCAGTATTGTGAGAAAATGGGTTGAGCTGATCCTTGAAGAAAAAAGATGTCCATAAAGGAAGAATTAGAATGGAAATATCCAACTATGACCAGAGGAAGGTATCTGATTCTCCCTGCATTCAGGAAGGTACCAATTCTAGCATACAGCAATGGGAATGGAAACAAACAACAATGTTGGATGATATACATTGGAACAACTGGGCTATGATGATTGAAAGCAAAGGTTGAAATTCAAGTGCCTACAGGGACCAAGGAGATAACAAAAAGAGAGGAACTAGTCAACTTGGGGATAAGACTGGAAATTATGGAGATTCTGGTAAACTAGAGACAGCATGGCCCATCCAAAGATGACCCAAATCCTCCATTTTTATAATGCCCTGCTGAACAAAGAGAATACATCTGTGAGGCATATGTAGCCCCCAGATGCCATTTTGACCTCCTGAAAGCAAAGCCAAGGACCAGAGCTCTCTTCCATCCTGCATTCTCTTCAGGGCAATGTTCACCATGCCCCCGGGGCTTCAACTGCCATCTAAACATCAGTGTCCCCCAAATGCTTTATCTCCTTTCTTAACCTGTCTGTTGACCCTCAGAATCATATTTGCATCTCTACTTGAATATCTCAGTGAACATCTCAATGGTACCTGAAACTTAAACAGAACTGAATGAACTGATAAATTCCCCTTAAATCAGTCTCTTCCAGCTCATCCCCCTTCTACCAGACACATTACATCTCTTGCCTAGTCCTGTCAATTTTCCCTCCTAACTATGTCTCAAACCCATGGCCTGTACACATTGCAAACACTGAATGCCAAGTTGCTATCAACTCTTTTCTAGGAGGAGCCTACTCTGTTCACAGAAAATGAATCCCTTCTCATTACTTCAGAAAGTCATCCTTTCAGAAGTGACTATGCCCCACCATTCTCCTCCATCATCTCAAAGATCTAGCTCGAGGCTACTTTCCTAGGCTCACCTGGAACTGATTTCCTGATCTTTCTGTCTGAGCAACAACACTGATATTTTCAGTTTCCTGAGCACATCATGCTTCCTCTGGACAAATCTCTTTGTAAACACTATTCCTTCTTCTGGAATCTCCCCTTTCTTCTTCTCCAAGTTTAGCTGTATCCATCCCTCTGGTCTAAGTTTTAAGGTCAAGTTCCCATAAAAATACTTGCTCGACTCCTAGATTTAGCCACTAGGCTACAGGCTTTTTGTCAGTACTTTTTAGTTTCCTTTCTACTATTTAACAGTATCTATTGGTGCTTTTTTATGGTATTTTATTTATTCTTTTCCTTAGCATCTGACCTGATTTCATTATTCTATGATGGTAGTGATTGTGCCTATAGCCACTCAGACATTTTATTTGAATGAGTTAATGAATGAATAAACAAATAAGTGAGTTGTAGGATATTGAATATTAAGCTAAAGAGTTTATATTTTATTCTTGGAGTAAAGTTTTTTGTTGTCTCTGCTGCTGTTTTTTTGTTTTTTGTTTTTTGTTTTGTTTTGTTTTTGCTTTTTTAACAGACAGGATAATGGCTTGATGTGAACCCTGGGAGGAGAACTGGGATGATGTCTTTAAAAGCATAGAGCAGAGGTTATAGGTGTCAGCAAGTCCAGGCAGAGTCCGATGTAGGATTGATCCAAGGCAATGAGCTTAAAGACAGCAAGAGAGGACAGGCTTCAATGAAATTATGAAATTATGGTTGGTTACTGTCACTGCCAGTAATAACATTTATAACAAAAATGGGAGGGTTATTGTCTCCATAGGCCAAGATGTAAGTATTATGATGGGCTTTAGTCTTCCTAACAGTTTAACCAAAAACTATGTAGAATTCTTCAGTTAATTGTTTTGCATTACTTGCAAAGCTTATTTTGGACATAATGCATATTTTATTTTCAAATTCCCACATCCCAGCACAAATGTATTCATTTGTGAATTTCTTGCAATTTATTTTGTTCAGGGCATACTTTTTTAATGTTTGGTAAAATCATAAGTAATATGCCCATGATTGTTCCATGATTATCTCCATGATTATTAGAGATCTATAAATTATTATTAGCTGGCAGGAAAATAAAACAAAAAAAAATAGCACTTTATTCTAAATGTTGTATCACCAAGGTAAACATTCACTATGAACTGTACAAAATAATATTAATTGTTGCAAAAATGTTTACCAGTAATAATGGGACAAATGGATCTGATTCCTGGTATTGAGACTGGCAAAGCTGAAAATGAGAATAGCAACATTGCTTCTTGCCTACTGTTTCCACCCTCAATTTCAACATATTTGAAAGGCTCTTTCCAAGGCATTTTGCAATACATTTTACATAGTAAGTATTCACATTTTTCATGTACCTTCACAGGTTGAGAGGAAGGAAAGAAAAGGATGGATAAACAAATCTTATGCAGTTCCCAAAAGGCACTGAGTCTGCAATTACTTTTCTTACTCGTTTTAACTCATTTATTTAATTAGGTTTAGTCAGCTTACCTCACTCTAAAACAATTAGTGGTAACTTGCAGAAACATTTACAATAGTCTAGGGGAAATAGATGTAATTAGAGCAAAGGCAAGTAAGGTTAGGATAATAAGCCCACGAATGAACTAAATGCAGTTATCACAAAGGTCATGCTGTCGGATTCCCTTTCTAAAAGCAAGAACCAAGGATAACCCTCAGAGACAGATAGTTTGCATAGACTTCCATAAATCCTTCATGAATATTAATATTCACGGCCTAGTTTTGGTGAGAATTAGACAGCAGAAAGCGTAATGTTAGCTACTTGATGTGTTTGGAGTATTTTATGCTAACAGTTTATTATTTAAGTTGGTCGAAAGAATACCAATCTGTATGACTTGTCTAACTTTGACACAGAGAGTCACATTGGCACATCCTAAAGAAAATTTATGAGCCAGTTATAAAAACATACAACTTTAAATAAATGTCCAAGGATCATCAGATGGTATTCACGTCAGAGAAATTGTCACTTGAAATTGAATAATTTTATAATTTATTTCTCAATTACTTAAATTCATATTATAAATTATTTTCCCAATTACATGTATACATATATGTAAATAATTGTTACAGTTGTTTTCTATATTTTAAAAATTGTTATCCCCAATAAGGATATTTAGAAATAGCTGAAAATAAAAGTGAACTGTATAGCCTCAGATCAAAGCCAAGTTAACCACCCACTTGGGAGACTTAACCTTGACCTTGACCTTGTTAACACTTGACAGTGTTAGAATTGACCTGCCTAACCGGCAGCAGACAGGAGATTCAGCTTGGCCCTGTCATTCGAGCTCTTTATATAACTTATCTCTCAATCTCATTTACATACCAGTCAGGACTTCTCTTTCAAACAAAGCAATCACTTCAATAATTTGGGTTGAATTTTATTTTTCTCGTTAACTAGATAATTACCTTCTTTTCTGTTCTAACTGGCGGTCAAGTGTAGATGCTGGACTCCAGAACTAATAGACCACGGGGCACCTCCACGAAGATTTCTGTGCAGAGATTGTTAGTGCAAGCAAAAGACAGCCTAAGGGTAAATGAGAAACAGGAACTCATTTGCTGTTTTTGCAAAATTTAAAAAGTGACAGTGGGGTCCATGAAGTTAAAGTTACATTAAAATATGACATTTTTGTACCTCAGAAGATGGTGTCTAATTCACTAGCTTAAATTTTAAAACCACATGATTTAAAACTTCAAGCTTATAACATTTCTAAACATGTAAATTGAAACTAGCAATTTCTTCTTAAGAAAGGAAAGCATTGCTTTCAATATACGTATCACCAAATTGGCTGGTAAGTTTAATGAGAAGTCATTCATCAAGTTAACATTCAGGAATGTTGCTTTAAAGGGCATCTAAGATAAAACTACTGACTCAGAAAGATGCATACCACGTACTGGAGTTATAAATGTCATTTCTTTAAGGATCAAAAGTGTGAATAGTAAGTAAATATGGTTTTCCACGCTATAGTGATCTTTTCCAAGGGATGGTGATATTTAAAAATAAAATCATAGTTTAATTCAACAATAAATATTTTCCCATATTAGTAGAAATAGCTGTTTTTGAAAGCAAATTATCTTATTTTGGGGTTAATTTCTTCATCTATCTTGGGCAGACTTAGTTGACTTTGTCAAAAGTACTTGAGCACCCAAAATCATGTAGTTTAAAGGATTTTTTAAATTTCAATAGGTTTTTGGGGAACAGGTGGTGTTTAGTTGCATGAGTAAGTTCTTTAGTGGTGGTTTCTGAGATTTTGATGCATCCGTCACCTGAGCAGTGTACACTGTACACATTGTGTAGTCTTTTATCTCTCACCCACCCCCCACCCTTTCCACCGAGTACCCAAAGTCTATTGTATCATTCTTATGCTCTTGCATCCTCATAGGTTAGTTCCCACTTATGGGTGAGAATGTACAATGTTTGGTTCTCCATTCTAAAGGAATATGTTTTGAAGATGCAAGGTGTAACCAGGAACCTTGCTCTTAAAAACCAAGAGTTATGAAACCCTACTCTTAAAAAAATAGAAAACATATTTTCCTAAGCAGTAAGGTAGGGTATGCATGTTAATCATAATAAATTTTATATGTATAAATAACAATTTATTTTGTAGAATAAACATGTCAGTAAATTTCTGGTTGAGACACTTCCGTAAACACTGTCATTTGTGACATTTTATTTATCTAAGAACTTTCAGTGTGGATTCCACTAAATTCACATTAATCACATGAATTGAAATAATTTTCACTTCCACTTTGTACCACATCAAGAACTAGTGTTTATGTCTGCTTTTCCACTGATTGCTTTGTGACTTTGAGCAAATAACTTTTGACCTTGGTTTTGTCTGCAAAATGAGCTTTCAGAACTGAAGAAGCTCCAAGGTCTTTTGACTCTTAAAATTTCTACAATTCTAAATGAGAGAATTCAATTCTTAGAACAATTGCCATTAAGACAATAAAAATCACAATAATTCTCCAAAGTAAATTTATTTATAAACTGCAAAAGCAAACCTTTCAGAGTCTAGTGGAACAGAGAGAAACACAAATAAATACTCCCCAGTATAATGTGGATTATAAAATTGCTGTTGCAATGACAGGGTCCCACTGGCAGTGACGAAGAAGAGAAGAAAGGAAGAGATGGATTCAAACTAAGAAGATTCATGATTGCTTTTTGGAAGACATGAGAATTGGTTGGGGCCCAGTAATGAAGAGCTTTGAATATTGTGGTCCGGGGTTCAAATTTCACCCATCCCCATAACTTTATGGGAACAATCTTGCTGAATAGCATGATGGAATAAAAGACAGATCCCATACTTTTGATGAGAACCCGAATTGTTTAGACTGAATTGGGGCAGATAATAGTTGGGAATATTGGGATAGATTATTTTATTTTTAATTCACACACAAAATTTGTGAAGATGCTGTAAGCTATTGCCTGTTCTCGTAGCTCCCCATAGCACATATACACCAATGCCCGATAGCTCTCGAATTCCTAACTCCATCACGGAGCCCTCTAACTTCTTCATCCTGATAGCCCACAAATGGTTAGACATTTTCTCTGGTCATAAGCAAGAACCTCTTGAAATAAAGATGCTTATAACTCAATTTATTATTTCTTTCTAAGCTTCACCTTCTTCCACTTTCCCTTCCTCAATGGAAGGCAACACCATTCATCCACATAATGGGTTCAGCTTCAAATCTTGCCTATACCTTCCATCCTACCCCTTGCATTTAATAAATTGACATTTAATCCTATGTCAAGTTCTGAATATTCAGCTTGCTTATTATCTCTCAAAGACATACCTTTGTTCCACCTGCTTCTGGCTTTTTTTTATTAAGATGAAATCCAAAATATTTCTTCCTATACTCTTAAACTGCCTCCACATCAAGCGATACTCCAGACAACTGTTGGAGTGAACAACACAAAGATAAATTAATGACATAAGTCCCATCTGTTAGGTTCTTTCCATGGCTCTTTATTAACTTTAAGACAAAATCTAACTTCTTCAGCCCAGTAGAGAAGAGATTTTTTTTTTTTTTTTTTTTTTTTTTGAGACGGAGTCTTGCTTTGTCGCCTGGGCTGGAGTGCAGTGGCCGGATCTCAGCTCACTGCAAGCTCCGCCTCCCAGGTTCACGCCATTCTCCTGCCTCAGCCTCCCGAGTAGCTGGGACCACAGGCGCCCGCCACCTCGCCCGGCTAATTTTTTGTATTTTTAGTAGAGATGGGGTTTCAACGTGTTAGCCAGGATGGTCTCGATCTCCTGACCTCGTGATCCGCCCGTCTCGGCCTCCCAAAGTGCTGGGATTACAGGCTTGAGCCACCGCGCCCGGCCGAGAAGAGATTTTTATCATCTGGTATCTGTCAGTCTCTAAACTCCCACCTCTCTCCACTATTCTCTGTAGCCCTGTGCTCTGGCCATTCTAATGACCTGTGGTTCCCTCAGTCTGTCTATGGTAAGTCTCAAATTTCCTCTTAAATCTCACCTCCTGCTGTTAACTTTCTTAGGTATCTAGATAGTCACACTTGCACCCATATCATCATGCACATATCTCCACCAAGCATTTACAATAATGCTTCATAATTGACTTGTTTTATAATATACAGGCATATTTACTGGTCTGATTCTCCTCTTTTTTCATGTATCCTAAAGCTCTCCTATATCTAGGACCCTCACTAATATTGGGCATATGCTAAGCTCCCAATTAATAGTTGACAGTGAATAAATACATAAATAAGGAATAGTCCAACAGCATCGAGATAGATCCTGAACAGGTGCTGTTAGAATAGATACAACCTGGCCGGGCACAGTGGCTCATGCCTGTAATCCCAACACTTTGGGAGGCTGAGGCGGGTGGATCACCTGAGGTCAGGGGCTCGAGACCAGCCTGGTGAAACCCTGTCTCTACTAAAAGTACAAAAATTAGCTGGGCGTGGTGGTGCACACCTGTAGTTCCAGCTAGTTGAGAGGCTGAGACAGGAGAATCACTTGAACTCAGAAAGTGGAGATAGTAGTGAACTGAGATGGCATCACTGCACTATAGCCTGGGAGCGAGACTCCATTTCAAATAATAATAATAATAACGGTAATAATAAATAAAAGTATCAGGTGAACCTCACCCCCAATATTCAACGTGGGTTCTTTTCTATTTCCCTAAGCGTCAGCTGGTCTGAGAAATAAAGGGAAAGAGTACAAAAGAGAGAAATTTTAAAGCTGGGTGTCCGGGGGAGACATCACATGTCAGCAGGTTCCGTGATGCTCCCTGAGCTGTAAAGCCAGCAAGTTTTTATTAGCGATTTTCAAAAGGGGAGGGAGTGTACGAATAGGGTGTGGGTCACAGAGATCACATGCTTCACAAGGTAATGAAATATCACAAAGCAAATGGAGGCAGGGCGAGATCACAGGACCACAGGAGAGGGCGAAATTAAAATTGCTAATGAAGTTTAGCAATTGTCATTGATAGCGTCTTATCAGGAGACAGGGTTTGAGAGCAGACAACCGGTCTGACCAAAATTTATTAGGTGGGAATTTCCTCGTCCTAATAAGCGTGGGAGCGCTACAGGAGACAGGGCTTATTTCATCCCTTTGTCTACGACCATAAAAGACAGCCGCCCCTAAAGCGGCCATTTTAGAGGCTTCCCCTCGGGCGCATTTTCTTTCTCAGGGATGTTCCTTGATGAGAAAAAGAATTCAACGATATTTCTCCTATTTGCTTTTGAAAGAAGAGAAATATGGCTCTGTTGAGCCCGACTCACTGGCAGTCAGAGTTTAAAGTTATCTCCCTTGTTCCCTGAACATTGCTGTCATCCTGTTCTTTTTTCAAGGTGCCCAGATTTCATATTGTTCAAACACACATGCTCTACAATTTGTGCAATTAACACAATCATCACAGGGTCCTCATCCTCCTCAGCTTACGAAGATGACAGGATCAAGAGATTAAAGTAATGACAGGCATAGGAAATCACAAGAGTATTGACTGGGGAAGTGATAAGTGTCCATGAAATCTTCACAATTTATGTTCAGAGATTGCAGTAAAGACAGGCATAAGAAATTATAAAAGTATTAATTTGGGGAACTAATAAATGTCCATGAAATCTTCACAATTTATGTTCTTCTGCCATGGCTTCAGCCGGTCCCTCCATTCGGGGTCCCTGACTTCCTGCAACATAAAAGAATAGATAAAACTCCAAATGGAGTATTTTAACCAAGTACTAATAACTTGTGTAATTTGACTAGCTAGTCAGGCTAGGTAGAAGTTGAAGGAGACAAGTAAAATTGATCCAAGCTTTTATCTTTTATGAGGAGTTTTCAGTGGTACTTGCAGCCAAGGCATGCACCAGAAGGAATAATATGTTTGGACAGACAACTATGGAATTTTCTCTTCAATAAAATGCATTTCAGTTTTCTATGGGACATCAATATGGAAATGCCCAGGAGGCACTTGCAAAGAAAGAGAAGTCTGAAAAAAAAAGTAAGAGATTCATAAGAGAATACACTGGTCTGAAGATGTAGTTGAAGCCGTGGAAGTATATGATCCTGCCAAGAGTTTAGAAATAAAAGATGATGATTGATTATGAAACCTGAATAAATGTCACCATAAAGGGGCAGGTGGAGGAAGAAGAGGGAACATCCAGCTGGAAAGATTTAGAAAGTGCAATCACAGAGAGAGATACAGAGCCAGGGAGGTAAAGAATAACAGAAATCTGAAAGAAGAGTAGTCTGTGGTTTCAAATGCTGCAAAGCTAAGCAGGTTACAAACATTGAAGAAGATCACATGATGAAGAAAATGACAGAAGAGTTTCAATTCAATAATAGAGTTTGAATCCGTATTGCAAGAAGCTGAAAGAAGTATAAGGAAGAAAAAAGAGGCATTATTGATATGAGAATGTTATTTCATAATATTATTTTTCCTTGAAGAGAAGAAGATGGAATGCAAACATTTAATTTAAAAAATGAAATTGAGGCAGAGTGTCTTTGAATTAGAAAAAGATGTTCAATGTTTCATTTTATGAAAAAGCAGTAAAGAAATTGATTTTATTTTGGTGTTACAAAATCTGTCATTCTTAAGTCATTCCATCAAATGATAATAGCATATTTTGGTTCATTGTTATTAGTTTGCAGAAATAATTGTGACTTAGGACAATGAGATTCAGTCCCTCATTATAAAGAAAATCAATAACTTCCTATACCATGTAAACCTAACATGGAAAAAAGCAATTAGTAACAACACAGCCTGGTGCACTCTCAGAGAGAAGAGTGCTATATGTATCAGCATTCTGAAAAGGAAAAATAAAAATGCATCAAAGTAAATATTTTATGATTTAGAAAGAACAACTTCACAGTACAGGAACTTGCATCAGCAAAACATATTTCTATAAAAAATCAGAGGAAAATAAGTATGGTTCTTATTGTTTCTAAGTGGGAACCTACCAATTTCTATCAAAACACCCCACTTTATAGCACATGGAATAATTTTATTCATCTAAAATACTCCCTGCATGGTAACTTTTTTCTTTTTTTTTTTTTTTTTTTGACAGAGTCTCACTCTGTCACCGAGGCTGGAGTGCAGTGGAGTAATCTCGGCTCACTGCAACCTCTGCCTCCCTGTTTCAAGCAATTATCTTCCCCAGCCTCCCAAGCAGCTGGGATTACAGGTGCCGCCACCACGCCCGGGTAATTTTTGTATTTTTAGTAGAGATGGGGTTTCACCATCTTGGCCAGGCTGGTCTTGAGCTCCTGACCTTGTGATCCACCCACCTCGGCCTCGCAAAGTGCTCGGATTTACAGGTATGAGCCACTGCGCCTGGCCTCATTTCTAAAATTATCTGTGTGCTTATATTACAAGACAAAATGCTATACCTGCTATACTTTCATTCATGAGCAAAGAAATATATAATTTACTTTCTCAACTTATCAAATCAGAAAATCCAAAAACTGTAGAAATCCAGAGTATATTAAAGACATTATAATCCAATATCTGCATTTTAGAAATTTAGAGTGAGACCCATTGAACTAAAGGGATTTGTCAAATGTTATAATTCAACAATCAAGATGGGATTAGAATCTGTGTCTAGTTTTGAAGTATAGCAGTTGACTGGTGCATATTGTATCATTTCCATGCTAAGATGTAGTACATTCACTCATTTTTTAATTCATTAAGGCAGTGTTTTATATCTTCTTCTCTTTTTAAATGTGGTGTTACATTAGACATAATATGAACAGTTGGTGGGAATGTGCTTCCATATTATCTTGAGTATTCCAAATTGGGTGTATGATTCCCTTATTAAAATCTGCCTGATTAAATCTTGTAGGAAGGGAAAAGTCACTAATATTTATTGAGCCCCTACTATGTGCCTTTCATTCCTATTCTTTCAATTATGCAATTAAATATTGTGTCCCAATTTTACACATCAGATGATCCAGGCTCATGGAAGGTATGCTATTTACCAAACTTTATAGCCAAGAAAAGATGCGGCTGGGATTAAAATCAAGATAGTCTGATTTCATAGCAATCTTCTTTCTACTATACCAATTAGATTATTAAATTTTAACTGTCTTAAAAGATAAAAGTGTATGAGATTAGAACAATTCAGGTTTCAGGAGAGTGAAGATAATGAATAGTTCCAGGCTTTATTAAAATAAACATGCAAGATGATTCCCATAAAATAACCACTAAAATAATATAAATATAATTAAATATCACAGAGGCAAGAAAAAAGGAGAAAAAAGTCACAAACAATAATATAGTTTTAAGCCCATTGATAAATAATATTATGATATTGATCGTTGATATTATCAAACTAAATGTATGGATCTACACAAAGAAATGAAAAACTCTGGAAGTAGTAACCATGCAAGTAAATATGTCATATTGTTCTTATAGCTGACTGTGTTAACCAAAATAATAAGGATATATTGTGAAGATTTCAATTCGTATTCCTGGATGGGAAATAGAAGTTAACCACTGCAAGGTTCTTACACTAAATGAGAAGTGGTCTCATATCATCAAAAATAGACTATAATAAGTTAATGATGCATAATATGAATACTAAAGCAATCACTGCAATAAAAAAGTTATAGCTAATACACCAAAAAGGAGGTAAAATGGAACCATAAAAATAAGCCAAAATGCTATTATTAAAAAGTCAAAAAACAACAGATGTTGGCAGGGATGCAGAGGAAAGGGAATGCTTATATCTTGTTGGTGGGAATGTAAATTAGTACAACCTCTATGGAAAACGATACGGAGATTTCTCCAAGAACTAAAAAGAGAACTATCCTTCGATCCAGCAATCTCACTACTGGGTGTCTATCCAAAGGAGAACAGATCATTATATTAAAAAGACACCTGCATTTGTATGTCCATCGCAGCACTATTCACAATAGCAGAGTTATGGCGTCAACCTAAGTGTCTAACAATTGATTGTGTAAAGAAAATGTGATATACACCATGGAATACTACTATAAGGTCATAGCACAGAGTGAAATCATGTCCTTTGAAGCAACATGGATGGAACTGAAGGCCATAATCTTAAGCAAAACAACTCAGAAACAGAAAACTAAATACTATGTGTTCTCACTTGCAAGTGGGAGCTGGGCACACATGGAAATAACAGACACAGGGGACTCTAGAAGTGGGGAGGATGTGACGGGGATGAAGATTGACAAATTAGCTTCTGGGTACAATGTTCACTATTTGGGTGAAGGGTATACTAGAAACCCAAACCTTACCATGAAGCAATATATCCACCGTGTGACAAGGCTGCACATGTGTCCCTGAATCTAAAATAATGATAATATTAATAATGATAATTAAGCCAAAATGAAGTAGAAAATGAGGAAAAGGAAACAAAGAATGGATAGAACAAGTAGACACCAAATAGCAAGATGGTAGCCTTATACCTCAACATAGCAATAATCACATTAAGTATAAATGGCTACATGGTTGTATGTATTTGTCAAAATTCTTTGAGTTTTGCACTTCATTCAGATGTGTAAATTTTATTGTATGTGATATATGACTCAATTAACAAATGATACACACAAAAAAGCAAGCCACAAGCTGAGGAAATATTTGCCATCTATATTGCCAACAAAAGGATTATTCTTCAAAAATGGGTAAATAACATCTACAAATCAAAAAAGAAAATTGAAACAAACCAAGAGGAAAACAGGAAAATACATGAGAAAGCATTTCATAGAGGAAACACAAATTGCCAATAAATATATGAAAAGATGCCCATTCTCATTATTAGTGGAAGAAATACAAATTAAAACTATCATGAGATAACATTTTGCGCTCTTGCGATTGGCCAAACTCTTAAGTGTTTGATGAGTGTAAAAGAGGATGTGGAATGATGGGTCATCACTTTTCGGGGAGTAAACTATTGATAGCATATTGGAAAACATCTGAGTTACCTAGTAAATTTGAATAGCACGTGATGTACAACAAAGTTTTATTCTACTACTTACATAATTACTGTATATATGCATGAAAGGCATTTGCACACATTTTGTAGCATTATTTGTAATAGATAAACATAGGAAACGACCCAGATAGCCACTGGCAAAGACAGTGGATGAACTGTGGTGCTTCCATAAAATGGATATTATACAGCTATACAGATCAACATGGATGAACCTCAGAAACATCCAAATGAGTGAAAACCAAGTCAGAACCATATATTTAATATGATCCCATTTATACAAACTTTTAAAATACACAGAGCTAAATAAAATATGTTAGTAATGCATGCATTTATTGCAAAATAATTTTTTAAAATATAAGAACTGTGAGTAAAAGCTTTTGAAAAATCAGTTTAATCACTACTCCTAAGGAACAGGAATAAAATGATCATTTTATTTTCTATATCACTCCATTTTTGCTTCTGTGTTTGCATACACATGCATGTCTGTGTGTGCATGTTTGAGTGTGTGCTCATGCACTCAAGACTCAGATCAGTTGTTAATGTAGATAAAAAAGCACAGTGAAATGAAAAATTATTTAAATATTTAGCATAAAACTTTAAAAATTTCAAGTAACTGAAAATTGTAAACATGCCACAGTTATAAACTTTATAGGTGGTGCCTGTATTATAATAAACTTTAATACAATGTATATTTGTTTACTAAATATATTTTTTCTTGAAAATATACATTTAATACTTTTTATTATTAAAATACCAGGAATAATTCTTGAATGGTGAGCAATGTTTAGTGTGTAGAATTCCTACACTTTCTATGGTACATGCTATGGTATAATGGTAATAAAGCTCAATTGATTAATGCACCAGGTATAATATCAAGTGGATTTGATTCAAGGGATAAAAGAAAAAAAGATTACATGTTCAAGGTGCAGGTTTGGTTATATGAAATGTCTCAGAGCTCAAGACAGCAGTTTAGAATAGAGTTTCGTGTGACAACCTGCTTGTACTCATGCGGCAGTTAGTCTTGGTGATTACCTGTTGCACTATGGAAGGGGCTTGTCATAACATAGGTGAAAAGGACAATCTGGCCTCGCTGTTATTTGCCTACTACTGTTTTCTGTTTTATCAAAATACATAAATTAAGATTTGCTGCACAAAGTGACTTCACATACACACACACAACCTTCAATCCACAATGCTTTTATGGCATAATCAATCGTTCCTTTTCTTGACTTGGATGTTTAGTACTTAACTTGGCAGAAAAATTGAGTACATATTTAACTTATTATTGAATTTTTTAATAAGGAGGTGAAACCTTATGCTTATATGCAATGAAACCTTTATGGATTTAGGGAAAATAAAGTCATCGTGTTTCACTTTCAAAATTCCTTGGTTTTGAAATATATTCACTTTATGGATTACAACATAATAAAAGCATTTTAAAATGTAACTTTGAATTGATAACTAGTAATATAGAGAACTCTTACTGACTAGCATTGTGGTTTTCTTTGCCTATTCTGAAGTATATTAATTACATTATATTATATGTTATAGTACATACTCTATTAATTGATTATATGTTTCATGCACTCCATTTTATCTAAGTACATCTTATGTTATATAAGCACTGTCACTTTCTAGCTGTGATAATGTCACTTCCCTACTCAAAAAGGAAGAAAAATCCATTGCCTATAAAATAAAATCAAACTCCTTACCCAAATTCTGATCCTGTCGTGTTTTTGTATCCTCATATTCCAATATTGACTTTATGTACTTTCAGTTCAGATTAATCAATGTGCCTCACACACACCCAGCAATTACCTGCCTTTGCATGTTTAGCTTGTGCCCTTTACCTGGCATACCTTTACCTGCACCTTTGCCCACACTCTGAAAGCAGACTGTGCAAATGCCAGCCACCTGTTAAGATTCAATACACTCACTAATTCATTTCCATCAGCTTGCTTCTTCCATCCTTGCCTTGTAAGCTGGCAACTAACACCTTGTGATGTTTAATTTTATGTGTCAGCTGCTCTAGGCACAGCTTTTGGTTAGACACCAGTCTAGATGTTGCCGTGGATTTATTTTTTTAGATATTTTTAACATTTAAATCAGTAGAATATGAAGAAAGTTGATTACCCTCCATAGTGTGGGTGAGTCTCATCTAATCAGCTGAAGGCCTTGTAAGAAAAGACTGAGGCTCTCCAAGGAACAAGGAATTCTGCTTCCTTACGGCCATTGGACTTTAGACTGTAGCACAAATTCTTCTCTGGGTCTCCAGCCTGCCAGTCTGTCTTGCTGATTTCAAACATGCTATATATACTGCTGTTCATGTATACACACACACACACACACACACACACACACCCTGTTCATTCTGTTTCTCTAGGAAATGCTGGTTAATTAGAACGTACCTGAGACCGTACTATAATCTGTAAAGGAAAAAGGTTTAATGGACTCACAGTTCCACATGGCTGAGGAGGTCTCACAATCATGGTGGAAGACAAAGAAGAAGCAGAGGCACGTCTTACATGGCGGCAGACAAGAGAGCTTGTGCAGGGGAACACCTATTTATAAAACCATCAGATCTTATGAACCTTATTTACTACCACAAGAACAGTATGGAAGAAACCACCCCCATGATTCAACCCATGATTCAGTTATCTCCACCTGGCTCCACCCTTGACACGTAGGGATTATTACAATTCAAGGTGAGATTTGGATGAGGACACAGCCAAGCCATGTCATTTACCCTTGTCCTTCTCTCCTTTCTGCCCATATTCAATTCCCAGTCTCACAGTAGGACTAAAATGAGTGTCGCTCTCTAAGTGGATGCTCCTCACACAGCCCTGACCAGGGCATATCCTTCCATTACATTCTACCAAAGTACCTTGGACCTCCCACTACAGGAGATTCATCATGACTGTAACTTCATATTTGTAAGATGGTTTTATTAATGCCTGCTTTCTCTATTACACTTTAGGATCTACAAGGGGGGTGGTCCATGTCTGATTTTTTAGAACTGTATCTGCCATGTAGTAGGTGCTATATATCTTTATAAGTGTGTGTGTATGTGTGTGTGTGTGTAATAATGAACCTTCTATTGGCATATATATTTTATTTTCTTTATAGAACAATATGCTTTATGAGTTCAATATTCGTGTCTGATTTATCTCAATTCCCAGTAATATACTGTCTTTTAACACAGTATCTTTTACCAAGTAGGATTGGTTAAGAAACATACAAATTAGAAGAGTAGGCATTCAGTAAATACTTAGTAATATAAATATTTCAGATCTAAATACTTAAATACTTAGATGAATGGAGAATTAATCACTTAAGGCTTTCACTTGACATTACGTTCTGAAGTGGAAGGTGATGTCACACTACTTGTAGAGACGATGATTGAATTATTCATTAAATGTCATCCTTATGGGGAACAAGAACATGTTTGTCAGCCTTCATTCAACTCAACAGTGAAGAGGTTAAAGGCATTCTGAACACACCCACAACAAACCTTAATATTTCCAAATTATTCATGAAGATTTCACCCCAAAACATGGAGACAGGAGAGAGGATTTTTCAAGTAGGTAGTAGTGGTCAGCAGAGATGAATCCTGTGAGGAAATACACAAAATAACTGGGAAATGTTCTTTAAATTCAGTGAAGTGAAAGATACAGATGACTTTGGGAAGACCTGTATTGTCCCAGGCATGGAACTTGAAATCAGGTTGGGATGGGAGGTAGAAGGGAGTGCAGGAGGGCCCTGGACTGTATATACATTTTTTAGTAATGTAGGGGTGAAGAATGAGAGTACGTGTTAGTTGGAAAAAGATGAAGCTTTTTGTGGGGCTTTACTGATGCTTTGGCTTTAATTGGAACCACCACAGTGAGTTTAATTGTTCCTTTGCAGTGAGGGGATGGAGAGGGGGGAGGTTCTGGCTTATGTACCACATTGTGATACTGGGGATAATAGGATAGGTTGTCAGAAATATGTCAGAGGAAAGATGTTGAGGTTCACCCTGGGAAATCCATAATCTTACATCATCTAATGATGTTTTCACAAATGTGAAGAAACATTTTGAAAAGCTTTGTGTAAATGTTCTTTGTTTATGTATGCATGTATTTATTTATTTATTTATGCTCACAATGGCCAGGCCACAAGATACAGCTGACATTTTGGTGAATTAATCAGTGTGTATGCCTCTCCAAAGACACCAGAATTTAAAGCATGGCCTCAATATGTTTACTCAATATGCAAAAGGAAGTTTAAGATAATAGGAGATCATGGGGAGGGGGGAGGGGGGAGGGATTGCATTGGGAGTTATACCTGATATAAATGACGAGTTGATGGGTGCTGACGAGTTGATGGGTGCAGCACACCAACATGGCACAAGTATACATATGTAACAAACCTGCACGTTATGCACATGTACCCTAGAACTTAAAGTATAATAATAAAAAATAAAAATAAAAATAAAATAAAAAAGATAATAGGAGAGAAGCAGTTCTACCTTGGAAATCTCATGAAATCTCTCTATAAATGAAAGGGATGGTCTCAAAATATCAAAATATCATTATCATGAAGATATTGAGTGGATGAGCAGTTAAGCCAGTTGAAAAAGACATGTCAGCAGAAGCTGCACAGTAAATTGCATATTTGCTGTATCATCACCTGAAACCGAATTATAGAGCATTGCAGTGTTTGCCTCAAGAAAAAGTGGAGTTGAAATTTTAAAGAAGGAAGTCATAATTGATAAAAAAAAAAAAACTATATTTCCACAGCTTATCACTGTTTTATTTTTGTGAAAAATCTTTAGAGTCTTACTTTTGCCTACAAATAAATACCAAATATTGAATTCAAATAACTTTAAGATTTATGAAGTAGCTTAATTTCATGCAGTTGTTCCACTCCCTTGGATAATGTCAAAGCACTATTTTCATCAGAAACCTGAGTCTAGCACTTGGATAAAAAACAGGTAAACAATGTTATAAAGGTGTGAATTTAGAAAGTCCCCATCTGACATTCTTTCATATTTTTATCACTTTCACTTTCTATCAAAAATAACACAAAAACATTATTGAATGATGAATTGAACAAATTTATATTTTCTGGAAAATATATTTTCACAAAAATCCTAACGTCAATGTAATATTGTTGATAACAAAAATAATTAAAATATATTTATGATGAAAAAATGGGCATGATGCAATAAGAGTTATTCGTTAGTGGTCATATTCTGGTAGCTATGGTTTTATAACAACATTTATGTAAGTTTCATTTTAATTTAAATTATTATCTTTGTTTTTTAGATAGGGTGTCACTCTGTCACCCAGGCTGGAGTGCAGTAGCATAATCATGGCTCACTGCAACTAGGAACTCCTGGGCTCAATCGATCCTCCACGTCTCAGCCTCCCTAGTACCTAGGACTACAGGCACAAAACACTGCACCCAGATGCACTTTTGAAAATATTAAAATTTTGAAGCATTCCAAAGTAATGCGTAGTATTTATCTTTTCAGGTTATTGTAGTTAACTGGATGTGACACAGGGCAAAGGAACTGTCATATCTACTTGAACTCTGATAATTAAAACTCCAAACTTAAATCAGTAAATGTCCCTTTATAAGTCATCCCAGTTAAGTATAAATTCAAAACACTCTATAAAAAGCATAAAGGAAAATATTAAAATTTCACCTTTTTAAAAATTTTTATGCCAACGTATAATTTTATTTTTCAATCCCTCCAATCCACCTGTCAATGAGGATTGTCCTAATAGAATGGGTAAAGAGTTGAATGCCCATACTTTTTGAATGTTTATAAGCCGTTCATATGGTATATGTTTTTCAATTAAAAATAATGACAAATTCAAACATTTTTATAACACACATGTTTCATTGAAATATTATAGAATTATGCTTCTTTCTGTGAATTGCAGAATAAAATTGAGTGGCTTGAATTTTAAGAAAATACTAATGAGTGAGTACATGAGAAGTAATGCAAGACAGAGTAAAATTTAAAATGTTTCAAACTGAACATAGCTACTAATATGTATGATCTGTCTACTAGGTATCTATCTGTCTTTCTAGATAAGTAGATAGATGGATAAACAGAACACTTTACAATTGGAATATTCAGTGGTAGAAAGAGAATTGGAAAAATATGTCTGGTCTCACGAGGGGTGATGTAATACTTCCATGCAAAAGAAAACAAGATTGATCTATAGCCAGAAGTACAGGGTTAAAGACTCATCCAGAAGGTGCTGGAAGAGATAAGGTTTTCCTAAGGGTCCACGTGATAGCAGATAATAAACCTGATTTCCTAAGGGTCCATGTGATAGCAGGTAATAATCCTGAGGCTGAAGGAGAGGTGAAGAAGCTTAACCTGTGAGCTCCATGCTTTGGCAAACACAGAGAGAGAAGAAGGAAGCTGGCCAAGGGGGCATTATTCCCTGACTACAGGAGAAACAGGCACTTCCACATTAAGCCTGTGAATCCTAATGATTATGGTCAAAACTGAGTGCACAGTCAGAGATTATTGGGCACCTGTGAAGGAAAGCCACTATCGTGGGCATCCAGAGATACAGCAAAGAGCACATTGTGTATGGAATTTTGGAATCTTCAGATGGAGACTATAGAATGGATGAGTATAAAATGCTTAAATAAGAGTCAGTTCACAAAAATACACATGCAACTGCTGGCTATTAGAAATGAAGACAGGTGTCTGGAAATTGTTAAAAAGCTCCTAGCAATATAAAGGATGATTACTGAAAGTTTTTTAAGAAGCAATAGCTCGGTCATAGGTTGAAAGCAGACTTGCAACAGCTAAAGAGAAAAGATGTACACTGAAGAAGATATCTAGGAAAATTCCTTCAGAATATATATCAAAGAGAAGAGGAAATGGAAAATATAAAACACAATTAGAGATTCTGAGAATTAAATGAGAAAGTCTAGCATATATAGACTTAGAGGCCCCAGAAGGAAGAAGTAGAGGGGAAATAATATTTAAAAATATAAAGCTATAAATTTTCCAGAACTTACTCTACAGATGCAATCTATGAAGAAATTAGTAACAGAAAGATACACTCAGAAACACACTTATATTTGGAAATTAAATACATCTACACACATGCATAGACACACACACACATATACACACACACACACGCATGCACACACACACCCCTAAGTTAAACAAACACCAAAAACCGTATCTAGAAGGCATCACTAAATATTCTACAATGGTTAAGTTAATAAGAATATTATTTTTAAAATACATCATGCTAATACAATTTTCATCTTTGCTGATACAAAGAAAATCCTAAAAAAATATGGCTGACTGAAACTAAGGGAAAGGGAAAATCGGAAGCTCTGAATATTGTTCTATCTGTTACATGAATTGAATTTTAAAATTAGGGGGTAAACCCCTCAGTTTAAAAATCCGGGTCCAGTCTTCAGAATTCTGTCTTAACGCTTAAGAAAATGATAATAGCAACAATACACACGTTCCTTAAAAAAATAAAGAGTAATAACTTCCTAACTTGCTTTATGAGACTAATTAAAACTTGATACCAAAACTTAGCAACAATTTCGAAGGAAAAAATAAATTATAGACCAATACCTTTTGTGAATTTAGATGTAAACATCCTAGTAAAACAATAAAAAAATGAATTCAGTGATAAATATAAAAGGACATATCATGACCATCTGGGCTTTATTTCAGGGATGTAAGGTTGGTATAGCACTTGAAAATCAATCAGGCCAGGTACAGTGGCTCATGCCTGTAATCCCAACACTTTGGGAGGCCAAGGCAGGTGGATCACCTGAGCTTAGGAGTTCAAGACCAGCCTGGCCAACATGGTGAAACCCCGTCTCTACTAAAAATACAAAAACATTAGCTGGGCATGGTGGCAGGTGCCTGTAATCCCAGCTACTCGGGAGGCCGAGGCAGGAGAATCACTTGAACCTGGGAAGCAGATGTTGCAGTGAGCCGAGATCACGCCACTGCACTCCAGCCTGGGCAACGAGAGCGAAAGAAAGAAAGAGCAAGAGAGAAAGAAAGGAAGGAAGGAAGGAAGGAAGGAAGGAAGGAAGGAAGGAAGGAAGGAAGGAAGGAAGGAAGGAAGGAAGGAAGGAAGGAAGGAAGGAAGGAAGGAAGGAAGGAAGGAAGGAAGGAAGGAGGGAAGGGAGGGGAGAGAGAGAAAGTCATTAAGAAGAAAGTTATTGATAGATGAAAAAAGCAATTGATAAAAATAACAACTATTTATGGTATACATTCTCAAAAAACTAGGAACAGAGGATAATTTCATCAGTCTGACAAAAGATATGTCAAAAAGCTAGACATATATAATGTTTAAATATTAAACATTTTACTCTTAATTCAGAGAAGAAGACAAGATGTCTACTCTCACCATTGCTAGACAGCATTTTACTGAAGGTCCTCACCAGTGGATAAAGCAAGGGAAAAGAAATCAAAGATTAGATTTATGAAATAGGTAAAATTGTCTTAACTGTCATTACTCACAGGCATGCCATTACACCCATAAAATCCTATGAAATCTATTTTTAAAACTATTCAAAATAATTTGCAAGGTCACAGGATACATGATCAATAGAAAATATCAATTGCTTGCCTATAGAACAGGCACAAACTGTTGGAAAATGGCTCTAAAATGGTATTCATAAAGAATACCATTCACCATAGCATTAGAAAACATTAAGTATTAAGGATGCAATTTCAATGGAAGACGGCAGGATTTTTACATCAAAAAGTATAAAATGTTTTAGGGCTTAGAGAAGATTGAAATAAATGGAGACATATTAGAATACTCATCATTTTATAATGCAATTTGTTTCAGTTGATATAAAATTTCAATCCAATTCCAATACAAATTCCAAAAATTTTACTAGAATTAACAGGTTGTTGCACAAATGTATACAGAAGTGCAAAGGAATTATTTCAACCAAGACAAGGATGGAAGATAAGGAATAAAATCAGAATATTTACATTATCTAATTTCAGGATTTACTATGAAGCTACAGTAATAAACATAGTGTGGTGTTAACCTAAGGACCAAAAATAAATCAAAGCAACAGAGTAGAGTACAGAAATACAGCTAGTCATAAATGATAACTAGCTTTTTTTTCAAAGGCGCTACCAAAATTCAATGGGGATTGCAAGGTCTTTTCACCAATTATACTATAATTACTAGATGACTATATGGAAAGAGTATACTCTGACCCAAATTCACAATGATTGATTTGAGATGTAACCGAGAGCAAAATGCAAGAGCTAACACTATAAAGCTTCTGGAAGGATATAGGAATCTATGTTGTTAACCTCAGCATTAGTGATAATTTCTTGGTCAGGATGAAAATTGCACTATTTAATAAGTAATAAAAGGAGTAAATTGAACTACATGGAGATGAAAAACATGCCTTCAAAAATACACAATTAAGAAAGTTTTATAATTCTCATATGGTGAAAAAATATGTACAATTCATATATCAAACAAAAGACCTTTAATCGACATTTATAATAAACTTACAAATCAAGAAAAAGACAAACAACCCTGTTTTAAGATGGGCTAATTTTTTTAAAAAAATGGATAAAAGTTTTCGTTAGGCAGTTAATATGAGAAGATAACCAAATTTCCATTAACATAGGAAAAGATACTCAACAGAAATATAAATTAAAATCACAATGAGATATCAGAACCTATGTAGCAGAATAGGTAAATTTTTAAAAACTGACAATATGAAGTGATAGCAAGGTGACTGGATAATTGAAACTCATATTTTGCTGGTGAGAATATAAAATGAAACTTGTTGAAAAATTATTTGATGGTCTCTGATATGATTAAACATATGCCTACTAAATTGATCCAGCAATTCCATTCCTAAACGTATACCCAAAATAAATGGGTACCTTTCTTTACAAAGAGTTGAGAAAAAATGTATAGAGAGAAACTTAATGGGTAATAGGAAGAAACAAAAACTATTGAAATGTCCATTACCTGGGCAATGAATTTAAAAACTTTCATATAGCCATACAATTAAATACCACCTAGAAATAAAGAGGAACAAACAAGCAATACATGTGACAACATTCATAAATACCAAAAATCTTATATTGAGTAAAAGAAGACAGACACAGAACAGTACATACTGATGATAGACATTTACATCAGAAACTGCAACAGACAAAACTAATTTATGGTGACAAAATTAAGAATAGTGGTTATCTTAGGGAAGGGATTGTCGACTGGGTAGGAGCATGACAAACCTTTTTTGATAATGGAAATGTCCGATATATCTTGATCTGGGTGATGGTTGCCTGCATATGTTCCCATGTAAAAAAAAAAATTGCTGAACATCATACTCGAAATTTGTGTTTTACCTTTTGGAAATTGTACCTCAATAATAATGCACACATTTAATAAATATAAAATAAGATGAAAGAAATACAAGGAAACATATCAGCTATCATTCTAAAAGTAAACCCCAGAATGAAATTTTCAAAGGCAAAGGCAATTAACTAGGTTAAGGTACTAAGTCCAGCAGTGCTTTTTCTACTGAAAATATCACATGTAACACCAAATGACAAAGAAAGGCTAAATACAGGGGCATGGACCAGATTGTATCAGGCAAAGGCAAAACAAAAAAAAACAAAACAAACAAACAAAACCCCAAAAGTATCAATATCAGCTGAAGCAAAACCAAGCTCAAAACACTATGAAAAACAAGGAAAGAGACTGATGAAATAAAAGTAGTGTCAAAGTTGATTCAAGAAGTTAAATCCCCGAATACATCTATAACAATAACAGAAACAAAGACTGAATAAGGAACTCTCTTCCAAGCAACTGCATGTCCAGTGTTAATGAAAAGATAATCTCTGTGTATATAACTTGTTCTGGGACAATAATTAAAGTGACAAAATGTTACATACGAATTATAGAAACATCTCACATGAAAACAATCGAGCCATTTCACATATGAACATTTAAATCTTAAAAGCCCATTCGTGAACTCAGGGTCCCAAACCTCCCATGCTCTCAACAATCTTCTGCTACCAGTCCTGTCTTGTGAGAGAGCCTTGAGGAGTCCCCTAGGCATATCTGTTTTCCTTTCCTTTATGTAACACATGGAATTGCCTGAGCAAGGAACTCCTATGATGTATATGTCTTCTACAAAACAGGGTAATAAAGAAAGAATTGCACAACAAGGGAAGGATGTGCGTTGCAGAATTTCTCTGGGATGTGTCTTCTTGTCAAAAGAGCATGGGTAGTTGATCTTCACTGATTCTATTGGAGAATATGAATTTTAGTTCTTCAGTGTTAGGAGGATTCTAACTGCTTAGAGGAAGTAGAAGTGGGCTTCCAGCCTTGCCCATGGAGAGCATGTGAATACCTGTAGACGAACGCTGCATAAAACATTCCTGACTTGGGTCCGGAAATACATCAATAGCAGCCTCCCACCTTCAACAGGATGCGGAAGTGGCACAGGTACCAGTTCTTAATTCTCAAACATAAAAACCTTTGGATTGTTTTCTCAGTCTGAGTATCCAGATACCTCAGTCTCAAAACATTGCAGCCTGTCTAGGAAGGGAAAGCATTCCTAATTTTGGTAGGTCCTTAAACCTCCTCATTCCTAAACTATTTCAGGTGAGTAACAATTAGAACCAGCAGGAATCTCACAGTCTTCTCTTTGAATGTCGTAAATACCAATCCCTAGTCAGCCCCATATCTACAGACAAGGTATCTGGAATGCAATCTACCTCACATGACAACTATTGAAAAAATAAGGTGAGAACTTACACATGCAAATGAGTGTTTTCCTTCCAACTGGTCCCTGTGAGTAGCGACACAGGTATTTCAAAAATGTTATCACAGCCCCAACAAGTGTCGAAATCTTTTTTGTGTTTTTGTTTTAAGTGATATCAGAACTAGTTTATGAGTCACATCAAGGAAAAGATGACTGATATTCGTTGGAAAAATATGTCCCAGACACCACCGAAATGCTTTCACTCTATGAATGAAGAAAATGGGTCCTGAGACTTTAAATAAATTGTCCAAAAATTCAAATAGAAATATTTCAGTTATTCCTTACCTGTTAGCAAAGTCAACAGGTAAAATCATTTTCTTCAATACCAAATTGTCGCACTTACATGTGGAATCTGAAAACATCAAACTCATAGAAGCCAAAAGTAGAAAGGTGGTTGCCAGGGGCTGGAGGGAGGGAGGTAAGATCAGTGAGATGTTGGCCAAAGGATACAAAATTCAGTTCAACATAAGGAATAAGTTCAAGAGACCTGTTGTACAATATGTGGTGGCTGTAATTAATACAATGTACCATATACTTAAAATTGCTGAAAGTGGATTTTAAGCATTTTCACCACAAACACATAAGTATGCTAGGTAATGTACATGTGAACTGACTTCATCTAGCCATTTCACAATAGATACGTATTTGCAAACATCATGTCATACACCACAAATTCATACAATTTCATTTGCCAATAAATTTTTAAATTTCTTTTTTTACTGACCTGATTGATGCCAAATTAGCTGTGGCTCTTTTGTAAATTTAAAATTGCCTTAAAGGACAAAGATTTTCATGGCTGTAAGAGTCAAAAAGACTATGCCTCATATACTTCAATCGTTATATTTTGCATAACCAGATATAACTTATTTAATAATTATACAGAGAGCAGAAAATGGAGTGAGGGTACAATCAGGGAAGTCTTTCTAGAGATTATGAATTTTGAGGATGAACAGAATTTATACAGAAGGAGAATGATGGGAACATTATAGTTCAGATTCTACATGAACAATTTACTGATCATTCTTAGTTTGGAGTAATTATTTATGTCTGGACTATATAGAGTGTCATACGTGGATGTAGGAATGACAACTAAAAGATATCTAGGGTCCATATGTTATTCTGAGCCTGGGACTTATTCACAGGCAACGGGAACCATTGAAGGATACAGGAAAGAGAGCAAGATGTGCAGTTTGATATTTCAGAAAGATGGTTCTATAGGCAAAACATGTCAACAGGATGCAAATGAGAGAGAAAGTGTTGTATTTAAGAAGTGTGTTTAGGAAACTGTTACATTAATGCAAGTAGAAGACAATGGAAGTGCAAACTAGGGCTGTGCCTAGTAGAATGAAAATGGAGAGGAGCATAGATTTAAGCTGTAATAGAATTATCTGGGGATCGGGTGTGAGAGAACAGAAATGGTGGAGGATGACATTTACCTTTTATGCAAAGTGAAAGAGAAGGTTAAAAAGATGAGGTTGTAAAAGGTACATATGAAACAATGGAAGTTAGACGTTATAACCTTTAGTGACTGTAATAAAAGAAAATAGACAAAATGTATTGGTTTTGTATCTTTGAACTTTTAATGAAAACCTAGTCACTTGGACAACCACCATGTGTTTTCTTATAATTATTTGGATCAACAATTAGGGCTGTGCTCACCTGCAGTGGTTCTGTGGATGACCCCACATACTGCTGTTAGGCTGCTAGGCTCACACATGTTTGAGCCTCTGTTGGGATAACTGGGACAGGAGCCATAAGGTATGGCTGGGGACTTGCTCCATGTGGTCTCTCAAACCCCAGGAAGCTGGTGTCTGTTCACATAGTGGCAGATGAGTTCCTGGTGTGAAAGGGAGTTGCAAGGGCTGGGAAAATGGGCTCCACCTATGGTAAAGGAGCTGCAAATCTGTGTGGCCATTTTGCAATCTGTAACAGTTCTAAATCTACTAACTGAGAATATTTCGAGGTTATTGCCAAAAAATGACACTGATGGAGATATCCATCACTGGTGTTTTCTTTACCCACCCGATTCTATTCTATTCTGTGGGAAAAACAAAACAAAACCAAAAACAAGGTTAAAATAATCTCCTTTATTTGGGTCATACTGAGACTAAACTTCATCGGGTTTCTCTAACCTTACATAACATAATCATAAAACTAAAGCTATTCTAAGCATATAAAAAAAGAAAATCCAAATATAAATTTTGTACAGATGTACAACATTTTCAACTAAGATAAAGTAAGTTATATGCTCTGGTATAGTTCATCAGTTTGGAAGAATGTCATATTTTGAGCCTTTAAATCCAAACCAATGGAATAATTTAAAGGAAGCCAACTGAAAACCTTGACAAAAACAAGAAACTAGCAGCCATTTGTCTTTGATGCTTTCAAATCCCTTAAGATTACTTGTGTTGTTTCAGATTTATTTTGAATCATGAATACCACTTTAAACAAAGCTTAGCACTCACTTTTCAGAAATATTACTCCCTCAAATAGCTTAATATATGGAAATATTTTGTGGGATTCAAACTTTATGCAGTGATAGCACTTTTGTTACAATTTTTATTACAAATTTCACATGCATGTAAAATCCAAATATCACATGCATGTAAAATGACAAGTGATTAAAAATTTTTTTGTTTCCTCCATAATTAGCAACTTGAAAAAATAATGTGGAAGGTGAAAAATATATATATTTATTTTTATCAGTGACTAAAAATTACTTTTAAAAAATTTAAAAGGGAGAACCAAACTACAAAACCCCTTTGTTCTCTTATTATCCCTAGATAGAAGGGTTTGGGAAAAAGTACTGCCCTTAAATCATTTATTATTTACTTCTTTCTTGCCATTGTGGAAGATGAAGTAGATAATCTTCAGTCATGAGTGTATTTATTTTCATAATTATTGGGCATATAGAGTAACTGAATACATTCATATATTCTAAAAACATTAGCAACAATGTGTCAGGCAGAATTCTAGGATCACCTCCAAGATTCCTGCCCTCTGTTGCACACAAATCTCCTCTCCTAGTTATTCAATCTGGGTGCTGTCGTGAAGGGACTTTGCAGACATAATTGATGTCCCAAATTAGTTGATGTTATGACAGGGAAATAGTGTGGGTGGGTCTGACCCAAACAGATGTGCCCTAAATAAGAATGTAAGTCTTCCTGGTGAGAAAAATTGTGAGTGTGAGAGGCCCAATGGAGACAACCACATGGGAAGAACCTGAGAGTAGGCCCTGGAGGCTGAGAGTGGTCCCAAGGTGATGAGTTTCAAGACAACATAAACATAGTTCCTAAATAGATAACAGAGACTAGGAAGACAGAGAAGAAGTGGGAAGATGAAGATAAGTGGGATAACGGGTACAAACATACAGTAAGATAGAAGGAATCAACTCAATGTCTGATAGCAGAGTAGGATGACTAGACAAAAATTTATTGTGCTCAGGTGATGGTGACTATAGATACTGTGACTTGACTACTATGTAGTGTATAGATGTAACAAAATTTCTCATGTTCTCCATAAACATGCACAAATAAAAAAATTTAAGGCAAAATAAAATAAAACATGGTTCCTACAATTATGAGAAAAAAATATTATGTCAACAAGTTGAGAGAGCTTGGGATTACAGCCTTCTCCACTTTAGACATCTGATGGGGACACAGCCCTGGCCAGCATTTTTATTTCAACCCAATGAAATGCTAGACAGAAGACCTACTCATTCCATGCCCTGATTTTTGACCTACAGAAAAACTATGAGTTAATGCATGGGTGTTTTAAGCTGCTAAGTGTGTGGTGATTTGAGGGCTGATAAGAGGGTTACATAAAATCATAGCTGTATGCATCTAAAATTAATCAACTGACTGGGTATCACTGACTAAGAACTACCTTAAACTACTAAGTCTCTAGTGCTTTCTTAGAATTTCTCCATGGTGAAGATATGTCATGGACAGGAAGATTAGTTTCAGAAGAGCAATCTGTGAAATACAGTAATAATTCTTTTTCTGGATTTTCAGGGCTCAATATGTATATCCTTAGAAATTCTCCTAACTTAAGTCTGCTTCCAAAAGTTAGGCAGGAAGAAAGCTGTGGTGATGAACAGTGTAGTACTTTTCTAGCTATGAGTTTTGATGTTGGAACCTGAAACCTAGGAGACGTGTACTTTTCATTCTTGATGGTGGTTGACTGCACGGTTTCCTCGTGTGTTCTAGGATTGCTTCAGGACCATGTTACTATCAAGTACACTTATAAAACATTTTGGCATAACATTGAGGATCATTTCCCAATGTCAGGTATACAACAGAACTACCTTGAGGTCAGAGAAACTCTCCTAAAACAACACTTGTGGACTCCTCAGCCAGGGTTGCATTATGTTCTGGCTTCTGAAGAGGAAGGTACAATCAATTTGTCATATACGTGCCCTGTCCAGGAAAAAGCAGCAGTTTTGCCCCTGCTGGTCCTGATAATTTTTTTTTTTTTTTTTTTTTTTTTTTTTTTTTTTTTAGAACTGGGGATTAGAATCTTTCCCATTGGGTTTTGTTCTTTACATTTTTAGTTTTTCCTACATTCATTCAACTAAAAACCCTTTCAGACTGAAATTTAGTTGGAGATCTCAAACTTCCTCTGAGTGCCCAAGAAATCATGTAGGTGCAATAGTTTACAATTTCTTGTAACAAAAATCTGCCCTGAGTACTGAATGTGCCTTCTCTGAACAGGGCTTTAGTCCAGTGCTGCAAAGGATTCAACCTACATTTTACAAAAGACACTTTGCGTACTTTCCAAAATGATGATTTCTTTTTTTTTTTTTTTTTTTATTATACTTTAAGTTCTAGGGTACATGTGCATAACGTGCAGGTTTGTTACATATGTATACTTATGCCTTGTTGGTGTGCTGCACCCATCAACTCGTCAGCACCCATCAATTCATCATTTATATCATGTATAACTCCCCAATGCAATCCCTCCCTCCTCCCCCCGCCCCCTCCCCATGATAGGCCCCAGTGCGTGATGTTCCCCTTCCCGAGTCCAAGTGATCTCATTGTTCAGTTCCCACCTATGAGTGAGAACATGCGGTGTTTGGTTTTCTCTTCTTGTGATAGTTTGCTAAGAATGATGGTTTCCAGCTGCATCCATGTCCCTACAAAGGACGCAAACTCATCCTTTTTTATGGCTGCATAGTATTCCATGGTGTATATGTGCCACATTTTCTTAATCCAGTCTGTCACAGATGGACATTTGGGTTGATTCCAAGTCTTTGCTATTGTGAATAGTGCCGCAATAAACATACGTGTGCATGTGTCTTTGTAGTAGAATAATTTATAATCCTTTGGGTATATACCCAGTAGTGGGATGGCTGGGTCATATGGTACATCTAGTTCTAGATCCTTGAGGAATTGCCATACTGTTTTCCATAATGGTTGAACTAGTTTACAATCCCACCAACAGTGTAAAAGTGTTCCTACTTCTCCACATCCTCTCCAACACCTGTTGTTTCCTGACTTCTTAATGATTGCCATTCTAACTGGTGTGAGATGGTATCTCATTGTGGTTTTGATTTGCATTTCTCTGATGGCGAGTGACGATGAGCATTTTTTCATGTGTCTGTTGGCTGTATGAATATCTTCTTTTGAGAAATGTCTGTTCATATCCTTTCCCCACTTTTTGATGGGGTTGTTTGTTTTTTTCTCGTATATTTGTTTGAGTTCTTTGTAGATTCTGGATATTAGCCCTTTGTCAGATGAGTAGGTTGCAAAAATTTTCTCCCATTCTGTAGGTTGCCTGTTCACTCTGATGGTAGTTTCTTTTGCTGTGCAAAAGCTCTTTAGTTTAATTAGATCCCATTTGTCAATTTTGGCTTTTGCTGCCGTTGCTTTTGGTGTTTTAGACATGAAGTCCTTGCCCATGCCTATGTCCTGAATGGTACTACCTAGATTTTCTTCTAGGGTTTTTATGGTATTAGGTCTAACATTTAAGTCTCTAATCCATCTTGAATTAATCTTCGTATAAGGAGTAAGGAAAGGATCCAGTTTCAGCTTTCTACTTATGGCTAGCCAATTTTCCCAGCACCATTTATTAAATAGGGAATCCTTTCCCCATTTCTTGTTTCTCTCAGGTTTGTCAAAGATCAGATGGCTGTAGATGTGCGGTATTATTTCTGAGGACTCTGTTCTGTTCCATTGGTCTATAGCTCTATTTTGGTACCAGTACCATGCTGTTTTGGTTACTGTAGCCTTGTAGTATAGTTTGAAGTCAGGTAGCGTGACGCCTCCAGCTTTGTCCTTTTGACTTAGGATTGTCTTGGCAATGCGGGCTCTTTTTTGGTTCCATATGAACTTTAAAGCAGTTTTTTCCAATTCTGTGAAGAAACTCATTGGTAGCTTGATGGGGATGGCATTGAATCTATAAATAACCTTGGGGAGTATGGCCATTTTCACGATATTGATTCTTCCTATCCATGAGCATGGTATGTTCTTCCATTTGTTTGTGTCCTCTTTGATTTCACTGAGCAGTGGTTTGTAGTTCTCCTTGAAGAGGTCCTTTACATCCCTTGTAAGCTGGATTCCTAGGTATTTGATTCTCTTTGAAGCAATTGTGAATGGAAGTTCATTCCTGATTTGGCTCTCTGCTTGTCTGTTGCTGGTGTATAAGAATGCTTGTGATTTTTGCACATTAATTTTGTATCCTGAGACTTTGCTGAAGTTGCTTATCAGCTTAAGGAGATTTTGGGCTGAGACGATGGGGTTTTCTAAATATACAATCATGTCATCTGCAAACAGGGACAATTTGACTTCTTCTTTTCCTAACTGGATACCCTTGATTTCTTTCTCTTGCCTGATTGCCCTAGCCAGAACTTCCAACACTATGTTGAATAGGAGTGGTGAGAGAGGGCATCCCTGTCTTGTGCCAGTTTTCAAAGGGAATTTTTCCAGTTTTTGCCCATTCAGTATGATATTAGCTGTGGGTTTGTCATAAATGGCTCTTATTATTTTGAGATACGTTCCATCAATACCGAATTTATTGAGCGTTTTTAGCATGAAGGGCTGTTGAATTTTGTCAAAAGCCTTTTCTGCATCTATTGAGACAATCATGTGGTTCTTGTCTTTGGTTCTGTTTATATGCTGGATTACGTTTATTGATTTGCGAATGTTGAACCAGCCTTGCATCCCAGGGATGAAGCCCACTTGATCATGGTGGATAAGCTTTTTGATGTGCTGCTGAATCCGGTTTGCCAGTATTTTATTGAGAATTTTTGCATCAATGTTCATCAGGGATATTGGTCTAAAATTCTCTTTTTTTGTTGTGTCTCTGCCAGGCTTTGGTATCAGGATGATGTTGGCCTCATAAAATGAGTTCGGGAGGATTCCCTCTTTTTCTATTGATTGGAATAGTTTCAGAAGGAATGGTACCAGCTCCTCCTTGAACCTCTGGTAGAATTCAGCTGTGAATCCATCTGGTCCTGGACTTTTTTTGGTGGGTAGGCTATTAATTGTTGCCTCAATTTCAGAGCCTGCTATTGGTCTATTCAGGGATTCAACTTCTTCCTGGTTTAGCCTTGGGAGAGTGTAAGTGTCCAGGAAATTATCCATTTCTTCTAGATTTTCTAGTTGATTTGCGTAGAGGCGTTTATAGTATTCTCTGATGGTAGTTTGTATTTCTGTGGGGTCAGTGGTGATATCCCCTTTATCATTTTTTATTGCATCTATTTGATTCCTCTCTCTTTTCTTCTTTATTAGCCTTGCTAGCGGTCTGTCAATTTTGTTGATCTTTTCAAAAAACCAACTCCTGGATTCATTGATTTTTTGGAGGGTTTTTTGTGTCTCTATCTCCTTCAGTTCGGCTCTGATCTTAGTTATTTCTTGCCTTCTGCTAGCTTTTGAATGTGTTTGCTCTTGCCTCTCTAGTTCTTTTAATTGTGATGTTAGAGTGTCAATTTTAGATCTTTCCTGCTTTCTCTTGTGGGCATTTAGTGCTATAAATTTCCCTCTACACACTGCTTTAAATGTGTCCCAGAGATTCTGGTATGTTGTATCTTTGTTCTCATTGGTTTCAAAGAACATCTTTATTTCCGCTTTCATTTCGTTATGTACCCAGTAGTCATTCAGGAGCAGGTTGTTCAGTTTCCATGTAGTTGAGCAGTTTTGATTGAGTTTCTTAGTCCTGAGTTCTAGTTTGATTGCACTGTGGTCTGAGAGACAGTTTGTTATAATTTCTGTTCTTTTACATTTGCTGAGGAGTGCTTTACTTCCAATTATGTGGTCAATTTTGGAATAAGTGCGATGTGGTGCTGAGAAGAATGTATATTCTGTTGATTTGGGGTGGAGAGTTCTATAGATGTCTATTAGGTCCGCTTGGTGCAGAGATGAGTTCAATTCCTGGATATCCTTGTTAACTTTCTGTCTCGTTGATCTGTCTAATGTTGACAGCGGAGTGTTGAAGTCTCCGATTATTATTGTATGGGAGTCTAAGTCTCTTTGTAAGTACCTAAGGACTTGCTTTATGAATCTGGGTGCTCCTGTATTGGGTGCATATATATTTAGGAGAGTTAGCTCTTCCTGTTGAATTGATCCCTTTACCATTATGTAATGGCCTTCTTTGTCTCTTTTGATCTTTGATGGTTTAAAGTCTGTTTTATCAGAGACTAGGATTGCAACCCCTGCTTTTTTTTGTTCTCCATTTGCTTGGTAGATCTTCCTCCATCCCTTTATTTTGAGCCTATGTATGTCTCTGCATGTGAGATGGGTCTCCTGAATACAGCAGACTGATGGGTCTTGACTCTTTATCCAGTTTGCCAGTCTGTGTCTTTTAATTGGAGCATTTAGTCCATTAACATTTAAGGTTAATATTGTTATGTGTGAACTTGATCCTGCCATTATGATATTAACTGGTTATTTTGCTCGTTAGTTGATGCAGTTTCTTCCTAGCCTCGATGGTCTTTACATTTTGGCATGTTTTTGCAATGGCTGGTACCGGTTGTTCCTTTCCATGTTTAGTGCTTCCTTCAGGGTCTCTTGTAAGGCAGGCCTGGTGGTGACAAAATCTCTAAGCATTTGCTTATCTGTAAAGGATTTTATTTCTCCTTCACTTATGAAACTTAGTTTGGCTGGATATGAAATTCTGGGTTTAAAATTCTTTTCTTTAAGAACGTTGAATATTGGCCCCCACTCTCTTCTGGCTTGTAGAGTTTCTGCCGAGAGATCTGCTGTTAGTCTGATGGGCTTCCCTTTGTGGGTAACCCGACCTTTCTCTCTGGCTGCCCTTAAGATTTTTTCCTTCATTTCAACTTTGGTGAATCTGGCAATTATGTGTCTTGGAGTTGCTCTTCTGGAGGAGTATCTTTGTGGCGTTCTCTGTATTTCCTGAATTTGAATGTTGGCCTGCCCTACTAGGTTGGGGAAGTTCTCCTGGATGATATCCTGAAGAGTGTTTTCCAACTTGGTTCCATTTTCCCCCTCACTTTCAGGCACCCCAATCAGGCGTAGATTTGGTCTTTTTACGTAATCCCATACTTCTTGCAGGCTTTGCTCATTTCTTTTTCTTCTTTTTTCTTTTGGTTTCTCTTCTCGCTTCATTTCATTCATTTGATCTTCAATCGCTGATACTCTTTCTTCCAGTTGATCGAGTCGGTTACTGAAGCTTGTGCATTTGTCACGTATTTCTCGTGTCATGGTTTTCATCTCTGTCATTTCGTTTATGATCTTCTCTGCATTAATTAGTCTAGCTGTCAATTCTTCCACTCTTTTTTCAAGATTTTTAGTTTCTTTGCGCTGGGTACGTAATTCCTCCTTTAGCTCTGATAAGTTTGATGGACTGAAGCCTTCTTCTCTCCTCTCGTCCAAGTCATTCTCTGACCAGCTTTGATCCGTTGCTGGCGATGGGCTGCGCTCCTTTGCAGGGGGAGATGCGCTCTTATTTTTTGAATTTCCAGCTTTTCTGCCCTGCTTCTTCCCCATCTTTGTGGTTTTATCTGTCTCTGGTCTTTGATGGTGGTGACGTACTGATGGGGTTTTGGTATAGGTGTCCTTCCTGTTTGATAGTTTTCCTTCTGACAGTCAGAAGGACTGTCTGTTGGTCTGTTGGAGATTGCTTGAGGTCCACTCCAGACCCTGTTTGCCTGGGTATCAGCAGCAGAGGTTGCCGAAGATAGAATATTGCTGAACGGCAAGTGTACCTGTCTGATTCTTCCTTTGGAAGTTTCCTCTCAGGGGTGTACTCCACCCTGTGAGGTGTGGGGTGTCAGACTGCCCCTAGTGGGGGATTTCTCCCAGCTAGGCTACTCAGGGGTCAGGGACACACCTGAGCAGGCAGTCTGTCCGTTCTCAGATCTCAACCTCCGCGTTGGGAGATCCACGGCTCTCCCCAAAGCTGTCAGACAGAGTCGTTCGCGTCTGCACCGGCTCCCGCTACTTCCCCTGTTGGTCTTCAGCTGTGCGCTGTCCCCAGAGGTGGAGACTACAGAGACAGGCAGGCTTCCTTGAGCTGCTGTGAGCTCCACCCAGTTCGAGCTTCCCAGAGGCTTTGTTTACCTACTTAAGCCTCAGGAATGGCGGGCGCCCCTCCCCCAGCCTCGCTGCTGCCTTGAGGATAGATCGCGGCAGACTGCTGTGTTAGCAGTGAGGGAGGCTTCGTGGGCGTGGGACCCTCCCGGCCAGGTGTGGGATATATTCTGGTGTGCCTGTATGCTTACAGCGCAGTATTGGGGTGGGAGTTACCCGATTTTCCAGGTGTTGTGTGTCTCAGTTCCCCTGGCTAGGAAAACGGATCCCCTTCCCCCTTGCGCTTCCAGGTGAGGCGATGCCTCGCCCTGCTTCAGCTCTCGCTGGTCAGGCTGCAGCAGCTGACCAGCACCGATTGTCCGGCACTCCCTAGTGAGATGACCCCAGTACCTCAGTTGAAAATGCAGAAATCACCGGTCTTCTGTGTCGCTCGCGCTGGGAGTTGGAGACTGGAGCTGTTCCTATTCGGCCATCTTCCAAAATGATGATTTCTTTAATCTTCAAAATCACTGAGGGCTGGTTTGGACTGGGTTACACAGATCCTAAGTGGTAGAGTTGGGATTTACTTCCTGTTTTGTCAGCACCAAAGTTGGAGTTGTTTCATCCATTGTTTAAGGGAATTTGGCTAACTCTGCATACCAGGGGAAAATTGATGATTAAGTGGAGGTTCAGGAACGTAGTGGTGAGGAGAGGAGTTTGCTGAGGATGGGTGTGGTGTTACACAATGGGCTAATCAGTAAGCTCCATTTTCTCTGGTTCGTTAGGGTTCTTTCTATAAACTTTCTGTTTTCCCCATCTTCCATTCAGTGTACTAAAAGGTAATCCATTGCCCCTACTCCTGTCAGTTCTACTCAGCAGGACACAGTATCAAACCCAAGATACAGAAATTGGTCTCTGCCTACATTGGAAACATGGGCGCCTCACTGTCTTATCCCATTTAGTGTCACAAAAAGTTCCCCCCAAAAACATCATTGACTGCATTTGAGAAGTCATATTTCATAGGATAAAACAACTTGTGACCTCCCAAATAATGAGAAGAAAAATAATAGGAAATTGGAGAAAAAAAAAAGATCTTTTGCAGATAATTAGGACCATTTATTATATTTTCCTAATTTTCTTCTCCCTGGGAAAATTACATTTTATTTTAAAGTTAGTTTTTAAAAATTTTCACTGGTTCACTTTGTAATGTGAAGGAGCTGGAAAAGGTCATTCTCAATTTTCAGTTTACCTAATTTATTGAATTGAAGATTTATAAATAGTAACTGAATATGAAACTACTATAATGGTATTTTCTTCTCCTAAAATGTCTTCTCTGGAAATTTTTACTTTCAGATTATTTTTCCTAATTTTGTTGTCTTCTTAAAAAAGTTTTAATACCAGTAAATATCATTGAAATCATTAACATGATTCCAAAAATTGTAAAATTGAAAGTTGCACTTGCGTTGACAGGAAGAGTGGGTAGGTAATGAGTAACAAAAAGAAAAAAAAGGTTTCTGTTTACATCAAAAAACACCATATGGGATGACTTCTTCAATGTAATTTTATATGTTTTCTTCATTAAATGCTAAATTGTGCTTTCCAGACACAATTATTTTATGTTCCATTTTAAGTTATACATACTTAATTTCAGGTAGTTTTAAGATTAAACCAAAGCCATAATGTGCTTTTTTAAAAATTATTACTAATGATATTCTATAGGAGTTCCTTATGAAGATATGAGACTCGCTGATTTTCATACATTTGAGAAAATGTCCATAAAATGTACTTTACAGCTATTTCAGGAAGGTCATGGAAAGCCATGAATATTCCAAAATAAATTTAATTTTTGGATCAATAGGTGTGAGAGCAGGTCTTCACATTTAAAAATTATCCCACTGATTAATTGCACTTTCCAAAATTTGTAAAAGAATGTATTTTTGACCATACTGATGAGAAAATATAAGCTTCCTCTAATCTCCTATGCTAAGGAAAGTAAAATTGACCCTGTGATCCCTGGATTTGGAAAACAACATACCAATGTTTTAAGTAAAAATTAATTACATCATTGTGAATATCAAGTGCCCTGATTTCAACAAAAATCAAAATTTTATTGTGGGAAACTTTGCCTGGCATAATAATTGACTGTAAAGTTCATAGCCAAACTTTACTCTAGAAATGCTAGGTGCTGCAATATAATCATCAGCTTAATTTTTGCATCATAATCTACTTTCCCTTTATATGTTATTGCAGCTCGAATGTACACCCTATGAAAAAGGAATTGTATTAATTTAACATGTTTGCATTTACTTTCCAAAAAAAGGGAAAAATGTACACTTGGTAATAATCTGGTGACTTGAGTGGGAAATATAAATTGATGTGTAGTATGCAAGTCTATGTGTGTGTGTGTTGTGTTGTGTATGTGGGTATGTGTGTATGTGTTTGACACTAAGGTTACAAGTTTGGTAAGGGCCCTCAAAACTCTTCTAAAACAACCAAGTAATAGCATTCCTTGATTTCATAGTTCATAGTGCATAGATTGCCTTAAAAATATAGCATATATATATATACACACACACACACACACAGAGAGAGAGAGAGAGAGAGAGAACACATGTGTATATATAGCACAATAGAGAATTATCTCCATTTTACAAATAAAGACAAAAGGAGAGCTTCATGTCCCATGGCAATGAAATAATTTATTAAGTAGACAAATCTTAGCCTGTGATTGAGATTTAAGGACCATTTAGGGGAAAACACCATCATTTTGAGAATTACTCAAAGCCTCTGTACATATATATTTTTCTTATTTCGTGTAAGAAATGTATTGATTTTGAAAATGCTTTGGATTCAATATATGCAAGTCTCTTTCTTTGACAAATTCCTCTTTGGCATTTAGCTGCAGAATCAGCCAACAAATGTAAATATGCCAGAAACAATCAGTCCAGTGTTTCACTCATTGATAATCCTGTGCAGATTATAATTTTTCTTTCCCACAAGTGGGAGGCAAACGTTTGAAGTGTTACGATCTTTAAGAAGTACAAAAATAATTAACTTCTTTTTTTAAAAAGTGAGTTGCGTCTGTTAAACATATCAGGAAATAAAGGCAGAGTGGATACTTGGTTGTCACTTTTTAGTAAATATACACTATAAGAAGAGCAAGTTTGCATCATATAACCCCAGCTGACCTCAATATGACTTTGATTGCCTATCAGGTACAGTTGAGGTGCATACTCTGCTCCTGAAATTAGTTGTTACTGAATACTTGAATGTAAAATTCTGTATAAGATAGTTTTTGATACAGATGGACGATATAATTTCTTCACTCCTCAACAGTCAGTGACTTTGCCCTGCCTATTCAAAAGAAAAAACTTTGAATAGACAGGGCAGAGAGGACTTTTAGGGCAGCAAAACTATTTTCTGTGTCCTATTACATAATAATCATTCACTCATTCATTCACTTTTTCATTCATCCATTCAGCAAAACCTAAATTATTCAATGCACTTTTTAATCTTTGATGATAATTACAAAAATAAAGATGAAGTGCTGCTTGCCTTAAAAAATCCTTGTTTTGATATAAGATGCATAATATTTAAGTAAGGATTGTATAATGCCATACCTGCCCAAAAGTAGGCCCTCATTGGTTTTATAATTCATATTATGAGTGAGTACACATAGTGCTATAGTAGAGACGTGTCTAGATACCGTATGCTTTCTTCTTGGCTACTAATTAGTTCATCTACGTCATGCATTCTCAACAGAAGCAATATTGCCCCTAAGGGAATGGAAATTGGCTTTTAGAGTTTTTGTTGATTTTAACCAAATTAACACTTGTCTTATGTATAAAACACAGATATACAATAGAATGCAGAGATATACAGAATGTCTGACGTATTAAAATTTCATTGGAAATGGCAATTAAGAAAAATAATGCCTAAAATCCTCCTTAGGTGAACGATAAAGAAAAAAAAGAAGGCTGAAAAATACCAAGTTAGGCAATCTCTACCTAGAATCTAAAGGTTCATTCAAAATGATGTACATGAGCTGATCGAGGGTAGCCACCATGATTGTTCTAGACAAAATTGTCTTTAGGCCGGGCATAGTGGCTCATGCCTTTAATCCCAGCACTTTGGGAGGCCGAGGTGAGTGGATCACTTGAGGTCAGGAGTTCGAGACCAGCCTGGCCAGCATGGTGAAATCCCGTCTCTACTAAAAATACAAAAATTAACCAGGCTTGGTGGTGCATCCTGTAGTTCTAGATTCGAGAGGCTGAGGTACGAGGATTGCTTGAACCCGGGAGGCGGAGGTTGCAGTGAGGCGAGATCACGCCACTGCACTCCAGTCTGGGTAAGAGAGCAAGACTCTGTCTCAAAAAAAAAAAAAAATTGTCTGTAATAATTTTCTTCGCCTGGATAATGGAATAAACAATTTAGCACTGCACTGGTTTTCATGATTAATAATTGTCTAATGAGTTAATCCTGCCGAAAATTTAATTGCTTTGCCTGAAAGACATGACCAGTGAAAGGGGATGCACACACTGGACAACCATGGGCCAGAAAGACGGGAGAGGATTTATGATTTCACGGGGGTAATAGCTCCAGGACCCATTTCGTGATTATACTTATAGTTTTATTAAGTTAGTTTAGTAGCTGGCATTAGTCCTGTGAATTGGAGGCACCCACATTTCAAGTCTTGCTGAGTACCACCTACTAAGGGAAAAATAGTTCTTATTTCAATGGTGAGCATATTTTATTTAAAGTTTGGCATACTTTAATGAAATACGTATTTACTTATGTGTTGTCTTTGATCTCTAAGAGCAAGGACTTAGCTACAAGTTCCAATTTTCTCATTTTCCTATTTTCCATGTTGCTTACATACAGTTCACTTGGTGAATTTTAGTTGAGCTGGCTATGCCTAACCAATTAGCTACAGTTTAATCCAACCCTATTATTAACTCCATGCTTGAAGTGAAATTCTTTTCATGTAACTAACTCTGTCTTTAAGTAAAATCCATCTTGAGAGTGATATATAGTTTAAGACCTTCAGGGAATATGGTGTCTTTAATATTTGCCATCATTAAATTTGATTGCATTGACTGGCCACACCTTCTAGAGGTGGGGTCAGCTTCCTCCTGCGACTGCTATGGAAGAGTGAGGCCTGTAACCCTGAACTGCTGACAGCATATCACAAGGGTTCCTTTGAATTTCACAGAATTAGGGCTAATAATGAATAACTTACAGGAGACTTCAGAAACCTAATCATATTATTTTCAAAATTCTGTAGATCAGAGAGATTTGTCCATTTGCAAATACATTCATAATATCTTTGGAGGAAGCAAATGGATAATTTAGTTTGACCTCTCATTTTACAATTGAGGAAACTGAGATCTAACAAGGTTTTAAAAAATAACGTAGGAGATAATATTCAAAATGGAATAACTTTGAATAGGCAGGGCAGGGAGGACTTTTAGGAGAGCAAAACTATTCTGTTTGATATTTTAATGGTGGGAACATGTCATTATACATTTATCCAAACCCATAGAATGTGCGACACCAAAAGAGAATCTTAATATAGATACGGACATCATTAGATGATGATGATATATCAATGTTGGTTCATTGATTGTAACAAATGGACCACTGTGGTGCAGGTTATTGATAGTGGGTGAGGTTGTGTGTAGAAGCAGGGGTATACGGCAACTCTCCATATTTTCTACTCAATTTTGCATTATTAGATAATCTAATACTGCTTTAAAAAATAGTGTATGGAGCATCTCATAAATTTCAAGTATTTTATACTTGCAATTGTTAAGAGTTAAAAGGTAGTTGGATTTGTTGCAGACAATGAGTTAAAGAATCCTTTCCCCTTTTTCTCAACTTTAAAATTAAGGATTCTCAGGGCCCTGTGTAGAGCAGTGAAAATAAGACCTCGTGTGTGTGTGTGTGCCTGAAGGAGAATTGGTGTTCCACTTGGGTGAGAGGATTGGCTGTGAGCTTCAGACCGGGAAGTGTGTCATCTTGCCAAGCACCTGACTCAGTGTGCTGGAGTGAGGATCTTGAACAGAAACTTTCTTTTCTGTTATTATCAACTACAAAGCTAAAATTGCCAAATATATACTGTGAAAATTGGGTTCTTCTGTGCAAAGTATCATCATCATTAACAACAAAACCCCCAAAACAAAATCATTACATTATTTTATCTTCTCACAGGAAGGGAAAGGAAGCACAGCATTTAGATCTCTCCTTCAGCTGTACACATTTTTAAATAAAATCATATTGAACTAAAAAATAGTCTATTTTCTAGAAAAGAAAATAATTCTTATTATGATTCATAGTTGTTTATCATCGTTAGCTTCCATTAAAATATAATTAGCTGACTTACTCTCTTTGGTTTCTTCTGAATACCAGCTGTCAAAGTTGGTTGTTGTGTGACTATAAGTTTCTTAATTTCTCTGAGCCTCTATTTTCTCATCTATACAATGGGAACCTGGCTTGCAGAGATGTAACATGTGAATAGTAAATAATAAACATCAAATCATTTTGAATACACATGGAAGGCACTTTTGTATAAATAGCAGTCATTTTAATTGCTATGTTTTGGATTAAATATTTATGCTAAAGATGCTAACTTTCCTATCGTTATTATTTATAATTCCTTTACAAAATATTTAATTTCTAAAATTTGATTCTAATGCATACTCATATTTTCTAATGTTATATTATTAAAAGTGTTTGATATTTAGTATTCAGGCTACAGTATATGCCCCATTATATTTTTAATTCATAATTTCATAATAGCAATCTTATCACACAATGCAGAACAAAAACTATAACACTCAGTCTCACACCTTTGCCTTAAGGGTATGTGTGTGGAGCGGAGGGTGTCCAGTCATGAACTGTGTGTCTGGTTTTTTTTTAAATACTCATGATAAGAGCCTGTTGATGCATTAATAAGACCTTCCATGTGATTCTGTGAGGACAGGATGAGGAAGATATGGCATAATAGCCTGCATATAAATAAACTGGAGTCCTTTGGTAATATTACTGCCATCTCTTTGCTCCCCTCTTCGATAAGTTGTGTTCTTAGGAACTCCTGAGAACACGACCCTGTCATTACAAAGTGTCACAGTTAAACAAGTCCCAGATCTGTTGGGTCTCTGCTCTTTCTTTTTAACCAACTAGACCAGAACAAAGGAAGGGGAAGTAAGAAATCATCTGACAAATGTTCAAAGGCTTTTTATTAAATACTGAAGTACGAACTACCAGTAAGGAATTATTTTGCACATTCTTCTTCCACCAAAATAGCAAAAAGGAAGAAAAGACAAAAGAAAAAGGATGAAAACCAGGGAACCAAATGCTGTGCCTCCTTTCCCTTCCTGTGAGAAGATAAAACAATGTAATGATTTCGTTTTGGGGGTTTTGTTGTTGTTGATGATGATACTTTGCACAAAAAAATTGAATCTTGAACTTTCTAGGACTGAATGAAAACCTGGGAATTAATGAATTTAAACATCTCTCCTTACAATGCCTTGAACATACTAACACTTTAACAATGTTAACTATACATTTGCAACAGTCTTACAATAATTATTCATTTTTACAGAATAAATCTCTTTAAGTAATCAATTCCATTTATAAATACCTAAACATCTTAAAAGACATTCATCAATTTTAAATATTCAATATTTGTGTGAGTTACATCAATTGCCTGTGCCAGAAAATATAATACCCTAACAAGCAAAACACCTTTCCCAAATTTTTGCATCACCTTTGAAAACTTATTTAGTTACACACAGGGCAGTAGCAAATGTATCAGTCTAGCAAAATCTCATATTGTTGATCTATTTAATAAAATTCTGTTACATGTTTCAAAATATAGTCACATTTTAATTTGGAATCACAAGGCTAATTTGCCAGATTGTGGTCATCCTAGTCTCTTAAATATAACAAACAGTTGAAACACAAAATATACAGAGATTGTCCCATTAATAAACATTTTATCCACAAAGCTGAAAGTGTTAGTGTCCTAAGTTTGATGACTCTCACTCTCCTTGTGCTGTCAAAATCCGTTTCTGTTCACCTTCTGTTATTTCTGTTATTTCTTCCTTGCCATCTCACCCATCCTTCTAAAATTCTGTCCCTGTTATGTTGTGTTGCACAGTACTTTTTGGGTGTCCTTCCTAGGCTCTAAAAGAAGATCTAGATGCTGTCTTCTTCATAACCCATTCCCTGCTGGAACATTACATGTTTCTCCCCGCACTGTTTCAGTAGTTTCCTACTTGCTTCAGTAGCTTCAGTGACTCCCCATCCCCAATTTATGGAGTCCAAATTCTGTATTCTCTGATTGACGTCATTGGACTGTCTTCTCTGCCAAATTCTTCACATATATTCTGTGTTTCCTTCACACTGGACTGGACAAATTCACCGTGCCTGTATAGTCATGCTCTTGCCCATCCATCCATCTTGTATTTGTTTGAGTAACGTTAACTGTTGTGACAAAGAGATCCCAAAGTATATAATGGCTCAAACACAATAGCAGTTCACTTGCGGATCATATCATGGTGTTGACCAGATGAACAGACCAACACAGCAATTCTTATAGACCCTGGGTAGGTGCTTAAAGACCCTGGCTGGCAGAGAGGGTGCCGTCTTCGACATGTGGCTTCTAAGGTGGCTCTGGAAGTTGTCTCCAGCCAGCTACACAGAAAACAAAAAGAGCTTGGAGGAATAGGCAATAGGGAATCGTGAAGACACACCACCCTGCAAGAGGACCGGTTCAGGGTGTGAGGAACAGCTAGAGTTCTCTGCTATATCTGCATCTTTGAATGCTTTTCCTCTCCTTGGCTCTGCTGAACTCTGAACCTTTACCTATGGTTTGGATCCATTGCTAGACTTTAATTCTTGCTTGCTAACACCAATTATAAATGATCTTTTCATAGCTAGATAGATATAGATTCTCCATGTGTATATATACATTTTAAGATGTGTGTATAGGTACGTATGTATATGTGCATGTGTACATATATTTGAGTTTTATTTATTTGGCACTTAGCTTACTTCTTTTACACACACACACACCTGCAAACACACTATGTCTCCTAAAGCTTGTAACTTGTAAGGGTAGGGGATGGACGTCATCCATCTCTGTCTTCCTTACATTGAATAATCTAGCAATGCATACTGTTAACTATTTTGTAAATAGTTGCTGTGATGGTTAATTTTATGTGTCAACTTGACTGGGCCACACGGTGGCCTTTGCTTAAATATTATTCTGGTGACTGTGAGTGTGTTTCTAGATGAAAGGAACATTTGAGTCTATAGACTGAGTAAAGAAGAGTGTCCTCCCCAATGTGAGTGGGTCTCATCCAACACACAAAGAATAGAACAAAAAAGCATTTGAAGGCCTGAATAGAAGAAAAGGTCAAGTAAGAAAGAATGTAGTCTGTCTGACTGGCTTTGAACTGGGGCATCAGTATTTTCCTGCCCTCAGACGCTAACTGAAACATAGGCTCTTCCTGAGTCTCAACTCTGCCTGCCTTTAGACTTGAACTATATTGTTGACTCTCCTGGTCCTCAGACCATTGAACTCAGACTACCATTGGCTCTCCTGGGTCTCTAGCTTGCCAACTATGAGTGTTGAGACTGACAAATCTCGAGTTCCATAATCATATGACTCAATACCTTATTATATATATGTATATATAATGTATATAGGCATCTATCAATATCCCAATATCTATCTATCTAGATAGACTATGATAGAATATCTAGATAGATAGTAGATAGGTGATTGATTGATTGATAGATAAATGGATGATAGGTAGGTAGATAGGTAGATAGATATCCTATTCATTCTGTTTCTCTGGAGAACTCTTACTAAAATAATTGTTGAACTAATAAATAATTAAGTAACTGAAGTCTGGCACAACTTTTTGTTCTTTTTTTAAAAAAATGTATTCAGACTTTTGTCTTCCTTGATATTAGCAAATGCACTATAAAATGAAAGGCAAAGCTTTGTTCATGAGTGATTATTCCAGACTAAAGACATCCCCTAACATCTTAGTTGCATAAATTGTAAAAGAAAGGGAAGGAACAAAACTAAGTGAGCCATTGGGTTTCCAATAACCACCATCTTCTGCATGAGTACTGAGGAGAAGGTGGGCTTTGTCGTCATTCATTAGAGATGGCCGTTCTTTTAATGAATCCTGCACATATGGAGGACACAAGCATATCAAATCTTCATATGGTGAGGTTGAGCCAGGGAATATTCAGAAAGCCTTGTCTCTCTGCTCATTCCTTTGAAAGTATAGACTATGTCTGCTCCTTGGTGATGACAGACAAAGACATAATAAACAAGGTAATAGTCCCCATCAGGTCCTTTCAGTCACTTTGATATATGATCACTTCCCCTGCCACCAGGAACTTAAATGATGACATGCATCTTTGAAGTATTTCATTATAAAGAAGACTAGTCATTCTCATCCTGTCTCCACAGACGTGATCAGCCTTCTGGGAAACTCTATGACTCACCATTGCAGGTATATGTAGACAGTAATCATCTCATAAATAGTTGAGAGAAAAAATAAGTGAGACTCAAAAGTGATTATCATTCATAAAGATATTGAAAATAAGTTTCTCACCCCCCAAGACCTTAATGGGAATTCGAAAACAACTTTTCAAAGAGCAAGAGCCCACTTTTAAATTAGCTTTGTCAACTTCGTTATAGAACTCATTTTTACCCATTCACCTTTATGCTGTTGACAGAGCTATCTGTAACTATACTATAAAAATGTCATCATGTTGGATTGTTCTTTGTTGCCTAAAACATTCCAAATGACATTATGACTGGGGAGAAAAAGAAGGAAAGGAAAATGAAGCTAAGCTGATGGCTAGCAGAAATGCAGAATCTGCCATAGGCATATTATGGGGTAAACCATGGTGCACATTTGCTACCTCGTCACCATACAAATGTCACGGGCATTCAAACAGTTCTTGATAATCTAGTCCCATCCTATCATGTCAGTTCAGATCAGGGAAGACCCTACATCAACATAAACTCAGTACCAAGACAGAAGACAGCATGTCCTTACAACCACCTTTGCCCTCGCAGTCCTCTCTGACTTGCATTCTATTTCCCAGGGCTGTAACTAGGAATTTAGGGCAAGCACCAGGAAGCCTGTCTTCAAATAAAATTTGTTACCCACGAAGTGGCTACTCACCACTAACAAGGCACTAAGCAGGGGATTAAGATAGCAGATAGGCGGCAGGACTAGCTTGCAGCTCCTGCTCCCACAGACAGCAGCATGTGGAGATTCACGTTGCGAACTTTTGCTCCAAGAACTACTGCAGGAATATAACAGGAAAGCTAAGAAAATCCACAGACCCTCTGAAGGAACTGGATCACCACTGCAGCCTCCCTGAAATCCTGAAAAATTGTGAGTCAGCTTGCTTTCTCAATGGGGAGGCTTGTGGTCTGGGGCCAGCTTTCCCCCACTTCTGGTAACCTGTATTACTCAGCAGAGGCAACCATTATCCCCCTGGGAATATAACTCCATTGGACTGGGACCCACATCCCCATCCCCTATAGCAGCCACAGCAAACCCCACCAAAGGAGAAGCTGAGCTCAGACATGCTTATCCTGCCGCCACCTAGTAATCTTTCTCTACCCACCCTGCTAGCAGAAGACAAGAGTCATCATCTCCTGGGAGCTCTGTGGCCCTGGCTACCACCTGAGAAACCTGAATACTTAACCAGGTGTCCCTAGGGCAAATTTGAATCATGCCTATAGGACTGTGACTAATGCATTCTTTTTTTTTTTTTTTTTTTTTTTTTTATTATACTTTAAGTTCTAGGGTACATGTGCATAACGTGCAGGTTTGTTACATATGTATACTTATGCCATGTTGGTGTGCTGCACCCATCAACTCGTCAGCACCCATCAATTCATCATTTATATCATGTATAACTCCCCAATCCAATCCCTCCCTCCTCCCCCCTCCCCCCTCCCCACGATAGGCCCCAGTGCGTGATGTTCCCCTTCCCGAGTCCAAGTGATCTCATTGTTCAGTTCCCACCTATGAGTGAGAACATGCGGTGTTTGGTTTTCTCTTCTTGTGATAGTTTGCTAAGAATGATGGTTTCCAGCTGCATCCATGTCCCTACAAAGGACGCAAACTCATCCTTTTTTATGGCTGCATAGTATTCCATGGTGTATATGTGCCACATTTTCTTAATCCAGTCTGTCACAGATGGACATTTGGGTTGATTCCAAGTCTTTGCTATTGTGAATAGTGCCGCAATAAACATACGTGTACATGTGTCTTTGTAGTAGAATAATTTATAATCCTTTGGGTACATACCCAGTAGTGGGATGGCTGGGTCATATGGTACATCTAGTTCTAGATCCTTGAGGAATTGCCATACTGTTTTCCGTAATGGTTGAACTAGTTTACAATCCCACCAACAGTGTAAAAGTGTTCCTACTTCTCCACATCCTCTCCAACACCTGTTGTTTCCTGATTTTTTAATGATTGCCATTCTAACTGGTGTGAGATGGTATCTCATTGTGGTTTTGATTTGCATTTCTCTGATGGCGAGTGATGATGAGCATTTTTTCATGTGTCTGTTGGCTGTATGAATATCTTCTTTTGAGAAATGTCTGTTCATATCCTTTGCCCACTTTTTGATGGGGTTGTTTGTTTTTTTCTCGTATATTTGTTTGAGTTCTTTGTAGATTCTGGATATTAGCCCTTTGTCAGATGAGTAGGTTGCAAAAATTTTCTCCCATTCTGTAGGTTGCCTGTTCACTCTGATGGTAGTTTCTTTTGCTGTGCAAAAGCTCTTTAGTTTAATTAGATCCCATTTGTCAATTTTGGCTTTTGCTGCCGTTGCTTTTGGTGTTTTAGACATGAAGTCCTTGCCCATGCCTATGTCCTGAATGGTACTACCTAGATTTTCTTCTAGGGTTTTTATGGTATTAGGTCTAACATTTAAGTCTCTAATCCATCTTGAATTAATCTTCGTATAAGGGGTAAGGAAAGGATCCAGTTTCAGCTTTCTACTTATGGCTAGCCAATTTTCCCAGCACCATTTATTAAATAGGGAATCCTTTCCCCATTTCTTGTTTCTCTCAGGTTTGTCAAAGATCAGATGGCTGTAGATGTGCGGTATTATTTCTGAGGACTCTGTTCTGTTCCATTGGTCTATATCTCTGTTTTGGTACCAGTACCATGCTGTTTTGGTTACTGTAGCCTTGTAGTATAGTTTGAAGTCAGGTAGCGTGACTCCTCCAGCTTTGTCCTTTTGACTTAGGATTGTCTTGGCAATGCGGGCTCTTTTTTGGTTCCATATGAACTTTAAAGCAGTTTTTTCCAATTCTGTGAAGAAACTCATTGGTAGCTTGATGGGGATGGCATTGAATCTATAAATAACCTTGGGGAGTATGGCCATTTTCACGATATTGATTCTTCCTATCCATGAGCATGGTATGTTCTTCCATTTGTTTGTGTCCTCTTTGATTTCACTGAGCAGTGGTTTGTAGTTCTCCTTGAAGAGGTCCTTTACATCCCTTGTAAGCTGGATTCCTAGGTATTTGATTCTCTTTGAAGCAATTGTGAATGGAAGTTCATTCCTGATTTGGCTCTCTGCTTCTCTGTTACTGGTGTATAAGAATGCTTGTGATTTTTGCACATTAATTTTGTATCCTGAGACTTTGCTGAAGTTGCTTATCAGCTTAAGGAGATTTTGGGCTGAGACGATGGGGTTTTCTAAATATACAATCATGTCATCTGCAAACAGGGACAATTTGACTTCTTCTTTTCCTAACTGGATACCCTTGATTTCTTTCTCTTGCCTGATTGCCCTAGCCAGAACTTCCAACACTATGTTGAATAGGAGTGGTGAGAGAGGGCATCCCTGTCTTGTGCCAGTTTTCAAAGGGAATTTTTCCATTTTTTGCCCATTCAGTATGATATTAGCTGTGGGTTTGTCATAAATAGCTCTTATTATTTTGAGGTACGTTCCATCAATACCGAATTTATTGAGCGTTTTTAGCATGAAGGGCTGTTGAATTTTGTCAAAAGCCTTTTCTGCATCTATTGAGACAATCATGTGGTTCTTGTCTTTGGTTCTGTTTATATGCTGGATTACGTTTATTGATTTGCGAATGTTGAACCAGCCTTGCATCCCAGGGATGAAGCCCACTTGATCATGGTGGATAAGCTTTTTAATGTGCTGCTGAATCCGGTTTGCCAGTATTTTATTGAGAATTTTTGCATCAATGTTCATCAGGGATATTGGTCTAAAATTCTCTTTTTTTGTTGTGTCTCTGCCAGGCTTTGGTATCAGGATGATGTTGGCCTCATAAAATGAGTTCGGGAGGATTCCCTCTTTTTCTATTGATTGGAATAGTTTCAGAAGGAATGGTACCAGCTCCTCCTTGAACCTCTGGTAGAATTCAGCTGTGAATCCATCTGGTCCTGGACTTTTTTTGGTGGGTAGGCTATTAATTGTTGCCTCAATTTCAGAGCCTGCTGTTGGTCTATTCAGGGATTCAACTTCTTCCTGGTTTAGCCTTGGGAGAGTGTAAGTGTCCAGGAAATTATCCATTTCTTCTAGATTTTCTAGTTGATTTGCGTAGAGGCATTTATAGTATTCTCTGATGGTAGTTTGTATTTCTGTGGGGTCAGTGGTGATATCCCCTTTATCATTTTTTATTGCATCTATTTGATTCCTCTCTCTTTTCTTCTTTATTAGCCTTGCTAGCGGTCTGTCAATTTTGTTGATCTTTTCAAAAAACCAACTCCTGGATTCATTGATTTTTTGGAGGGTTTTTTGTGTCTCTATCTCCTTCAGTTCGGCTCTGATCTTAGTTATTTCTTGCCTTCTGCTAGCTTTTGAATGTTTTTGCTCTTGCCTCTCTAGTTCTTTTAATTGTGATGTTAGAGTGTCAATTTTAGATCTTTCCTGCTTTCTCTTGTGGGCATTTAGTGCTATAAATTTCCCTCTACACACTGCTTTAAATGTGTCCCAGAGATTCTGGTATGTTGTATCTTTGTTCTCATTGGTTTCAAAGAACATCTTTATTTCCGCTTTCATTTCGTTATGTACCCAGTAGTCATTCAGGAGCAGGTTGTTCAGTTTCCATGTAGTTGAGCGGTTTTGATTGAGTTTCTTAGTCCTGAGTTCTAGTTTGATTGCACTGTGGTCTGAGAGACAGTTTGTTATAATTTCTGTTCTTTTACATTTGCTGAGGAGTGCTTTACTTCCAATTATGTGGTCAATTTTGGAATAAGTGCGATGTGGTGCTGAGAAGAATGTATATTCTGTTGATTTGGGGTGGAGAGTTCTATAGATGTCTATTAGGTCCGCTTGATGCAGAGATGAGTTCAATTCCTGGATATCCTTGTTAACTTTCTGTCTCGTTGATCTGTCTAATGTTGACAGCGGAGTGTTGAAGTCTCCCATTATTACTGTATGGGAGTCTAAGTCTCCTTGTAAGTCTCTAAGGACTTGCTTTATGAATCTGGGTGCTCCTGTATTGGGTGCATATATATTTAGGAGAGTTAGCTCTTCCTGTTGAATTGATCCCTTTACCATTATGTAATGGCCTTCTTTGTCTCTTTTGATCTTTGATGGTTTAAAGTCTGTTTTATCAGAGACTAGGATTGCAACCCCTGCTTTTTTTTGTTCTCCATTTGCTTGGTAGATCTTCCTCCATCCCTTTATTTTGAGCCTATGTATGTCTCTGCATGTGAGATGGGTCTCCTGAATACAGCAGACTGATGGGTCTTGACTCTTTATCCAGTTTGCCAGTCTGTGTCTTTTAATTGGAGCATTTAGTCCATTAACATTTAAGGTTAATATTGTTATGTGTGAACTTGATCCTGCCATTATGATATTAACTGGTTATTTTGCTCGTTAGTTGATGCAGTTTCTTCCTAGCCTCTATGGTCTTTACTTTTTGGCATGTTTTTGCGATGGCTGGTACCGGTTGTTCCTTTCCATGTTTAGGGCTTCCTTCAGGGTCTCTTGTAAGGCAGGCCTGGTGGTGACAAAATCTCTAAGCATTTGCTTATCTGTAAAGGATTTTATTTCTCCTTCACTTATGAAACTTAGTTTGGCTGGATATGAAATTCTGGGTTTAAAATTCTTTTCTTTAAGAACGTTGAATATTGGCCCCCACTCTCTTCTGGCTTGTAGAGTTTCTGCCGAGAGATCTGCTGTTAGTCTGATGGGCTTCCCTTTGTGGGTAACCCGACCTTTCTCTCTGGCTGCCCTTAAGATTTTTTCCTTCATTTCAACTTTGGTGAATCTGGCAATTATGTGTCTTGGAGTTGCTCTTCTGGAGGAGTATCTTTGTGGCGTTCTCTGTATTTCCTGAATTTGAATGTTGGCCTGCCCTACTAGGTTGGGGAAGTTCTCCTGGATGATATCCTGAAGAGTGTTTTCCAACTTGGTTCCATTTTCCCCCTCACTTTCAGGCACCCCAATCAGGCGTAGATTTGGTCTTTTTACGTAATCCCATACTTCTTGCAGGCTTTGCTCATTTCTTTTTCTTCTTTTTTCTTTTGGTTTCTCTTCTCGCTTCATTTCATTCATTTGATCTTCAATCGCTGATACTCTTTCTTCCAGTTGATCGAGTCGGTTACTGAAGCTTGTGCATTTGTCACGTATTTCTCGTGTCATGGTTTTCATCTCTGTCATTTCGTTTATGATCTTCTCTGCATTAATTAGTCTAGCTGTCAATTCTTCCACTCTTTTTTCAAGATTTTTAGTTTCTTTGCGCTGGGTAAGTAATTCCTCCTTTAGCTCTGATTAAGTTTGATGGACTGAAGCCTTCTTCTCTCCTCTCGTCCAAGTCATTCTCTGACCAGCTTTGATCCGTTGCTGGCGATGGGCTGCGCTCCTTTGCAGGGGGAGATGCGCTCTTATTTTTTGAATTTCCAGCTTTTCTGCCCTGCTTCTTCCCCATCTTTGTGGTTTTATCTGTCTCTGGTCTTTGATGGTGGTGACATACTGATGGGGTTTTGGTATAGGTGTCCTTCCTGTTTGATAGTTTTCCTTCTGACAGTCAGAAGGACTGTCTGTTGGTCTGTTGGAGATTGCTTGAGGTCCACTCCAGACCCTGTTTGCCTGGGTATCAGCAGCAGAGGTTGCCGAAGATAGAATATTGCTGAACAGCGAGTGTACCTGTCTGATTCTTCCTTTGGAAGTTTCCTCTCAGGGGTGTACTCCACCCTGTGAGGTGTGGGGTGTCAGACTGCCCCTAGTGGGGGATTTCTCCCAGCTAGGCTACTCAGGGGTCAGGGACACACCTGAGCAGGCAGTCTGTCCGTTCTCAGATCTCAACCTCCGCGTTGGGAGATCCACGGCTCTCCCCAAAGCTGTCAGACAGAGTCGTTCACGTCTGCACCGGCTCCCGCTACTTCCCCTGTTGGTCTTCAGCTGTGCGCTGTCCCCAGAGGTGGAGACTACAGAGACAGGCAGGCTTCCTTGAGCTGCTGTGAGCTCCACCCAGTTCGAGCTTCCCAGAGGCTTTGTTTACCTACTTAAGCCTCAGCAATGGCGGGCGCCCCTCCCCCAGCCTCGCTGCTGCCTTGAGGATAGATCGCGGCAGACTGCTGTGTTAGCAGTGAGGGAGGCTTCGTGGGCGTGGGACCCTCCCGGCCAGGTGTGGGATATGTTCTCCTGGTGTGCCTGTATGCTTACAGCGCAGTATTGGGGTGGGAGTTACCCGATTTTCCAGGTGTTGTGTGTCTCAGTTCCCCTGGCTAGGAAAACGGATCCCCTTCCCCCTTGCGCTTCCAGGTGAGGCGATGCCTCGCCCTGCTTCAGCTCTTGCTGGTCAGGCTGCAGCAGCTGACCAGCACCGATTGTCCGGCACTCCCTAGTGAGATGACCCCAGTACCTCAGTTGAAAATGCAGAAATCACCGGTCTTCTGTGTCGCTCGCGCTGGGAGTTGGAGACTGGAGCTGTTCCTATTCGGCCATCTTGCTCCCGGCCCTAATGCATTCTTGAAAGCACCATCTCCTGGCTGGAGGCCAACCAACACAAAACTAACACACTAAACAAAAATACAACCAAAAACCCTCACAGAATCCACCTCACTACCCTGTTAACTCCACTGGAGCAGGTATTAGTATTCATGGCTGCAAGATCTGCAAATAGATCACATCATGGGACTCTTTGCAGACACTCCCCAGTACCAGGCTGGAGCTTGGTAGTTCTGCTGGGTGGCTAGACCCAGAAGAGCAAAAACAGTCACTACAGTTTGGCTCTCAGGAAGCCCCATTCCTAAGGGAAGGGGAAGAACACCACTTCAAGGGAGCACCCCATGAAACAAAAGAATCTGAACAGCAGCCCTTGAATCCCAGATTTCTCCTCTGACATAGTCTACCCAAATGAGAAAGAACCAGAAAAACAATTTTAGTTATATGACAAGATGAGATTCGTTAACACTCCCAAAAAATTATACCAGCTCACCAGCAATGGATCTGAACCAAGATGAAATCTCTGAGTTGCCAGAAAAAGAATTGAGAAGGTAGATTATTAAGCTAATCAAGGAGGCATCAGAGAAAGGTGAAGTCCAATTTAAGGAAATCAAAAAAGTAATAATAATACAAGAAATGAGAGGATAAATCTTCAGTGAAATAAATAGCGTAAGTAAAAAAGTATCACAACTTCAGGAAATAAAGGACACACTTAGAAAATGCAAAATGTTTTGGAAAGTCTCAGCAATAGAATTGAACAAGCAGAAGAAAGAACTTCAGAGCTCGAAAACAAGGTTTTCAAATTAACTCAATCCAAAAAAGAGTAAAAAATAAATGAATAAGCAAGGCCTCCAAGAATTTTGGGATTATGTTAAACAACCAAATCTAAGAATAATTGGCATTCCTGAGGAAGAAGAGAAATCTAAAAGTTTGGAAAACATATTTGGGGGAATAATTGAGGAACTCTTCCCTGGCCTTGCTAGAGGCCTAGATATTCAAATAAAAGAAACTCAAAGAACACCTGGGAAATTCATTGCAAAAAGATCATCACCTAGGCACATTGTCATTATGTAAAGTCAAGGTGAAGGAAACAATCTTAAGAGCTGTGAAGCAACCTGTAAAGGAAAACCTATCAGTTTAACAGCAGATTTCTCAGCAGAAGCCCTACAAGCAAGAAGGGTCTTGGCCCCTATCTTCAGCCTCCTTAAACAAAACAGTTGGCCGACACAGTGGCTCACACCTGTAATCCCAGCACTTTGGGAGTCCAAGGTGGGCAGATCACAAGGTCAAGAGATTGAGACCATCCTGACCAACATGGTGAAACCCTGTCTCTACTAAAAATACAAAAAATTAGCTGGGTGTGGTGGTGCACACCTGTAGTCCCAGCTACTCGGGAGGCTGAGGCAGGAGAATCAGTTGAACCCAGGAAGCAGAGGTTGCAGTGAGCCAAGATCACGCCACTGCATTCCAGCCTGGTGACACAGTGAGACTCTGTCTCAAAAAAAAAAAAAAATTATCCACCAAGAATTTTGAATCCAGTGAATTTCCTTCATAAAGGAAAGATAGTCTTTTTCAGACAAACAAATGCTGAGAGAATTTGCTACTACCAAGCCAGCACTATAAGAACTGCTAAAAAGAGCTCTAAATCTTGAAACAAATCCTGGAAATACATCGAAACAGAACCTCTTTAAAGCATAAACCTCACAGGACCTCTAAAACAAAAATACAATTTAAAAAGCCAAGGTATACAGGCAACAGATAGCATGATGAATGAAATAGTACCTCACATCTCAATATTAATGTTGAATTTAAATGGCCTAAATGCTCCACTTAAAATTTTGATACAGAATTGCAGAATGGATAAGAATTGACCAACCAACTATCTGCTGCCTTCAGGAGACTCAACTAACACATAAGAACTCATATAAACTTAAGGTAAAAGGATGGAAAGAGATATTCTATACAAATGGACACCAAAAGTGAGCGGGAGTAGCTATTCTTATATCAGACAAAACAAACTTTAAAGCAACACCAGTTAAAAAAGACAAAGAGGGACATTATATAATGTTGAAACATCTAGTCCAACAGGAAAATATCACAGTTTGAAACATGTATGCACCCAACACTAGACCTCCCAAATTTGTAAAATAATTACTACTAGACCTAAGAAATGAGATAGATGGCAACAGAATAGTCGTGGAGGACATTAATACTCCACTGACAGCACTAGACAGGTCATCAAGACAGAAAGTCAACAAAGAAATAATGAACTTAAACTATACCCTATAACAAATGGACTTAAAAGATATTTACAGAACATTCTACCCAGTAATGGCAGAATATACATTCTATTCATCAGGACATGAAAAATTCTCCAAGATAGACCATATGATGAGCCACATGATAAGTCTCAGTAAATTTAACAAAATTGAAATTATATCAAGTACTCTCTGAGGCCACAGTGGAATAAAATTGGAAAGCAACTCCAAAAGGAACCCTCCAAACCATGGAAATACATGGAAATTAAATAATCTACTCCTGAGTGATCATTGAGTCAACACTGAAGTCAAGATGGAAATTAAGAAATTCTTTGAACTGAACAATAATAGTGACACAACCTATCAAAACCTCTGGGATACAGCAAAGGCACTGCTAAGAGGAAAGTTAATAGCATTAAATGCCTACATCAAAAAATCTGAAAGAGCACAAATAGACAATCCGAGGTCACATCTAATGAGACTGGAGAAACAAGAACAATTCAAAGCCAAATCCAGCAGAAGAAAATAAATAATGAAGATCAGAGCAGAACTAAATGAAATTGAAACAAAAAAATACAAAAGGTAAATAAAACAAAAAGCTGGTTCTTTGAAAAGATAAATAAAATTGATGGCCCATTAACCATTAACCAAGAAAAGAGAGAAGATCCAAATAAGCTCAATTAGAAACAAAATGGGAGATATTACAACTGATACCACAGAAATACAAAAGATTATTCAAGGCTACTATGAACACCTTTATAGTCATAATCTAGAAACCCTATAGGAGATGGATAAATTCCTGGAAGTATATAACCCTCCTAGATTAAACCAGGAAGATATAGAATCTCTGAACAGACCATTAATAAGCAGTGAGATTGAACTGGCAATACAAAAATTACCAAAAAAAAAAAAAAGTCCAGGACTAGATGGATTCACAGCTGAATTCTATCAGACATTCAAAGAAGAATTGATACCAATCCTATTAACACTATTCCAAAAGATAGAGAAACAGGGAATCCTCCCTAAGTCCATCATTCTCTAAAACCATTGCCACCCTAATACCAAAACCAGGAGAGGACATAACAAAAAAAGAAAATTACAGATCAATATCCCTGATAAACATAGATGCAAAATTCCTCAACAAAATACTAGCAAACTGAATCCAACAGCATATCAAAAAGATAGTCCACCATGATCAAATGGGTTTCATACCAGGGATGCAGGGATGATTTAACATACATAAGTCAATAAATGTGATACACCAAATAAACACAATTAAAACAAAAGTCACACAATTATCTCAATAGACACAGAAAAAGCATTTTACAAAATCCAGCATCCCTTTATGATTAAAACCCTCAGAAAAATTGGCATCGAAGGGACATACTTAAGGTAAAAATAGTCATCTACAGCAAACCCACAGCCAACATCATACTGAACAGGGAAATGTTGAAAGCATTCCCCCGGAGAACTAGAACAAGACAAGGAAGCCCACTCTCACTACTTCTATTCAACATAGTGCTGGAAGTCCTAGCCAGAGCAATCAGACAAGAGAAAGAAATAAAGGGCATCCAAATTGGTAAAGAGGAAAAATAAAAACGAAAATATTTAGGAATATACCTAGCCAAAGATGTGAAAGATCTCTACAAGGAAAACTTGTAAGATCTCTACAAGCAAAACTACAAAACACTGCTGAAAGAAATCATAAACAGCACAAACAAATGGAAACACATCCCATGCTCATGGATGGGTAGAATCAATACTGTGAAAATTACCATACCACCAAAAGCAATCTACAAACTCAATATTTTGAGTGTCAGAGAAATGAGACAGGATACCGACTCACTTAATTATGTAGCACAGTAGGTATTAAAATGGAAATACGGCAAAAATGCCATGGGGTCCAGAAAATAGAGTACCCTTAATTTGAATAATAGGAAAAGACTAAACAGAGGGAGGGGCTGTTTATTGGAGGCATTGTTTCCAGGAGAAGAAGAAAAGAGTTAAGTTGGTTTTTTCCTTACGCCTTGCACCTAGCGTAGGGTCTGCCCTCTGGTAAATGCTGGATAGTAATTAATTAAATAGTCACCCAATTACTAGAGTTGATTGAGAATGCTCAGTTACTCTGTAGTATAGACTGAGACTACCATGAATAGGCTTTCCAACCACCTTGGAGATCACATACATCTTGGTAGACAATTTCTGTACAGGACCACAGATTCAAGCCTCACACTCCTGTGTCTCTGCACTCAAAAATTTTCTCTGGATGCTGGAAATGCTGGCAAGTGAAACCCCTGGCTGAATCCCGATCTGGTTGTAATTAAAGAGGGATGGGAGTTGTTAGTCCCTAGTGGAAGACAACTCTGAAGTGTGTTCCACAATCTTGCAGAGGTTTCCTGGTGGGACTGAGTTTCGGTAGCTCACAGCAATTTCCTATGCATCAACATATCAACTGTTTTCCTGTCTTACCTCATTTCTTCATCATGTTTCTCATGACCACCTCCTAAATGAACTACTTGCATTCAAATCTTCATTTCAAGATCTGCTTTGGGAAAACACCCAACTAACACAATCACTATATATTTTTCTAATCCATAGGAATTGGCAAACAGTGTTAAAATATGGGGATAATAATGACATTGAATTACGTTTATTATTTAGATCTCATGTCATTGCCTCTGAAACCAGAGGGACTTGTTCCTTTGCTATCGTTGGGTACCTGCAACACTCTATCATACTGCTAAAATAATTTAAGAAAAATCTCAGGACTTAAGTAGTCATGTGTTAGACACTGATGCTTTGGAATATGGGACTGCAGAATAATTTGACAGCATTTAAAAATAAAGGAAAAGCACTTGGTTGTGCTTAGGAAGTAAGTGTACGCTAACAGATTGTGTTGTGTAGAACTGCTTTGCATGTTAACTAAATGTGGAAACACATCTGTCCCTAAAAGTAGTGACTCAGGGAACTCAATCTTAATTCAGGCGTTTCAAGAATAAAACATAGTACCAGCCAACCCACTTACGGAGCTGTCAAACCAAATAAATGCCAAAACCTCATTGATTGATTTAATGATCCAGAAGCTATAATTAAAGTGTTACTTTTATAATCTATTTATTACAAATAGCAAAAGTAATCATTATATGTGCTTCTGAAATAATTTTCAATATTATTTATAGAATTCAGAAACTAAGTGGGATCTCAAAAGGTTATTCTATGTATTTCTTTGCTGCAAGGCAGGATTGTTCATCTCTTTGTATTCATCTTTTACAAGACAAATGGATATCCCTCCAATTCTTGAAGATTCACAGGCTAAAAGCTTTCAACAACATTGTAATTTTGCTTTTGAATTTCAGTAAACAGATGCTCGAATTTTATGATAAATGTATATAAGTATACAAGGTAATTTTTATGTCATCTCACTCTTTTAAAAGACAGATGAAACATACCAACACTCTATTTCTTATTAATGTTTTCACTGCTACACATTTTTCATGATCTCTTGACTGATGCATGGTACCTGGAACCCTGTAGAGACAAAACGTTGATAAAAACACAAAGATGCCTAATAATGATTCTTGACCTTTGGAAAATAGCATTGTTCTTCCTATTTTTAGGCCATATACAAAGTTATGTCAATGCTCCTGGTTTTTAGTAGAGTCTTGAATAAATACTACATATTTGCATTCCTGTTTGAATCCTAAATTTGAAGAATAGGCCAATGATTTTACAGTTCTTTTTATACTATTAAAAATGACACAATAAAAAATGTCAGAAAAGGGCATAGATTGTCACTGATGAGATAAATACATTTATGATGCAGACCAATTATACTGTGGGAATTTCTATATGTTTTTAATGGCAATAAAAATATGTGTTTCATGTTATTTTTCTCAGTGCTGATGGTCACGGCTTAGCAGTAATGGCACTGCAAACATCCCCAAAGTCTCCCTGGTCTTTGCCCTCTCCAAGTCGAGTGGGAATCACTTCCTGTGAATGACGATTGTGAAGAAATGATCTTCAGCACACAGGCTTCATGCCAAAACGATTGACAACAGGAAAAATATATTTCGGAAACCAAGAAATGTAATTTTCCGTGTCCTTTCTATCCAGCCTTTCCCTTGGGCAGCCATACATCTGTTGGCCCTACCTGTGAGCCCAGATGCTATAGCGGTGAACAGCTCCTTTCAAGTTTCACCCACTTTTCCTTGACATCACTCTTTAAGGGCACACTATGCATCTTATGCATTGTATCCTGGACCTTCTCCAACATGTGCTTTGTAGAACTCTGAGATGACCTCTGGGCATGCTTCGTAGCTCAGGAATGAATTAAATTAATCCTCCTGAGGCAACTCTCACTCCACAGACGATAGGTGCTGTTGGATAAAGGCTTCTCTCTATGGTGAAATTGCAAAGTCTTTTTGTATACTCCTAAGCAGATAGGGGAGCACTGACCTCGTGTGCCCAAACTCTTCCATTCCTTACCCCTGATTTCTGAGATCAGCAACGGAATAAACCATGTATGCAAAGTTCTTGTTTGAGGCTTTGCTTTTGGGAGAGGCCCAGAATAAGATAACTTCCTTCCTTCCTTCCTTCCTTCCTTCCTTCCTTCCTTCCTTCCTTCCTTCCTTCCTTCCTCCCTTCCTTCCTCCCTCCCTCCCTCCCTCTCCCCCTTCCTTCCTCCCTCCCTGCCTCCCTTCCTCCCTTCTTTCCTTTCTTTCCTTCCTCCCTCTCTTCCCCTTTCCTTTTCCCTTTCCTTTCATTTTCCTTTTCTTTTCCTCTTCCTCTTTCCCTTTCCTTTCCTTCCCTTTCCTTCCTTCTCTTTCTTACACTTTCTATGTCTCATTCCATCTTATCTGTCATCTACATTAAGCATGATAAAAAATGAATTCTAAAAAGTCATTCTAAAGAAAACATTTATGTATTAAAGGCAAGTTTATCTAAATCAGTAAAAGCAAATCATTTCTAATCAATAATTTTTCCTTTAGTGATGAAAGACTAAGTTTCTCTGTATTTGAGGAAAGAAGACATGGTGGTTGTAATAGGAAAATTTGAGTAAGGTCAGGAACAGAAAGTACATGATAGAGCCTCTTTAACATATAAATTAGATTACAAACATAGTGTGTGCCTGTTTTGTTTTTTTTTTTTAAAGGAAAGACACAAAGCACGATAATAGAAAGTACATTCTCTATCCTACCTCATTCTGATAATCTGCTCTTTACCATTAGTGAGCTGTGTAAATGCTTTTCTAGATTTCCTAGTCTTATTTTCATAACAATAGCACTATGACTTGCAGCTTGTTTTTTCATTTAGCAATATCCGTGAGATACATTTTTTATTTGATTTTTCTTCCAGTCATGAACTGCTTATTATAGCTATTATATACATGGAACATCAGCCAAGTCCAGCTCAAATTAGATCACCCTTGGCATTTCCCTACGTTAAATGTTATGTCTATAAGTTCAGCGAGGAATAGTATCCAGTCTTATACTACGAGCATACATTCCTGGCTTAATCATCTCTAGAGATTTGTCACTCCTGCTTAACAATGATGGGGCAGGCAACTCCAGTGCGTGAAATCATCCAGCATAAATCCATGTCCAAACTCTAGCCAGTAACCTCTGGGAAAGGTGAGGTATAGAAGAGATGTTCCATTTGGAACTGCTTCTACTCTACAAGCTATTTTCATCAAAACATTCATTCAGCCTGTGCTGAGTGTCTTTGAAACAGATTCACTCAAGTGGCCTTCAGAGGGCCACAGGCAGCTATGGGCAATGTCTTCTAATACTCCCTCTCAGTCAATGTGGACAAACCCTAACAAGGAGAAACACTGGAGGCATCAGAGTTTAAACGTAAATGAGTTGATGTATTGATGTTATTTGCTTGATAATGGATGATTCCCAAATCTTGAATTTTAACTCTTTCCCTTTGTATGGACAATTGGGAGGGCTCAGCATTTCAAGTAATCCTGCTGTGAATCTTCCCATAAAACAAAAATTCATTCTCTGAAGTATCAGTATCTTTATGTGTAAACTTTGCTTTTGTTCCCCTGCATATTATTTTGTTGAAGAAGAGCCACTTCAAAAATCAGTCTGATTGTAATAATCTCAAAGAACCATTTTTCATATTGGAAGAACTATAAGTTTTGGCTTGCTATATATCTCAAAGAAATAAAAAATCTCTATTTCAGCAAAGAGAGTATAATTTTGAAGATAACTAAGTTGATGGGTTTTGGTAATCATCCAAGTAATAGAGCTTGTAGGATTCCCTACTCAAGAGGCATTCGCTCTCAACCCGACCCCGCCAGGCCCAGATCATGCCTGCAATTTGACAATGTGCGTGTGGATACTTTAATATGGCATTATTATAAAAGCATGAAATAAATGCATAGTTATCAGCAATGATAGCACAAATGCTAGGAACTTTTCAACACAGAGTGCAGTATTCATGTTGAAATCAGATTTACAAAAATAATGAGATATGTGTTTTGGGACAGTGTGTATTAAAGAAAATGTCCTGACATGCGTGTAGCAGAGCTCATATACCACACTTTGTTTATTAAAATCAAAACTTTGGCACAAACTCTAGAACAAAACTTCCCTTTCTCTCTGTCTCATCATAACAAAATAAGTTTATAGCTCATTACTTCATTGCGTTCATGTGGATTCAGTCCAGAACTTGATTCAACAGAGAATACACTTGACAGCTGTCTGACCTGAGATGTGTAGCTTGCTTGATCTTTTTTATTTTATTTTATTTTCCATTCTGCCATTTTGAAATCTCTTCAGGACTATATCTGAAGCTATCCTCCTGAAGATTCTATGCCGTGATATTTTTACATTTCACTGTTCTTGTTTGGGATTAAAATATTATATAGGTTAATTCTGAACTTGAAATCTCTCACCCAAAGACATTTATCCATAAATAAAAATAGCATAATATCATTACTTTTCAATCATAGGTAGAGATACAGATATCCTCCATATATCGATTTATACTTACATCTATATAGATGTAAATATGTATGTATCAATGCTCCAAAAATACTTAAATATCTGAACAATTTCAAATGGCTTTATTATGAGCAGAACTAAATCATATTGTTTTACATGGAAATCGGCTGATTCAATTCTGTAGCAAGAACTTCTGAATAATACTGATTCTGGGACATAAGACTAGCCAAACCTAGTGTTAGTCCCATCAGATTACAGATTTTTCTACTGTTTATACACTCTGTGTTTTGACAACACCTCTCTTTCCTGCTTAAAACTCCCAGGGCCTCACCATCATATACAGGGTAAATCTAAAACACAGCATCATATAAGAAGTCTTACAAGAAACCACTAATAAGAAATCTAGTAGTGGTTTCTTGTCTCTATGACCCTGCTTTCATCTCTCCCTCTTTCTTACCATGCATCATATCAGTTTTCCCAAAGAATCCAAGAACTAGATGGAAATACCATACACTATAAGACTCCTGGGACATTTTATTTGAGTTATTTCCTGCATCTGGAATATTATTCCATTCCCTTCTTACCAAGAATCTACAAAACTCAGCTCAAAAGTCACCTGATCCTGTCGCTAGAACCTCTTAGGCTGAATTAACCACTCTTTCCTGTTTCCCCATAATATTTCATACATTAATGAGGGAATAGATCTCTCCCTATTTAACACCTCGTCACAACAGGGCAAGAATTTAAGTTGGGCTTATAGCATGTATCTGTGTGTACAGTTCTATTGGTTTTGTGTCAAACCTAATGGTTTGATTGATTGGATTATCATGCTGCAAACCATACAAACTGAAAAAGTGATAAAAGTTAATGTGGTATTGACCTCTTGTATAAAATTTTTCTCACCATGAAATGAGACCCAAATATATCATAATCAGATTTTATAGTGGTAGTATTTTAATTTCTATGAGCCCTCTTATAATGCATTGAATAAAATGTCGTGAGATACAAAATACCTACAAATTATATTACAGGTTTCGTTTTTTTCCTAAAAAATATAAAGCTATAAACATATATCACTGGCAGGACTGTCCCATGAACTAATGGAGTAGATCTTATCAGCAAACTGTCAGTGGGTTGATTTGAGAGACACAGAGGAAAATCCCACAAAAATACATTTTCCCGCTTTGCTGGAATTCCACAAATATTTGAGTTTTCCTGAGTACATAGACACCTTTCTGTTAAAATTCCAGTATTCATTATGGCATTATTAACCACAAAGCTAGAATCTGAAAATGTGGGGGACATTCAGGTGCACGCATATAAGAAGATTTTTCCCTTTTTTTCACTAAACCATTTTTATGAACTGTCATATTGCACAGAACCCTAATACAGAGATATATTAAAACAGCTGCTCAGGCTGCATTAGAAGGATGACTCCATAGCATTCATGTAGAACCCAGTGTGGATGGTGGCCCTTCTGGGTGACAGCAATATGGCATTCGCACTGGTGCCCACCCCCTTCTCACCCTTACCCCTTGGGTGTTCATGGGAACAATTCTATGTGCCATAAGAGTTCCTCCATACGTAGTATGGAAAACAATTGACTCGACTCACTTCGTTATTTTACCTGAGGCAGATGGAGTAAGTGAATTACCAAAGGCATGCATTCTCAAAAAATGCTCTCGGTGGGAAGTGGCAAAAAAAAAAATCATACTATATTTATAATATCAAGTAAGATACAGTACAGTACATAAACAGATGTGTATCTGTAATATTAAAACTTTATGTCGGCTTGATTAGGAAAAAATGATCTCAAAAGCCTCCTTGGAAGACGATAATGAAAAAAAAAAACAAAGAGGTTCTTTCTTCTGTATTTTAGCGGATGTTGTAAGGCTTGAAATTGCACAGAAGGGGAAGTGAAATGAGAACTCTGGCTGCTTGGAGAAGTTGGACTAATGGAGATACCAGAGAGAAAAAATGTACTCGAAGATCTACTCGAATAAAAATGGATCTAGTGAATTTCACAATTCTGAACTAAGTGACCAACACAGAGGAGAAGGCTTTATTTTTCTTTAACACTGCCCTCAAACATACTGCATCTTAGGGACCTTTTTCCAACTCCCAAAGACGTCTTGATCACCTCCCATAGCTTTCCAGACATTTCCAACGATGAGGGAAAGTCTCCTTGTTGTAATTAAGCCTTATTTTCTTGTATTAAAATGTTCTTTCCAATTTAAATTTTGATTTCAAATTTGGATCCAATACTGAGCTTCTCTTTTTACCCCAAGCTGAGGCTTAGGGACATGTAGAAGAAAAGAGATGGTTCCACTCTTTCCTCTGCCTCCTTTTCCCACTTTGCCTCTTCCAGATTTGGGGCAAGAAAAAGAAAGGGGAGTTCGTTGTCTGAACTAGTCTTATTATTAATATTTCAGGGTTCCCTTGGCTAAGGCTGGTTGGCTTTCAGTGTGGACTCTATGGCATGTGTATGAGGGTGGAACGTTGGTCTTTCCGTGGGTTGGCCCAGGAGCTCTTTGGGAGGCCCACGGGGTGCTGAGCATTGCACAGCTGCCTGCTACAACAGTGTTCTCTAGATTGCCTCCCTCTGACCTTCCAACCTCCTTCCCCAAGGGTTACAGACCTGGGCTCCTACGGCTGAAGTTCTCCAGGGCTGTACCACTTTTACATACTAATTTGAACATGCTAACTTTAAGAGAGACCTCAACCTTTCCTATTGTCCATGTAACTAAGGAAAAACATATTCTGGTAGGGCATGGTGGATGACTCACACCTGTAACCCCAGCACTTTGGGTGGCCGAAGCAGGCAGATCACTTGACGTCAGGAGTTTAAGACCAACCTGGCCAATGTGGCAAAACCCCATCTCTACAAAAAATAAAAAAATTAGCCAGGCATGGTGGTGGGGACCTGTAGTCCCAGCTACTCAGAAGGCTGAGGCAGGAAAATCTCTTGAACCCGGGAGGTGAGGTTGCAGTGAGCCGAGATTGTGCCACTGTACTCCAGCCTGGGTGACAGAGCCAGACTCCTCTAACAAAGAAAAAAGAAAAAGAAAAAGAAAAGAAAGGGAAAAAAAGAAAAGAAAAGAAGGAAGGAAGGAAGGAAGGAAGGAAGGAAGGAAGGAAGGAAGGAAGGAAGGAAGGAAGGAAGGAAGGAAGGAAGGAAGGAAGGAAGGAAGGAAGGAAGGAAGGAAAGGAATCAGAGAAAAGAAATCAGAGAAAAGTAAAGAAAAACATGCTCTTATCACATCAAGTGGAGGGTGAAGGGATATAGACACTCCCCTCCCCCACCGCACACCATGCACCCTCTCCTTGCTTTTGGCTATTCCAAGCTTCTTGGGCCCTTGGAATTTTTTATTTTTTTTCTTTGAGATGGGGTCTCTCACCGTAGCCCAGGCTGGAGTGCAGTGGCGCAATCACGGCTCACTGTAACCTCCACCTCCCAGGCTCAAGTGATCCTCCTGCCTCAGCCTCCTGAGTAGCTAGGACTACAGGTGCAGGACACCATGCCTGGCTAATTTTTCTAATTTTTGTAGAGATGGGGTTTCACCACGTTGCCCAGTTTGGTCTTGAACTCCTGGGCTCAAGTGATTCGCCTATCTCAGCCTTCCAAAGTGCTGGGATTACAGGCGTGAGTCACTGCCCCCAGCTGGAGGATTTTGCAGTTTGTCAGTAGACACCACTCACTTTCTGCATATAGACCCTCAAACTCTCAGGGACGTATGCAAGGCCCTCCAAGAACGTTCCAAAACATATGGCCACACCGAAAAGGCAGGAAAGTAAGTCAAGTTCTACAAATCAGTAAGCATTCAGCTAAGTAACATGCCTATCTGTCATGCTCGATCCCTGGGAATGGCTCTTTTGAACTGCCCCTTCCCTACATGAAATACAGGGAGCCCTCACTTTCACCCTTAATGGCATAAGTCTTCTATTTGGATGATAACCAATTATAAGCAAACATTCACTATTTTTGATCAAATTCTCTCGAATTTGTATTCTTCTTTATGGGCCACAGGTAGGTGATTGGGAGGTTGTCAGAGGACATGATGTGCCATCTTTATTCTAAGTAATAAAATGATGTGTCCAGAAATTCTTTTTATGAATATAGGAATAGTTAGAGACTTCTGTCTTCAGCCCCTGTTTAACCTCATGGCACTATATGTTGCCAAGGTCTGTGTTTGACTCTGAGGTTTAGCAAAACGTACTTAACTCTGCATTATATAAAATATTAGCTATGAGAAAAAAAATACCACTTTGATGTATAAACTTTTTCACTCTCTTCCATATAATTATTTAGGCCAAATGACTTCACTATAAATTTTCAAATTTAGCTTTTAAAAATGTTCATTATGCCACCTGGAAACATTTAAGCCCACAGGGCCAAGAAATTATAAATTGGTGTAATAAAATAGCTCAAGTTTGTCACAGCTAAGTAAACTTCTCTTTTAAATTGTTGAATCTAACATATCACTGAGTCTTTTTGAGTGAAAATAAAAGTGTTCTGTTCATCAAGCAAAACAACTTAGGTTTCCATCCTGAAATGGCCAGTACTACCACTACAGGGCATAAATAAGACCGTAAAGTCTGGCTTCTCTGATCCTAGAACTCTGGATCCATACATTTTTTTTTTTCTTCTAGCCAGCATCTGCTCAAGAACCCAATGCCTTTCAGCCAGGTTCTCTAATCAAGTCAGCTACCTCGGGCAGGCAGTACCCAGCCTTCATTCCCCTATCCTAAATAGGACTTGTCCTCTCAGAACCACCATTTATCTGTCGTTTGCAAAACATCCTTTAAACTTCTGCACAGAGGTTATTACTATTTACTGCATTGCTTCTTCCAAAAGCCAATGTGTTCCAATGTATGCAGAACTGCGTCTGAGAGACCCCCATTCCAATGGAAGGAAGGATATCTGAGCATGAAATTTCAGGCATCCTACCGGGGGATATTTGAGGGGCACTTTCTTCGGGGATCTTCAAATTGCTTCAAAGAGTGAAACCCTGAGTCTTTCTCTGAGTACATCTCCTCCAAGAAGCTCCTTTTCCTTTCTGTGTGTTTCTGGAATGTTTTGCTTTGTTCTGTTTCTTGATGTGACTCTAATTATTGAGTTTATTGATTATGCAGCAGGGTGCAGTTTTCTTCTGTGAATAAGACTACTTGTTTATTTGGAAAGAAATAAGCTTATGTTTTTGGTAGCCTGCAGAACTCCAGAGAAAGTAATGGGTTGAATTTGGTTCACTACTCAGCTTTCCCAGCTGTAGCATAAAGGAGAGATGAGTTTAAGGATGTAGCTAAATGAAGACATCATGACTTCATGCAGGGCTTTCATCCTAGATATTGTTCTCTGAAATGAAACTAGTTCTCTTAGATATGTGTTCTTTTTCTCCTCTGTAAACACAGCAGATTATCCAAGATCCAGGAAGCAGACATTCTTTTACTCTGATTTATGGTGTGGTGGAATTTGTGTAGCTGCTGCAGAGTTGTTGCACACTGAGTAGTAGACTATCACCCATTGCATCATTCATTCCAATAACAAGAGGAGAAATCATTTGCCCTTATTTCTGTTTCTTGATCTCTGTTGCAACATGCTGTATGCCATCTGAGGTGTTTCATAAGCTTATATTCCATTTGGAATCTACCACAAAGCTTCATTGTGGGGAATCACTTCTTGAATTCACAGGATTGTTTTAGGAATATGGAAGCATGGATCTTTTCTCATGGAGATCCAGATACTGACAGCAAGTCTATGACTCTTATCTGAGGAGGTCTGATAGAGTAAGATGAATCAGAGGAAGGGGATTTGCATGTGTTCCTGCTTTTATACAATTTGTTATTTCATATTAAACTCTGTGTTGTTCTATCTCTGTAAGAAAATAAAAAGGCTACAAAAATGTCTAATTTTAAGGAGATACAAATGAGTTGTTATAGATGGGCCAATCTATAACGATTTAAAACAGACATTTTCTTTAGAGGCAAAGATATTTTACTTTCAAGTAAAAAGTGGTTTCTTTTTTGTGTGTGATGAAAAAGAGAAAAACAAGAAATGCAGACAGAAGAGCCAAACCGCTGTCACCCACCTCATCCTTGGAGAATGCCTCCCAGGACTGAGAGTGAGGCCAGGGAGGCCGCCACACAGCAACAAGATCTGCGCAAGGCACAGCAGAAGGGAGCACTTGGCGGACCCTGAATATGCTGTCTTCAGAGTCCTCATAAATCAAACTAGGTTTGTCTGAGATCGTGGCATGGGAGAGGCCAAGCTCAAACAGACCCAATTGAAAGCGTGTTTTATAGAACTGAATCACTGCAGCTTGACTGTATATCTAAACGTAAAAGTCGAATTAGACAGAAGCTGCTTTAAATTGTTCTAATGAGCAACCTGCCAAGTCTAACTGTTGATGGGATAAATACAAGTTTTATTATAGGTTTGCTTTTTTTAATGAGCAAACAACTTGTTTATAGCTCCTTAAAATTAGACTTTTTTTAGCCACTTCTTTCCTTGGGGAAATAGAATAACACAGAGTTTAATATGAAATAGTAAATTGTGAAAAAGCAGGAACATGTAGATTAATAGGCTCCGTTTGTGAATCTGGATCTCCGTGAGAAAAGGGCCACTCTTCTATATTCCTAAAACAAGCCTGCTAATTTATTTATTTGGCCCAACTAGAAGTCTCCCAATGGGCCGGAGATGGAGTCACCTGCATGGTGGGGTGTGTGTGTGTGTGTGTGTGTGTGTGTGTGTGTGTGTGTGCACGGTCGCGTATGTGTTCTTACTGCTATTTTATTTTTTAATCTCTTAAATGTTTATGGCCAAGAGTGTTGCCTCCAAATTGCAAATAGTTTCCATCAGCAGATTCTCTGCTAATTTGAGAACTCTTCTTCCAAGTAACTATTGAAAGAGGAACATTTTCATTTGCAGGAAAAGGCTCTTCCACTAGTCTTGGTTATTGACCTAAAAATACATAGATGTAAACTGCTACTAAGTCTTTTTCATTTTTCTATTATTCAGGTATTCTGGCATCAATAGAATTGTCCTTTTTTTCTCCCTTACTTTGGAAAGTTAACATTCTGGGAACCTCCTCTCCTCATCCAACAATGATCTTTTGTATCTTCATCCCAGTTGAAGAGTCTGGCACACAAACAGCCTAGCCTATTCATCCTGAGAGCAATTTTACATATGCAAGACTGAAGCCAAGATTAATGTCTTCATACAGACATGCTCACTCAAATACATTCTGGTTACGTTCAAACTCTGAGATCATTAAGATGAGAACATGTTCCTGATCAATACATCTGCTCTGGCTCTCATAGCCACCCCTTTGTTGCAACTCAATCATCCAAATGGATTTTTAGCAGAATGACATTTATTTGGCCCAACTAGAGGTTTCCCAATGGGCCAGAGATGGCGTCACCTGCACGGGTGGTCATGTTGGCTCTCTATCGGGGCAGGGCTCCAGCCAAGCTTGAGAAAATCCCTCACAGTGACTCCCAGACTGCCCAGGAGGCAACTTCAGACTGGCATCCCATTGGAAAGGAAACTCTAGAACTCCACACTTTTACTGGCTAGATGCTGAGAATAAACTCTATGTCCTTGGTGCTGGCAATTCTTCACAGTATGCATTCTTTGAGATTTTTGCATAGCAGTGCTGGAGAAATGCCCCCTTTCATTGGCCACAAAGATGAGGCTTACACAAATGAATATCATTAAATGTGTACAGGTGGAACCAGAAACAACATTAAATGTGACAGATGAGAACCGAAGAAGAGTGAGCTAGGAGAAACAGCTGGATTCCATCCATAATGTTAGAGGTGACTTTGTGAAGTGTGCTAGAGATGGCCCCAAAGATGGGGCCATCTTCTGGGTGTGGACGTGCAGACACAGGAGCCCAAGAGAAATCACAAAGGGCAAGGGTGAGTGACAATCACAGATGTTTTTGGATTGAGTTTATGCAAGACTGCTTTTATTATTTTTTTTGTTTTTGCAGATAATTCATTAGCTGTACTATACAGTCATGCATAGTTCACAAATACTAAAGTTCACCTGTGCACAAATAATACTCGTAAAGTACAAAATACATATATATATATGTATAAAGTACAAAATAATATATCTCATTTGGCCCTCCCTGCCCCATGCCCAGGCAGATCTTCAAGTATTTAGAGCACCCACTTGCCTGGCTCAGCAACCTGAGATGCCCCAGGAACACTTTTAAAAGAACAGGTAGTTATAAGCCAAAAGACAGGCAATAACAGACACTGGTGAGGATGTGGAAAAAAGGGAACCCTCCTACACTGTTGGTGGGAATGTAAATTAGTAAAACCACTATGGAGAACAGTTTGGAGGTTCATTAAAAAGCTAAAAATTGAACTAGCATACGATCCAGCAATCCCTCTGCTGGGAATATACCCCTCAAAAGAGAAGTCAGTATATAGAAGAGATATCTGCACTCCCATGTTTGTTGCAGCACTGTTTACAATAGCTACCATTTGGAAGCAACCTCAGTGTCCATCAACAGATGAATGGATAAAGAAAATGTGGTACATATACACAATGAAATACTAGTCAGCCATAAAAAAGAATGAGATCCAATGATTTGCAACAACCTGGATGGAACTGGAGGTCATTACACTAAGTGAAATAAGCCAGGCACAGAAAGACAAACATTTCATGTTCTCACTTATTTGTGAGAACTATAAATCAAAACAATTGAATTCATAGACATAGAGAGTAGAAGGAAGGTTACCAGAATTTAGAAAGGGTAGTGGAGGCCTGGGGGAGGAGGAGATGGGAATGGTTAATGGGTACATAAAAAGAAAGAATGAATAAGACCTGCTATTTGATAGCAAAGCAAGTTGACTACAGTCAATAATAATTTTGTATTTTAAAGTAACCAAAAGAGTGTAATTGGATTGTTTGTAACTCAAGGGATAAATGCTTGAGGGGATAGATACCCTATTTTTCCTGATGTGCTTATTTCGTGTTGCACACCTGTGTTAGTCCATTTTCATGCTGCTGATAAAGACATACCCGAGACTGGGTAACTTACAAGGAAAAGAGGTTTAATAGATTCACAGTTCTACCTGGTTGGGGAGGCCTCACAAACATGGTGGAAGGTGAAAGGCACATCTTACATGGCAGCAGGCAAGATAGAGAATGAGAACCAAGCAAAGGTGGTTTCCCCTTATAAAACCATCAGCTCTTATGAAATTTACTCATTACCATAAGAACAGTAGCGGGAACCACCACCATGATTCATTTATCTCCCACTGGGTCCTTCCCACAAATGGGACTTACAGGAGCTACACTTCAAGATGAGATTTGGGGTCACAGCCAAGCCATATCAATGCCTGTATCAAAAATCTTATGTACCCCATAAATACATACACCTACTATATACCCCCAAAAATTTGTTTAAAAAAGAACATGTGGTTCTTCACAGTTTCTGTTGCCTGGGGCAGTATAAAATAAAAGTCAAATTCAGTACTTGACACATATTTATTTCGTGTTTGTTTTTCCTTGCCAATTTATTTTGTGGTGATTTAGTAATTTTCTCTTTGTAATTTCCCTTTGTTCCAAGAAACAGTGCCACCTTTATTCTATTTAATTTTACTTTATTATACAACTTCAAAGATAAAATTCACAGGATACGCTAACCACGGCATTATTCTCTGCATCCCATTCACCTGAAGATATTAATAGTAGGTTATCCAAGTTGGCTTTCCATTGTATCTTTATCTATTTTGGTGATCTCATTTGAAATAAACTTTCTTCTCCAAAAATTATCAGAAAATGTATATGTCTCCTGATGGCATAAAATATGAAACAAAATCATAGTTGGGAAATGTTCAGCAGAGCCTTTACTTGGTAAATATTATGTTAAAAGTATGTAGTTGAGCCACACAGAAATGCACTGACAACAGATTTTGCTGTGCACTTTTCTCTGAAATAACACTTATTAAAAATGGGAGATGTGAAAACAAAATGTTTTGCTTCTTTAACAAATTGTTTACATAAGGAATGAGAAAATAATTGTCATTTGATAGACAACATTGATGCCATGGGCTAAATCTTGCTCTACCAATATGAATCCAATCAACAATATCAAAAGTACAGCATGCAATTACTAGCTGGAATTTGGATCTTTCATTGGTTCCAAAATCAGTGTTACCTACCTGCTGTGCAGGGATCAGTGTGCTTTTTTGGTAAAGGGCCAGATCGTAACTATATTTGGCTTTATGAACCATAAGGTCTCCATTTCAACTGCTCAACTCAGCTGTTGTAGGAGAAAAACAGTTGGAGATATTACATATGTAATATGTAAATAAATAGGCCAGGCATGGTGGCTCACCCCTGTAATCCCAGCACTTTGGGAGGCCAAGGCAGGCGGATCACTTGAGGTCAAGAGTTTGAGACCAGCCTGGCCAACATGGTGAAACAGCGTCACTACTAAAAATACAAAAAAAAAAAAAAAAATTAGCTGGGCCTGGTGGCATGTGCCTGTAGTCCAAGCTGCTCAGGGAGGCTGAGGCAGGAGAACCGCTTGAACCCAGGAGGCAGAGGTTGCAGTGAGCCAAGATCGCACCACTGCACTCCAGCCTGGGCAACAGAGGGAGACTCTATCTCAAAAAAAAAAAAAAAAAAAAAAAGTAAAAGAATAGGTGTCCTTATGCTCCAATAAACTTGATTTACAAAAGTAGGTGGTGGGTCATATTTGGCCCAAGGGCCACAGTTATCTGTCCCCCAAATTATACCATTATTTCTCCTTAAAACAATAAACATTCCCCCCAACCCCTGATAGATCCACATTTTGCATCTTTGTCGTATGCCATGCTATGACTCTTCCCTCCCATGGTGTTCCTCATAAATTTCAAAATAGAAAACCACCTTCATAAGTTTCTGCTGTCATCCTACTTCATTACAAGGTTAGTCTTGTTATGTCAGAAAGTTTTAATCCTGTTCAAAATTGCCTATTAAACAGAATGTGTTGTGTGCTTATGTGGGGAAGAAGGCCTTGAGGCATGATTCGTGGAGAGATTAGAGAACTGGAAAACTCATGAAAAAGTGTGTTTGTTGGAAGTACAGGGTGAGCTCATCATCCCCAAAAGTCAGAGCAATGGAAGGTGGCTACTGTTTGAGCAAAGTTTTCGAAAGATAAAGATGAAGAAGGTTTCATGGCGCCAGGAGTTGAGAAAGACAAAAGATGATCTTTCTTGTCCCCAGTCACTAAGTGAAATGTGCTACATATGCAGCTATTTTTTATTTGAGTAAACAGAACTTTGTAAATCGCATAATTCAGGGGGGAATTCCAATTGGCCATATTCCACTGCTTGCAAGTTTTGCATTGCAAGGTAGTTTTAAGCTTTTGCAATAAAATAAACGTTTTCCACTAAAGTAACTTGAAGTGACCAAAAAGGTTGAACTTGAAATTTCTGCCTGTACAGTCATGTGTCCCTTAATGACAGAGATTTATTGTGGGAAATGCATCATTAGGTGATGCAAACCTAGATGGTACAGCCTACTACACAATTAGGCTGTATGGCAGAGCCTAGGGCTCCTAGGCTACAAACCTGCACAGCATCTTACTGTACTGAGTAGTGTAGGCAATTATAACACAATGGTAAGTATTTGTGTATCTAAACATATACAAACATTAATATAGTTTGTGTTCCCACCCAAATCTCATCTTGAATTGTAGCTCCCACAATTCCCGTGTATTGTGGGAGGGACTTGGTGGGAGGTAATTGAATCATGGGGGCAGGTCTTTCCTGTGCTGTTCTCCTGATAGTGAATAAGTCTCACGAGATGTAATGGTTTTATAAGGGGGAGTTTCCCTGCACAAATTCTTTCTTGCCTGCAGCCATGTAAGACATCCCTTGGTCCTACTCCATGATTGTGAGGTCTCCCCAGCCACGTGGAACCATGAGTCCATTAAACCTCTTTTTCTTTATAAATTATCCAATCTCGGGTATGTCTTTATCAGCAGCATAAAAACCAACTAATACAAACATAGAAAGGTACAGTGTGTTTGTTGGAAGTACAGGGTGAGCTCATCATCCCCAAAAGTCAGAGCAATGGAAGAGCATACAAAAATATGGTATTCCTGTATAGGGTATTTACCATGAATGGCGCTTGTAGGATTGAAAGTTGTCTGGGTGGAGTCAGTGAATGAGTGGTGAGTGAATGTGAAGGCCTAGGACATTACTGTGCAACTGTAGCACTTATAAACACTGTACACTAATGCTACACTAAGATTCTCAAAAAGTAAAATAATTGCCCTATGATATTATGACAACTACAATGTTACTAGGCGATATGAATTTTTTAGCTTTATTATAATATTATAGGACCACCATCGTATATGTAGTCCATCACTGACTGGTGAATGGCTATATATCTCTGTTCTGTCCCCAGTGCTAGGAGAATATTCTGCTTGATGAAACTTGAGGCCACAGAGACCTAATATTAAACATGAAGAAACCTAATATTCAAATAGATTTGATATGAAGAACAAAAAATCAGTTATCACATGTTCTCACTTATAAGTCAGAGCTAAACACTGAGTACACATGGGCACAAAGAAAGGAACAATAGACACCAGTGCCTACTTGAGGGTGGAGGGGGGGAGGAGGGTGAGGACTGGAAAACCACCTATCAGGTGCTATGCTTATTGTCTGGGTGACAAAATAATTTGTACACCAAACCCCATATCATGCAATTTACCTATATAAAAAACCTGCACATGTACTCCAAGAACCTAAAATAAAAGTTAAGAAGAAGAAATAAATAAAAATAAAGAAATCAGGTGGAAACAAAATACAATCATTCTTTGTGTCCAAAAAATGGAATAGCTTACATGTTCCTTTAGTTTCCTTCAGTTGATCTCCTAATTGGTATGAAGTCTGCTATTTCTTTTAACTTATTCTTGTTAATTTTTATATTCATCTGCTAAGAACCATGTGCTCTCTATAGCACAGAAATTCCTTTTATAAAATGTAGGTAAGCAGCAGTAATTTAATAGTAATATTCTGTGAGCACTTAAGTGCTAAGTGATACTCTGAACATGTCCATGAATTAACTTATTTAATCCTTTTTTATATAAATATGGGATGGTTAGTATATAATCCTCATTCTATGCAAGAAGAAACAATAGCAGCAAGTTGCCCAAGGTCACTGATTTGAATCCAGGATTAATCAAAACAGTTTAACATCCTGAACCCAGAGCTGTAAAGCTTAACATCAACTGCAAAGAGATGCTGAGCCCGTATTTCAGAAGTCAAGGGATCAGAGAGCAGCCAAGGACAAGAGAAGCAAAGAGCTTCTTTGTCTTGGTAACAAAGGGTGGCCTTTGTGCAGTGACAAACCCGTTACTGGGGATAATATTGGCTACCTGTTGCTGTGTAACAAATTGCCACAAATTTAGCCACTTAAAATGTATGTATCATCTCGAAGCTTTCATGGATCAGGAGTCAGGACATGGCTTGGCTGGATCCTCTGCACAGTCTCACAAGGCTAGCATTAAGGAGTCAGGCAGGACTGTTTCTCATCTGAAGGCTTGGCCAGGGAAGGACCCACTTCTGAGCTCCCTTGAGTTGTTAGTAGGATCCAGTTTCTTGCAGCTATCAAAATCATGAAAGAACTGAAAAGGAGCAAAACGAAAACACCAAAGTAACAAAAAGATTGTAATTTCAGGAAGAAATCACCATTCTTGGCTGGACAACTATAGGGCAGACGTTGGGCTCATCATTTTAAGCCACTCAATTGGTGGCAATTTGTGACTCCACAAATTGGTGGTAATAGATAACTAATACACATTTTCTTTAATGGATTGAAAATTAAACATGGATTAAAAATCAAAAGCATTGTTTGGAGTGAAAAGATGAACACATAATGGGACATATGCCAATATTATTTAGGTAAATATGAAGCACACACATAAAACAATGCACATTTCATAAGGTCAGATAAGCAAATATCTCATAATAAGTGTATTACATAGTTTCCAATGAGGCAGGAAGGGGAGTCTGGATGGAAAATGGGCCCATCACATGGACCAACTGTGATGATGCACCATAACTGAAAAGTGTGGGGTATCACTAACTCAATCTTCTGTGCCAGAGATCCAAAATGGGGGAAATGGATGTCTTTTAAAGTATTACTCAATGTATTTTCCTCCAAAATGTGATTAAAGTAAAAATAGACAAAAAATAATTATCCCTTCCAACAGATTAGTCTGTTAGAATAGAATGATTTTCATGTCCAAAATGATTATTATATGGAAGTTTGCAGACCCAAGGAATTTTCATTTAAAAAAAGTACTAATGAGTTTCCCTTCATTTTACTGTTCGACACAGCCAGACAAGCTTACTGCTTCTCACAGCTGGGTATTTACTTTCTTCCATATTAGCGGTACTGTTTTCCCCCAGGCTGATGCAGTCATGATTTCTCTGCTGTTCGTCCAGGCAGAAAAAGGCACAGAACAACGATTTCCTTATGATAAAGCTTAATTTATAAAAAATGAAGCCATAAAGACAAAACAATGAAAAATAAGAGAAACGATATCCTTATAAACTGAAAGTAAGGGAAAATGAATGTGTGTCAGCTAATTATGAGAGGAACTTACTATCAGGAATTCCATACTCTGAAATTCAATTCTCTGTCTAGGCTTAATTATCCTCACATATTAAAGTCATGGAAACCAAATATGTTTATGCATTTGTTATGTTGACTTGGGCTCTCTGCTCCTTCCACCATATAGGAGGAAGCCAGGGGAAGTAAAAGCAAACTCTGTCAGGAATCGCGCTTTGGTGACAAATACATTCTTCAAGTAGATGTTCATAGTTTTCATTTTCTACTTGCAATAAGTTCCCAGGCACAACAACCCTTGTACCCATGATGGTAGAACATCATCCTCCACCCATGTCCTCAAGACGGGAAGACATTTGGGAAAATGGGTGAAAAACACACACATGTGTGTTGATGATACATATTGTGACCAGAGGCTGGTGTGTGTGTGTGTGTTGTGTGTATATGTGTGATGTTCCTTTTATGGCTGAATAGTACTCCATTGTGTGTAAGTACTACATTTTCTTTATCCATTCATCTGTTGATGGACACTTAGGTTGATTCCAAATCCAAAAGTTATTTTTAATAAATGATACGGTGATTACCTATTTCTTGAAAAATCTCCTATTACCATGTCCTTCATGTAGCATCTTTTCTATTTCCTCCTGATTCTAAATCTTTCATAAACATTTCCCTCTTCCCTTTACCACTACTCTCTCTTAACTGGCTAAAACGTGACTAATACATGCTCCCAAAAGAATGATCAGAGAAGGCAGAGAGGTGGAAATAGCAAAGAAATGATGCAGAGAATCGTCTGAGAACTGCAGAGATATATCTTCAACCTGAAAACCCATTGAGTGTTGAGCACAAGAAATAAAACACTTAACTATGGTGCACTGTTGTGAAGTTTCTGAGCACTAAGAATGAAGAAAGCATACATTTGTCTTCATTATTCATGACTTTCTTATTTGTAAATTCACCTATTTGTCAGTAAACATGAAAATCAGTCCTTGGAGTACTTTCAAGATCATTTGTGGACATGCACACAGTGGTAAAAAGTTTGAGCCACCAGCATACACATTTCCAGCTGAGGTTGAACAGGGTGATCATCTGCCTCATTTCAGCTTTCAGACTGTAAACAACTGTTCTTTTTTTATTTGCAGTTTATTTTCTGCCACATTTTCAAATTTTTTTCCTTAATTTCAGTGATTTCACTCTCAAGTGCATTGTTGAAGTGCTGTCTAGGGTCTCTAAGTGCCAGAAGGCAGTGATGTTCCTATGAAAGAAATACAAGCATTCTATGGGCTTTGTTGAGGCATGAGTTATAGTGCTGTTGGCCATGAGTTCAAAGTTAATGGATCAGCAATATATATTAACTAAGATGTCTTTATATAGAACTACACATAAAACAAAATTATGCATTGATTGGTTGATGAACGTATTGTGACCAGAGGCTGGCGAGAACCTAACCCTGCATTTTCCCTTGCAGGTGCAGTTTAGTATTTGCAAATTCAGTGTTTGCAGAGACTTTAATAGAACATGACTACTGTGAATAATGAGAATTACCTCTCTCTCTCTCTCTCTCTCTCTCTCTCTCTCTCTCTATATATATATATATATATATATATATATATATAATATGTATGAGAGTGTACAATAGAACATGACTTCTGTGAATGAGAATTGCCTATATATATGTGTGTGTGTATATATGTACATATACATACATACACTGCAGAGATACATCTTCAACCTGAAAACCCATTGAGTTTTGAACACAAGGAATAAAACACTTAACTTAGGTACTTAGTCATGAATAATGAAGATAAATGTATGCTTTCTTCATCCTTAGTACTCAGAAATTTCACACACATGAAAGATATATATAGAGAGAGAATTTTATATGTGTGTGTGTTGCGTGTATGTGTGATATTTTTGTGTGTATGTATGTATATATATTTTTTTATTATACTTTAAGTTCTAGGGTACATGTACATAACGTGCAGGTTTGTTACATATGTATACTTATGCCATGTTGGTGTGCTGCACCCACCAACTCGTCAGCACCCATCAATTCATCATTTATATCATGTATAACTCCCCAATGCAATCCCTCCCTCCTCCCCCCTCCCCATGATAGGCCCCAGTGTGTGATGATCCCCTTCCCGAGTCCAAGTGATCTCATTGTTCAGTTCCCACCTATGAGTGAGAACATGCGGTGTTTGGTTTTCTCTTCTTGTGATAAATCTAGACAAGAAGAGAATAAAACAGAAGAAAACAAAAATCCTGGCTCCTTACAACAGTAAACAAAAGCTGAGCTTTTCATAGGCAAGACTTTATCACAAAACAAAATGGATTAATACCTAAAATGTTCTGAATGAAAAATTGTATTTGAATTATAATGTGACACCCACTGAAGCTCCTTATTAAGAACGAGGAAAGAATAATGAGTTCTGTGGTGGCTTTAAAATTATGTTCACAAATTCACTGAGACTTCTTCTTCTTTTTTTTTTTTTAATGGAAACAAAGTCTCACTCTATTGCCCAGGCTAGAGTGCAGTGGTGTAATCATAGCTCACTGCAGCCTCAAACTCCTGGGCTCTGGTGATCCTCCTGTCTAAGCCTCTTGAGTAGCTAGGACTGCAGGGTCTCACTGTGTTGCCAAGGCTGGCCTCAAACTCATGGCCTCAAGCTATCCTCCCATCTTGGTCTCCCAAAGCGCTCTGATTATAAGCATGAGCCACTATACCCAACCTCACTGATACTTCTTTCTTCAAAAAGTAGACCCTAGTTCCCCTCACCTTGCGTATGTGATGGACTTAGCTACTCATAATGAGTCAAGGTAGAGGCGATGGTGTGTGAATTCTGAATATAGGTTATGTAGAGGAACTACATCTTCCATCTTGGACTTTTTGATTGTCTTGGAGCCCTTGCTTAGAGAGACGCCAAATGCCAGGACATGAGGCAGCCATGTGGAGGGCCCTCATAGTGAAGAAATAAAGCCTTCTGCGGCCAGCCAGCCAGGGACTGAGGTCTCCAGTTATCTTACCCATGAGTGAGCCCTCTCAGACATGGACCGTCTATCCCAGTCAGTCCTTCAGATAACCACAGCCCTCACTACCAGCTTTGGTGCAACCCCATCAGACACCCTGTGCCACAACTACCCAGCTAGGCTACTCCCATTTTCCCAACCCTCTGAAGCTGTGTAAGATAAATGCATGTTGTTTTAACCAGCTAAAATGTGTAGGTCGCTTGTTATGCAATGATAGAAAGCTAAAACACTTTCCATTAATCCTTTATAAATACATGCTTCAGTAAAATGAGTACACTAGGAAAAAGGAAGGCCCATAATCTAAGAACTCTTAAACATATTAGAGTAGTGGAGGAAAATTCTGGGATGCTAAATCACTGCCAAACAGTTCTGATTGGAGCAGAAAGCAGTGGTCTCCAGGAGGAAGAGTTTTGTTTATTTTAAAAAATAACTCCTTATCCCTTAGCATGTAATGAGAAGACATGGAAGGATATTGACATACAAGGAAACAGATCATATCTAGAGGCACATGCCAGAAACAAAACAAAACAAGAAAACCAAGAAGTAAAGGAAAACATGTATGAACCCAGGAATATAAAATACATTCTACACACACACACACACACACACACACACACATACACATAATCAAATACATTGTCTGATGCAGCAGTAAGTAGTATTTATAATGCTAATGTTAAACAAGATTACAGATTTTTAAAAATACATAGAATTAACCTATATATATTAAGCAGAGAAAATATAGTTCCCAAAATACACATAAATGCTCTATCATCATTGACAGTATTCAAGTCAACAGAGAGACAATACAGTTTTTAAGTGGGATTGGGAGTAGGTCAGGGAAAGGGAGCATAGAGTAGAGGCATTAACATCCATGTCTTCTGAAAAGGGAGAGTCAGAAGCCCCCACTTCAGATGTCTATATGGATTTGGGTACTGGCCAAAATTTAAAGCTCTACCAATAACTAAAGAGTTACTACAATTATTGATGTAGCTAAATTGTGAGGATTTTTGGAGGAAAGAGGGAATGATGTCAGGCAGCTAGGAAAGCTGGAAGTTAATAGCCTGTATCTCAAGCTCATGGATCAAGACATGGCAATATAAACATATTTAGAATTAAGGATACGGAATCCCAGCTTAACTAAAAATACTCATTTTTAACAGTATTTGTTTGTTGGAGTGGCATCTGTAATGGGAGGTAGAGAGCATGAGCAGGCCCACTTTACAAAGTGATTTTTTTAGAGCTATCCTGGTTCCTGATGCAGCAGATTCTGTTAGATTAAAGGCCATTGACTTCTTCAGTCTGTCAAAATCAGTACGTAAACAATTCAATTAATTCCAAGTTTAACCAAGTTAAATACTTCCTTCCATAGATGCATGAAACTCTATGAAATGCTGATAATTTTTGTCTGTGCAATTCCTATCATTGTATCTGTAACCACTTGAAAGTATTAAAATATGTATCAAAATCATACATTTTCCAACATAATGTGTAAGCTGCCATTGCAGTGCTGAAATTCCCATTGTTTTTTCTTAAAAGTACGTGTTTTACTCCCTCAAGGAGTCAGCCAGTCTTCAATGATATCAATGTAATGTTGTTTTTTTGTAGTCCAATGTACACAGTGGAATAAATGCCAGAGACACTTAGTTTAGAGCTGTGTATGCTTCCAGCAAGGTAAAAAAAAAAATCATGTTTACATGTAAAGTCTATCAGAGCTTATAGAGAATTCCCTTTTGAGATCTCTTTTTTCTCAATTAATTTCTAAATGAAGCGTACCCTAGAAATGGATTTAAATTATTAATGCATGTGTTAAACATTTTATGAAAGAAAACATTTTCTTTTTGATCATACGTACAAATGAACCTAAAAATAATCAATATTTTTATTCTTTCTCTAAAATCTCAAGGATGATCAAAAAGTCTAGAGGGGAAAAATAGTATTTTTTAACCAAGAAGGAAAGACTGCTTTTATTGAGGAAATCTTTAAATTTCCTGTTGTGATTCTTGCCTCTACCGTTTGCACACCTTCTTTGTCTGATGTTACAATTGCTCTTGCTTTTTCTGGCTTCTTGTTTTGGCCCTGCGGAAGCTCAGACAGGCTCTGTAACACCACCATCTTCAACATACACATACATGTTGCACTTGCATGCACACACACACATACACATGCACACACACACTGTCTCCACCATATGATCATGGCCTTGGAGAAGAAAATCATTCCACTCACATTCTAAAACCTCTATCATCTTTTATAAGTTAGAGTAGCGTTCCAGAAAATACATTTTAATAATTTCTGAGGGCCCTAAATTTCCTCCCATCTCTGGCCTGGAGATTTATGAACACAGACTTCTTGCTTGCCTTCTTGTCATCAATGATTTAGAGAAGACAAAGGACTATTTTTTTTTCTTATTTTTCTTTTCCAACTACAATGTCCATTTCCCCCCTCCCATTTTCCATAACTACACATTGGCAACACTTTTCAAGATGAATTTTAACTGTGCCCTCAAGTTGAATGCCAAAAAGGCTTTGAAATTACGGATGCCACAACACTATTATGGTAATCACCATTATCATAATAAAAACGAGAAGCAGTGCTCCTGGGAAAAGGCTTTTTAAACTTTACATTGCCTGAGAAGCACTATCTCAGCCTACTTGCTGCTGCTGCCTGTTGCCCCAAGAGACCAGGAAGGAGAAGCTGCAGTGAGACCTACCTGCTCTGTGCCTGCCGGTCGGGGAAGTGCTATTGCTGCTCTGCTGACTGCACACCCCCAGCCTGGGATCAATGCTCCTATAGAAGGTATCTAAGGGCTGAGATCAGAGGCTCACAAAATCCCCATAAACCTGTGTTTCCAGCCTGTTCATTCCTCTCCATGCTGGGCAGGGAAGAGGGGCCCTCATCTTTTACCAGGAACAATAACAACTGTCTATACTGGCGTCTGAAATGCAGGTCAATGTAAGTTAACATGTTCGGGTCTAGACAGCTGTCTCCATTTGGGGTTAGTTATTGTTTTTCACATATTAAGGATGCTTTTATTTGAAATTATGAGCAAATTTGAACATGGCCCATTGGAGGTCGCAAGGGAAAAAATATCTCCTGTCATTCACTTGATTTATTTTTCTACTTATAATATAGAATTATTAAAATACTGAAATCTGAATACTGAAACAATCCCATGTACTAATTTTAATCAATTTCTTAATGTGTTCCAAAAGTCAAAGCAAAATAAAAATATTAGGGTAGAATCTAACCCAATCTGAGCCAATTGGACCAATCAGAAACTCAAAATACTGAAATTTTCCTGAAAGTTCTTTTGCAAATGTAAGACATCCATTAATCACCTGAAATAGAAAGATAAATTTTCTGCATCCTGCAGACTCCCTGACACCAGCCCAAGATGACATGGGCTGCCTTCATTCACTGTCTCCCTTTTCGGAGTTTTCCTTTCCATCACTACATCACCAATAATAAAAGCTGGAGCCCCTGCCACCCCAAAACAGAGTAGAGCCATCCCCACCACATACTTGGACATTCTTTCTCTGATTATTCCAACAGCCCCACATCAGAATTATCCCCAGATTTGGGTGCTATGCAGATGAACATGTATCTTATTTAAACTTCCTTGGAGGATAGCCCCAACACCTGAAGTCACCCGTACTTTGACCCATAATCCACAATGACTTACATTTTATAACCAATTGAGACTCTGGCACTTTGCAGAAATGGGACTCATTTAAATTTTACAATTTAGACCCGTTAGAAACCTCAGAAGTCACTGCCTGAAACTCTTACTTGCAAGTAAAGATGATTCCAGAAAAATCAAGTAACATGCTCTAGCTATGCCATTAGTGACTCAGCACCTCATGCATTGCTGTTTTTTTAATTCCTGTAGTAGCATTTTAAAACACATATTCAGCATCAAGGATCATATTAAATATTATTAAGCAGTAAAGCAGAAGAGATTCTGAAACATTAATGTTCCTTTAGCTATTCAGATGAAATATATTGAAGACACCTGTAAGAATGAAACACCTCTTTTAAAAATATGTGAGCATTTAAGTACGATTCTCTATTAAAAAGTATGATCATTAAAGTTTATTTCTTCACTATTTTTCTTTTACCTGACTCAGAAAAAAAAAAAAACATACGATGGGTTCAACGAAGCATAATGTTATGCTACATGAATTTTATGTTTAGGAAATTTTAGGCTAGAAGAGGAATTTAAGCAGAGCAATCTGATGGTAAAACACTTCAACTCTCATAACACAAAAGCAGGTGATGAGCCATCATGATAGAGAAACAATTTGAAGTTCTGTCAAAGACAATGAAGTTTTGTCTTGAATTTCTGACATAGAACATTTCAAATTGTCTTGGGGGTAGAAAGTCAGAATCTTCTCTTGGAAAATCAGTTATGCTCATCTTGGCATAGTGATAAGAAACTCAAAAAAAAAAACCTTAAAAGAGAAGCCCTTGCTTGAATCATGAAGTTGATTCTTACAGACTTGGAGATATTTCCTAAATCTGATTTCTTCCTGAAATCTTTGTGGATTATTTCCAAAAGCACAAGCTAATGCTTCTCTCTTCTGTAAGTAAAAAAAGTGATTTGCGATCATAGACGTCTGCATTAAAAAAGAGAGAGAAATGCAAATATGCAAATTATTCCTCTTTTCAAATAGTTTGTAAGGTTTTCTTGCAGTTCTTTTTTAAGCTGTGTTTTATTTTTAATTGACAAATAATAATTGTATATACTTATAGTACAAAGTGGTATTTTGATACTTGTACACATTGTGGAATGTCTAATTAGAATGAGTAGCATACCCATAACCTCAAATATTTATCATTTCTTTGTGGTAAGAACATTTAAAATCCTGTTTTATGTATTTTGAAATATATAATACGTTATTAACCTTAGTAAGCTTGCTGTGCAACAGAACACCAGAACTTATTCCGCTTATCTGATACCTTATGATCCAGCAATCCCACTACTTGGTATCTACCAAAGGAAATCAAATCGGTATGCTAAAGGGATGTCTGCACTCCCATGTTTATTGCAGCATTATTCATGACAGCCAAGATGTGGAAACAATCTAAATGTTCATCAAAGATGAGTGGATTTTAAAATGTAGTACATATACGCAATGGAATACTATTCAACTTAAAAAAAAAAAAAAAAAAAAAAAACAGGAAATACTATCATTTGTGACAAGATGAATGAGCCTGGAGGACATTTTGTTAAGTCAAATAAAACAGTTGAACTTCTAGAAGTAGAAAGTAGATGGTGGTTACCAGGGGCTGGGGAAGGTAGAGGAGGATGGAGAAAAGGAAGATACTTTTCTTACAATTTTTTGGAGTGATTTTTTTTTTTTTTTTTTTTTTTTTTTTTTTTTTTTTTTGCTTTTGTTGAGTAGTAGAAAGGTGCACTATCAGCTTTTTGTACTAAAGCTATATCTGGGACATTCTTTTTATTATGATTGTCAAATCTTTATCCAAAAAATATAGCAAAATTTTTTCTAAAGGTTAAAAGCTAAAAGATAAAAATTAGCAATACATGTAAATGAGTAAAATAAAGTTGACCAATATGGGAGTTAGGGGCACTGACCTCCTGTGCAGTCAAATCCATTTGTAATTTTTGACTCCTCAAAAACTTAACTACTAATACCCTGCTGTTCACAGGAAGCCTTACTAATAACATAAACAGTAGACTAACACATGTTTTATATGTTCTATGTATTATATACGGTATTCATAAAGTAAGCCAGAACAAAGAAAATATTATTAAGAAAGTTATAAGGGGGCCAGGCGCGGTGGCTCACGCCTGTAATCCCAGCGCTTTGGGAGGCCGAGGCAGGCAGATCACGAGGTCAGGAGGTCAAGACCATCCTCGCTAACAAAGTGAAACCCCGTCTCTACTAAAAATACAAACAAATTAGCCGGATGTGGTGGCGGGCGCCTGTAGTCCCAGCTACTTGGGAGGCTGAGGTAGAGAATGGCGTGAACCCACGAGGCAGAGCTTGCAGTGAGTCGAAATTGTGCCACTGCACTCCAGCCTGGGTGACAGAGCGAGACTCCATCTCAAAAAAAAAAAAAAAAAAAAAAAAAAAAGAAAAGAAAAGAAAGTCATAAAGAAGAGAAAATATATTTACTATTCATTCAGTAGAAGTGGATCCACATAAAGGTCTTCATCCTCAGCGTCTTCACATTGAGTAGGCTGAGGAGGAGGAGGAAGAGGAAGAGAAGTAGTTGGTCTTGCCGTCTTGGTGATAGTGACAGGAGGCAGCCAAATGCCTAGGTAGATAGGGGCAGGTCCCCAGTGAAACCCCATCTCCAAGCTCAACACAGTTTAAAGTCTGAAAGCCAAGCTACAAGTTAAATTTCTGGAGTGGATTGAGAACTGGTCTTCCTGTTTGGCACTCTTTCCTCTGATTGAGCCCCACCCTTCACCTATTTTACATATACCTACCCTTCCTTAATTGGTTTTCTATACTGTCATGCCCATTTTTGAGTGGTGTCTTCATCTTAACCTTTTTTGCATACTCACAAACCAGTCAGCCTGCACTCGCCATCCTGTGCCTGTAAAGAACCCAGATTCATCTGACTTCGGGGAAGATGACCTGTCCTCTCTTTAGCTCCCCTCCTGTTTTCATAGCTCAGTAAAATTCTCTGCCTTCAACATCCTTCAACTGTCTGTGCCACCTCATTCTTCTTGGACACCAGATAAGAGCTTGGGACCTATTGACTGCAGGTACTCAGAAAGGCTGTCACACTGACCCTTTGCCCTCACCAGCAGAGGGCACCACCACCAGGGACCAGCTGAGCTGCTAACATTGTTGTCCACGGATGACAGAACTAAGAGAGCACTGTAACACACTGTCTGGGGCTTAGGGTTCATGGACACCCTCACCTGGGTGCTGACACATTCCCCTCAAGTTAATATACCTGGTCTAGCCATGGGCCCTGCACGGAGCTTGCTCTTCTGTAGGTGCCCAGAGTGGCTGGCTGGATCCCACACTTGCTCACTCACGTGCTCTCTCCTGCAAGGGGTTGAGCATGATGAGCTGAGTAGATGGGGCACTCCTTCTACAAGTCCAGTGAAGAGGCCAAGAAAAATCCTGCATCATCAGGAGTGGCAGAGTCATGAGAAAAATCCCTGTTTAAGTAGACCCGCACAGATCATATTCATGTTGTTCAAGGGTCAACTGTGTTATAATAGTCTCCGATGGGTATTTGCCTCCTGCTAAAGATGAAAGTCATAGAGATGCTAAGTCATTAACATTAAGTGTTTCCAAACATCACTGTAGAAGGATCTGAAATTCATACTAAAATACCATGGTCAAGAATATAAGTTAATTGTATAGTCAAGTCAATTTGAGGAACATGATATAGTTTATATATTTTCACTTGAACCTACTTCTTTTTGTTTCTAATTGTTCACATTTAGTAAGGACAGGCAGTCTCCTAATTTTTAAAAAAACTTGAATAATATGACAAATTGAGTAGTATGCTATCTTAAAATTACCAACGAGCTCTAGAAATATTTCAAAAGAAGAGGAGATGTTGACCTGAGGCTAAATCTTGCATTCTCCATTATCATTATGATTTTGGAAAAGTTTCAAAGTTAAAGAAAAGCAGAAATAACAATATGTAATATACAATTACAGATATATATTACATCTCTCCATTGTTACAAATGATCTAATATGAGTCACTGTGTTTTCAGTACCCAAAGGCCGTAGCATAAAGAACACAATAGATGGAACCAGACTTTCCTGCAGGTCTTGGCTCCTCCATTCACTAAATGATTGACTTTAGGCAAGACATTTGGTTCCCTGGAACCTTGAGTTCCTCATCTGCACAATGAAGACATGTGGGGTTCAAAATAAATATATCACACCTTGAAAAAAGCACAGACTCAACACAAGTATTGTCTCTGACTCAATTCCCTTGGCTCCTACTAAATATCATAATGAATTATTCCTTTCCCTGGGTTGGCCTTTTATTTATTATGTGTAATCCAGGCCCTTTTCTTTTATTTCTGAAATATATTTGAGACAATATCTAAGACACTTGAAGGGATGAAAAATCTAGAAAATTCAGGATAAAATCTCGACATTACTATGGGGATGAAATAATTACAAAAGAAATGCAAAGGGAAGGTAAATTATTGAAGGACAGCTGAAAACTTGAGTTCCTACGAGCCCTAGCAAGGAGAGAAACACAATGAGTTGAAGGCGCTTGTTTTCTAATGAGATGATGACTGCTCTGTCCTCAGAGGAGACTGCTGTGTTCCTGAGTCTGTAGGGTGTTTATGGCACATACTTTTATATTAAACTGTGCAAAGACAATATTGTCTCCCAGCACCTTGGGAGGCCAAGGCAGATGGATCACCTGAGGTTAGGAGTTTGAGACCAGCCTGGCCAACATGGTGAAACCCCGTCTCTACCAAAAATGCAAAAATTAGCCAGTTGTGGTGGTGCATGCCTGTAATCCCAGCTACTCGGGAGGCTGAGGCAAGAGAATCTCTTGAACTGGGAGGTGGAGTTTGCAGTGAGCCGAGATTGCGCTACTGCACTCTAGCCTGGGCAACAGAGCAAAACTGTGTCTCAAAAAAAAATAATAAAATAAAATAAAAACAATATTATAATTACGGTTTTCCAAAAAGCAGGATAATATTGACTTCTATTGTCTGATAACAGATCTTTTAATGCCACATGACTTCAACTGCATAGCTCAGGTTCTGGAATGCTGATGTATAGTTTGGTCAGGCTTGAGTAGCTCTTGTATTCACAGAAGCTAGCTTCATTGGAGCTTGGTCCAGCCTGGGCAGTCATGACCAGGGAATACAGAGTAGTTAGCTCCCCTGAAGCAACCCTCAGAGGCAAACACTCCCCAATAGATCAATGCCTCCACTTCTTCATTCTTTGGTTGGACAATTCTGAGGATTCTCAGAGTCTTCAGTTGGAAGAAGCTCTATATACTCATGGTGAGAATCTATTCTAGGTTTTCTTCATTTCTTTTTAAAACTTATTTCCTCAGTGGTTCTTTCTAGGATGCCTTCCCAAATAAACAACCTGCCTTTAAATCCTTCACTCACAATTTCCTTTGAAGGGATCCAAACAAAGATATCTCACTAAAAGTCACGGCGCATTGTTAAGTTATAACTTTGCAAAGACCTTTCCGTGTGGGAAAAATGTGATCAATATAGTGTGATCCACTGTAGCCGTGTATGATGCACTGTACTGCAGAAATAAAGTTTTAATAATTTAAAGTCATGAATTGATAGCATGCACTGTGTTCTGGAGTAATTCAGTTAACTCATCAAGGCTTATGTCAGATGTTCTAGAGGAGTGAGTAGGAAGAGACATTAATGCGGCTTAAGTGGGGCCGATAGTATAACTGCCTATGCCTGCTTTATGAAATTCATGAATTTACACCATTGATTGGTTGTGAGATTCATGACTTAAAGGCCTTGATTTAAATCAGAGTTCCTTGAAGACCGATGGAGAAAATGTAATAATTTTACAGACAAGAATTGCTATAACATCTGCTCATAACATAGCGGTGTTTTCATCCTTAGATTCCTTACAACATCTCACTTTGAGCACAGCCCACAGTCCCTTCATGGTGAATCTTTCTTTTCGTCATCAATTGAATGTATAGATTTCTGAGCTTCATCGAGCCATAGCTATTGAATTCAACTATTAAACTAATCAATGGTATCTTATATTTTATAGTTTTCATCTGTCCTCAAACCCTCATATTTTAAATGACTGTTTTTTGAAACTTGGGTACTCAGTAGACTCAAAGAGGAAACATTTACTAACTCATAAAAGCTTGTGGTGTTCCATCTCAAGATGTGTGTGATATGACTGAGACTTTACTGCATTCCACCTATAATTTTGAAACAAAACCTGGTTTGGAAAAGACAGATTTTAATACTTGAATTTTCAATGCTGCAATCAAGAATCATGTATTTTGATTATGTGTATACATTCACACATAACATATATAATGTAATAATATATGTATAAAATAAATATACATATGTGTTTATATATACAATATATTAGTCATTGAACAACATTTTCCTCCAATGAACAACAGAACACTTAAATAATTTGGCCTGATCACTGGATTTAGAAGGAGGGGAGACCTTTCTTTAATTTTCCTCTAGATCACATACACAATTAACAAGAAATTTAGCCAAATCACAGCAAAGGGAAATTCCTGACTGTGCATACACATATTTGGTGCATTCAGCCCCATGAGCTTTTTAGTGAATCTCTCCACAACAGATCAGGTTCTTGCAGAGGTACAAAAAAGACATAGCACAAGGAGGGAAGCTGAGTGAGCACATTACCAATATCATGTCTAGATAGACCACCTGATCTCACAGAGAAGGGATGTTAGAAGGAAACTCTACTGGAGGTCAGGAAGGTCATTGCAGGCCAGAGTGGTTGAGAATGCTTCACCAAGACAGAACTGCCCCTGAATGGGAGGTTATGGTTGAATCTGGATGAGTGGTCTAACATTGGGAGGATTCTTTACAAAGCAGGAGCACAACTTGAATAAAAATATGGAGCACATGAGAGAGCACACTGTGAGGAATCGTTGGAGGATTGTGGAAGTCAGGGAGCAGAAACCAGTTTGCTTGAATAGAGACTTCCTAGACTGGCAAAGAGGCATGAGGACTTAAGGGGCTTGAGGGCTGTGGATTCCAGTTTAGAAAAAGTTTACAGCAGTGGATTCTTGACAGGGGGAATTGCCATTCATTGACTACATCTCCTTGACTCCTAGACCTCAGACTGGTAAAAAGCAGGCCCTTAATATGAGTTTTGTGACTGAATGCATGCAATCTAATTTAATTATTTATGGGACACCATTGCACTTAGGGGCAACAAATGATGCAAAATAGCAACAATTAAACTAATAATTAAAAACACATCAGATAAGATTGAATGCAGAAAAACTGTGAGCGGACAAGGGCAAAGGACAGAGAAAATTGTTAGGAAACAAGAGGGATGGATAAGGACTGAGAATTGGATCAGGAATACAAATAAAAATGGCAGAGTGAATGACAGTGGGGGGGGGGGGGGGAGAGAGAGAGAGGAAGAAGTAGTAGCTGTATAGAAGCTTCCCTAGGAGGTAAACTCTGGAATGGTGCTATTTCCCACAGTAAGACTTTCTGGAAAAAACTCAAGGGATGTGTCAGTCCCAGGAGACATTTTAGAGCTAGAGTTCATCTTGAAAATCATCACGCTTACTTTGCATTTTTCCAAATAAAGTATATAAGTAATAAGAGATGAAATCATCCTATTTTATCTCTAAGTTGATTTACTGTATTCAGGAAATCAACTTAGAGATAAAATAGGATGGGAGCCTTTTTTTCTCAAGTTTGCCACTGGATGAATTTTATTTTCTGCAATCCATGTGATTTACACGTCTTCCCAGAGATCAGAAAAATTACTGTATTATTTTGTAATGGGGCAATATTTGGGGGAACTATATAAGAGAATTTATTCTGAAGAATTTTTATTTTGATAGTATCATTTATATAACAAAAATATGATAAGGGTATCTGGAAATCTGTTTTATTATATAAACAAGAGCAAAGCTTACAAATTAGCATTTTGGAAAGACTCTAAAATTAATAGTACCCAGTATTCATTAAGCATTTATTACGTACCAGACTAGATGATTTGCAAGGGCAATTTCATCTAATCCTATCAATACTATCAGGGAAATATCAAGCTTTATTTTTCCAACTTTACAGATAAGGAAACTGAGGCTTCCATAGTTTAAAGCAGCTACTCCAGAATAGCCAGCCAAAAAGGTTGAGGTTTGAAATCAGGGAATCTTTCTCCAGTACCCAAGCTGTTAATCATATACCAAATACTAAAGGGACTTCTAGATTCAATAAGCGAACAGAATTGCAAACATTTGCGTGACAGTTCATAATTAATCATTGCTCTCTTGGGGTCTTTGCTGACCATACATCTGTTTCTGTTTACAAGGCTTGGGGATTTCCCATCTAAATTGGTTTCAGAACATCTTATCGTATGCAACTTAGTGACAGTATTTGATTATTGATTCTCTCGTAATATGTTCCCTGTAAACCAAGTAGAGTATTTTCATAGAGATGGTCTAACTGTCCTTATCCATAACACGGATTTTTTTTAAGTTGGCATTTAGTTGTCTCCTTCATCGGAATCTGGTTAATTTTTTTTCCTTCATAAACTTTCAATGGAAGTGGAAACTTGGTGAAATCTTCCCCCGGTTTCCTGCCACATGACTCTTTTTGGTTTTTCAAAGGAAAAAGCAAACCCGTCTTCCTCTCTGAAATGTCTTTTTTTGACTAGTCCTCAGATTTCCTCTTGCCCTTTTCTTTTGCCACTCTGGGTAGCCAGGGATGTTTTTGGTCTGAGGCATCTTAAGAAGAAAGCTTTTGCCTTGGAGACAGGGCAGTTTTCTACTTTCATAAAAACACAAGTAAGAATACAGAATCCTTTGTATTGAAGCACTATAATATAGAGACATCATTTCAAAAAAAGAATAATACCTCTCAGTGGGTGTTTTGTTTTGTTTGTTTCTTTCCTTTTGTTTGTGTTTGTCTGCCTTTGTTAATTGCTTAGGTATTTTTAGGTGTTTTTAAAAACAAGCAAAAAAATTGTTGTGTTTAAATCATTGTCTAAATTTTGAGTTAAACATTTAATCATTCACAGGACTCTCCTAGGTGATTCTGATGATGACCTTTAAAATGTAGGAGAATTATATTTTTAGTACTAAGATTGTGGTTCTGATGCCTGAATGCATTGGTTCATATCCTTGAGAACTGCTTGACTTTGAGCAAATTAATGGAGTGTTCTGTGCCTAAGATTGTCCATCTGGAAAAGGGAAATAATGTTAGCATTTGCCCCATGGTGTTATAGGATATATGACTTAAGTTCCTAGCATGTAATTAAGTACTCAATAAATAAATACTAGCTGCTTCTATTAAAATTCAGGGAAAATTCCTTAGAGAACTTCAAATATTAGATAAATTATATGGCTTCTGTCTAGAAGATGGAAGAGAACTCACTTACATAAGAGAACCAGTTAGGCTACCCATTCAGTCAACATTGTGGTTCAATTGGGATTGCCATTTGGGGACCTAGGAGGTCAAGACTTTTGCTATTTTGGCCATCTCAGCTCTTTAGCTATAGATGATAAAATATTCTTAGTACAGAAGATCAGTTATAATCTGACCAATCAAACTCATGGAAAAGCTACTCCCATTAAGGAAGAGTGTACCAAGAGGAAACACTTCATGATTTAGGTGAGATTCGAGAGAGTTTTCATGTATAGATAATGCATATAGTGCAAAAATCCGACAGCCAGCTCTTTCCTGGGTGGCCCAAAAAGTCTTCAGGATAGAAATGGGTAGCGAGCTACTCTTAATAACAACAAAGTCTGGGAGGGATATGATGGATTATAATATTCTTGTTATCTTTAGAAACTGAAAAAAAGTAAATGGGAGAGTCATCTGGTCAACCTTATCTTGCTAAAGGCATCACTGAAATCTGGCATCATTGAGGTCACTGAGTCAACGGGTGAGCCTGGAAAAATCTCATGTAGTACCGACTGCAAAGTCCAAGGATACCTACAAGGCAGTGTGCCTGCTCTATGATGGGGCAACATTCCTCTCCTGTGGCATGGCCGTCCTAGCTTAAACCAGTTCAGGAGGTCTGAGGAAATCTTAACAAGATGGCAGAACCCTGTGTCAGCATGGGCTTTACCGAACTATGTATAGTGTTTACTCCACCCTGCTTTCCAGGTCCTATCATCATGATATCATTAATAGCAGATCATAGGTTGATCCTTGCTCAAGGATGGAAGATAGAGATAGAAGTAATGAAGGACCTTGTAGACCAAAGTGTGGCACAAGATCATAGATGGTGAAAGTGTATTGCTCTTATACCTGAAGAGAAGGCTAAACCTGGTGATGGCACACATCTCTTAAAAGGACACCAGAGATGTAGTGGGTAGTGTGAATTTACCATTTGGGTGGTAAAAGAGAGTGACAGGGGCTCATTGGACTTTTAGCATTAGGAAGCCCATGTGGGACTTGCACCCTCAGGTTAAAATGATCTATTCCAGATATACAATTAAGAAATGGAGAAATAGACATGGGAGGCAATACTGGTCATATCTGACTTCTTGTAAAGTACACTCATGTCAGGCCTCTAGTATCAACTAACCCCATAACATCACACTCTGACAGTGCTGCTTCTCAGATGTAGCATCTAATAAACCTTAAAAAACTTGGGTCTATCCATTTCCTTGGTACACAATAACTCTTTCCAGGAGGGAGATCATAGTACATACATATTTGAGATATTATTGTAGGACATCTTTTCGAGGACTTTCAGTCCCCCATTCAGCCCAGGGGCTCTGAATCTAAGGACTGACACAGGTCTTGAAATTAATGAAGGAGGAGAACTCTTATGTCAGTTCACACAGGGACTCTATTTGCCAGTTTGGGATTTTTTGTTTATCTCTTTATACAAAGCAATGAAGAGTTTGGTGCACTATGCATCTTCTCTGCTGGTGGGGATTTTTCAATCATTTGCCACCTCCACGTATCCTGTGGGGCAGACTTTCTAATTCTCATGCCTGCTCTGCTGCTACTCTGAAATTCAGATTATCTTGCTGTGAATGTCTGAGATACTTATTCCCTTAAAAGCAGGGGCCCTATTTCCAGCTCTCCCACCAAACTCTCCATTTTGCAGAAAACAAGTCGTTACAGAACTATTCATGGATGATGCCACTTTCTTCGACAATTTATAAAAAGGCACCTACCCTACTGGTCATCTCAGGAAAGATAATTACAGGGTAGGTGGCAGTTGCTTATGATCAATCCACTCCAACAGTTTTATGCCCCAACATTTTAGGATTGCTTGGAATTTCTGGCAACTCAGTCTCCCATAAGTATGGGTCAACCTTAGGTCTAACTAGATCCAGATCTGGGTGGAATGGATGCTTCATGAGCATAAGACATTTGGGCATGGTCCCTACAGGCTCTCTCCCCAAAGTGGCAATGAGTGGCTGCCTTGGCTCCGAGGAAAGGCTGCAGCTTACTGTACTCTAAACTTCCCAAACTTCCTCATAGGTCTTGATTGAAATTCTGAGGGCCCCTCATTTTCCTCTGTCAGGAGCCTTACTTTCTCACAAGAAAACCGGTTAAGCTACCCATTCAGTCAACATGGTTATTCAACTAAGGTTGCCATTTTGTGACCTAGGCGGTCAAACCCTTTGCTCTTTATCCATCTCAGCGCTATAGCTGCAGACGATAAGATATTCTTCTCAGTACAGGCACAGAAACTCCCTGGTAATTGACCATGCCTATGTGATAAATTCTCCATAAAAATATGAAAAGTATGGGGTTAAATTTCTTCCACCGTGATGAAGAGATCCATGTGCCAGGAGAGTGGCTTATCTCAACTGCACAGGGATAGAAGCATCTGTGCTGGGAACCCTTACCCTATGTCTCTCTTTTTCTGGCTCTTCACATGTATCCTTCATCGTATCCTTTGTTAATATATTAAACTGGTAAACATAAATGTTTCCCTGAGTTCTGTGAGTCACTCTTGCAAATGTATTGAACCTGAGTAGAGGGTCATAGGAATTCTGATTTATAGGTGGTTACTCAGAAGCACAGGGGAACAACCATTGGCCTGTAATTGGTGTCTAAAGTGGGAGTGGAGGGAGCAGTTCTGTGGGACTGAGCCGTTAACCTCTGGGATTGATACTGTTTCCAGATAGTGTCAGACTTGAGCTACATTGTAGGATGCCCTGCTGATGTTGCAGAATTGTTTCACATTTTGGTGACGAGAAGTGTGTTGTATTGAGACGATATAGTAAGAGAAACAGTTGGTTACTTTTTACCTTATCCACATATACATATATAAATTAAAATTATTAGCTCAAATGTTTTCCTTTTCTCAGTTACCACTGTCCCTGTGGCAGAAGAAAAAAAAAAAAAAAGCTTTCTCCATCAAGAGAGCATTTATTAAACTGGTAAAATATTTTAACCTTCCTTGTAATTCTGAGTACTGAAGAGATTGCCTCAATAAGGGAAGCTTTTAATCTGAATGCTTTGTTTTACGCTAACCACGTCTAATAATACTTCTGAAGCTTTTATGGATTTTCTAAAGTCTGATTTAAAAAAAAAAAAAAATGGATTGGTGAACTTGAACCTTTTTCTCATTTTCCCACTCATATGGTAACAGTTGATGCATCTGGCACAGGGGTAACCAGCAAAGCAATAAACAGATAGAAGGAAGGATGGTTCTTTGACTTTCCATTTAAAAGGGAAAAAGAAAACTCTTATAACAAGAAAGCGCATTCATGTTCTTCACCTTATCGGTGGTGGTTGCTGTTTTTGGTTGGTTGGTTTGACAGAGTGCTCCATAAGTACTATTTTGAGATCTGCCAAAATATGCATGAATCCATCCACATCTCTTCATCCACTTCTGCCCCAAAGAAATCATCACGCTCATTTGCCTTGACTATTCCAATAGCTTCTTCACAAATGACTTCTTCTCTTGCAGCACTGCAAATCATCTTCCTCATGGCTTTCAGCGTGCTTTTTAAAGCATAAATATGATCATGGTATTCCCTGTTTAAGCCCCTTTACAGGCATCTACTGTGTGCAGAATAAGGTCAATACATCATCACACAGCTTTCCTGGTCTCTGACCTCATTGTGTACTGTGCTTTCCTTTGCGTATGAAGCACATGAGACCTTCATCTATAATACCTGGCTCCTTTATCATTAAGTTTCAATTCCAATGTCCTCTCCTCAGGGAGGGTTTCCCTGAGCATCCCATCTAAAGAGGTTCACACTCACTGTTGCATCACCCTGTCTTATTTCTTCCACAGCATTTATCCCCCTCTGAAATCATTTTTCTTTATTGACACACAAAATGTGTCTGCAGGGATGCAGGTTGGAGTGCAGTGGTGCCATCATAGCTCACAGTGGCCTCGAACTCCTGAGCTCAAGGGATCCTCCTGCTTCAGCCTCTTGAGTAGCTGTTACTACAGGCATGTGCCACCACACCCAGCTACTTTTTATTTTATTTTATTTTATAGAGACAGGGTCTCACTATGTTGCCCAGGCTGGTCTTGAACTCCTGACCTCAAGTGATCTTCCTGCCTTGACATCCCAAAGTGCTGGGATTATAGGTGTGACCAACTGTGCCTGACCAGTAATGCAATATTGATTAAAGGTTAGGAATTATTGACTTGTTCTGTAAATCACCAGGATCTAGAATATTGTTTCATACCTAGTCAAACTTCAACAAGTATCTGTTGAGCTGAATTTCTTTGAGATGATTTAATAGAGCCATTCACTCTCTGAACATTTGTAAAATATCTCAGACTTACCCTACTGAGTAACTGTGAGGAATAAATATACAATGTTTTGAGGGAACTTGGTGCACAACAGCTTTTCAGTAAATAATTAATGTATGTAGATTTCAAGGATTTCTTTTGGCGCTCTCTTTTCCATCATTTCAGTTGAGACAGATGATTTCCATCTTTCATATTAGTTTCAGTCTCCAGTAAGAAGGAAAAAAAATGACCCAGTTTTGTCTATAGTCCCCACAGATGAGCAAACATGGACTCAGGTGGCTGTCTATGGTGGGACGAAAAGCAGAATAAGGGAGAAATGCACAACTGAAGAAAACGTCACCGTTTGGTCATTCATAAGATTTTCCTAGACATTTCTGGCTTTTCTTTATCATTTACTTTAAAGTACTGAGATGTGACAATTGAATGCCAGGAAAGAGTTAACAGGTTCACTCGTGGTTAACTATCAATAACCTTCTATTCTGTGTGCCAAGTTAATTTGATTTCCCCGTCTCCTGACTAAACAAAATTGGATTAGAGCAGGAAAATGGGTAGATGCAGAACATGGAATCCCACGTATGGGTCTCCAAATGAAGGCTGGGCAGGGAGTAGGCAGTGTGAGGGCAAGTGAATTTGGGGAGAAGAGAAGAGCACCCCGAAGTGCAAGGCTATGTTTACAAGTCTCAAGTTTACCAGTGAGATTGAGGCACACTGCAAACCAAATGACCTGTGTCTGCATTTCTCCCCACGAGGACCATGACCCCAGTGGTCCATGGAGGAGCCAGAAGTCCCAGGGACCATGGTCCTGCTCCATCTTCACTGCTCCAGCCCTTACCACCATGCTCAGACGTCCAGTCACTAGTGGATCCTGAGACACAGGGCAGATCACAGACCCCAGTGTCTGCCTCTGGGAAAATGCTCAGCAGATTATCCGTGGATAAATAATCCTGACTTAAACTGGAAGAAGAACAAATAGCTTGTTCTGTGACAGAAATTGGTGGCAGCCAAGGGCTGGAAGGAGTTTATTTGGTGAGCAACCACCCCGGCTTGCCTGGGATTGAGGGGTGTCCTGAAACCCAGGACGAAATTGAGCTAGTCACCCTTAAGCCCAAAGTAGATTTTTGAAGGGAGGTGGTGTAATTTTCTTGTAACACTTGTATAAAGTATGGACTAATTAGAAAGCAAACATAAAGCAGCTAAACCTGTATTTAAAAAAAAAAAAAAAACAACTCTGCACAGTCCTGGATTGAATAATGCCACCCAAAATTTGTGTCTACCCAGAACCTGTGAATGGGACCTTATTTGGAAATAGGTGTTTACTGATGTAATCAAGGCAGATTGAGGTCATGCTAATGTAGGCTGGGACCTAAATTCAATGACTGGTATCCGTATAAGAAGTGGGAAACATGGCCAGGTGCAGTGGCTCATGCCTGTAATGCCAGCACACTGGGAGGCCAAGGCAGGAGGATAGCTTAAGCCCAGGAGTTGGAGACCAGCTGGAGCAGCATGGTGAAACCCAATCTCTACAATAAATAATTTTTTAAAAATTTATCCAGGCATAGTGGCCTGTGCCTTTGGTCCCAGCTACTGGAGAGGCTGAGGCAGGAGGATCACCTAAGCCCAGGAGTTGAAGGCTACAGTGAGTCGTGTTCACTGCACTCCAGCCTGGGCAAAATTTGAGCAAGAGCCTGTCAAAAAAAAAAAAAAAAAAAAAAGGGAAATATGGACACAGAGATACAGACAGAGGAACATGCCTTATAATAATAGACACAGAGATTGAAGTGACACATCTACAAACCAATGAATGTCAAGGACATCCAGCAACCACAAAGATTTAGAAGAGGCAAGGAAGCATTGTTCCAAAAGCCTTCAGAGAGAGCACAGCTCTGCTGACACCTTGATTTTAGACTTCTAGCCTCCAGAAATGTGAGAGAACACATTTAGTTTGCTTTAAGTCATCCCATTTGTGATAATGTATTGCAGCAGCCATGGGAAACGAATACAAATATGAAAGAAGTTTTCATTCCTGTGCCTCTCACAGGGACATCAAATATAGGAAGCAAGGGACCTGGACTATTCTGTCATCATTCACAGTGCCCTGTCTTCTGGGCATCCTTGGAGCGTAATGCTCTGTTGCTTAATTAAATGCCACATGCAGGCGCTGTCAAGATGATAAGTGTATTAGTCAGTTTTTGCATTGCTATAAAGAAATACTGAACACCGGGTAATTTATAAAGAAAGAGGCTTTAATTGGTTCATGGTTCTGCAGGGCTGTACAGGAAGCACAGCAACTTCTGCTCAGCTTCTGGGGAGGCCTCAGGGAACTTACAATTGTGGCAGAAAGCGAAGGGGAAACAGGAACGTCTTACATGACTGGAGCAGGAGCAAGTTGCGGGCCATTGCCACACACTTTTAAAAAAACAGATCTCGTGAGAATTCACTTGTTATCACAAGAACAGCACCAAAGGGGAAATTCGCCCCATGACCCAGTCCCCTCCCACCAGGCCCCACCTCCAATATTGGGGATTACAAAGGGACATCAAATTTGGGTGGGGGGACGCAGATCCAAACCATATCAATAAGTTACTTTTCCTAGAAGTCTTGCTAATTTCTTTTTTTGAGACAAAGTCTTGCTTTGTCACCCATGCTGGAGTGCAGTGGCGCGATCTTGGCTCACTGCAACCTCCACTTCCCGAGTTCAAGTGATTCTCCTGCCTCAGCCTCCCAAGTAGGTGGGATTACAGGCACGCGCCATCACACCTGGCTAATTTTTGTATTTTTAATAGAGACAGGGGTTTCACCATGTTGGGCAGGCTGGTCTCGAACCCCTGACCTCAGGTGATTTGCCCACCTCTGCCTCCCAAAGTGCTGGGACTACAGGTGTGAGCCACTGGTGACTGACCTTAGAAGTCTTGCTAACTTCTTGATTCCATTCTATTAGCTCTGCTAGAAGCCCAGGCCCTTCTGAATCCAATAAGGTAACATTATAAACAAGAACTAATTTGAGTTGATGCTATATCCTTGAATGATACCTACTTTTTTTTTTTTAAGTGACCTTAATCAAAATACAGAACTTTTCAGGCAATACGCAGTATCAAAATGACTGGGGCACATCTTGGGGTGAGATGTATACACAGTGAGAAGTTTTTGAAAACTGAATCCTCTAACACTGGACATCTGAGAAAGATGCTCTTTTCAAAGATCATGATTTACATCCAACTATGGGCAGGAATCATGTCCTGTTCATTTTTGCAAGTCGATGCCATCTATTAGGATCTCAAGGGATATTTGTGAAATGAATGCATATGTGGTCAAAAATGACTTCGGAGAGTTTAGCAAAGCCATTGTGATGGCAACCTCTGTCAGGAGCTGTCCCTGATACCCCAGATGGGTTCCTATGTCTGTAAGTCTCTCTATACCTAGAGCACAACATGGTATAATTTTTTGTGTGGTTCTTTGAAGACTTCTAAAGGGCAGGAACTATGTCTTTTTCTTTCTTTCTTCCTTCCTTCCTTCCTTCCTTCCTTTCTTTCTTTCTTTCTTTCTTCTCTCTCTCTCTGTCTCTCTCTCTCTCTCTCTTCTTTCTTTCACCCCCAGTGCCTAACGGTACCAAGGATATAGAATGTGATTTATATAACCGTTTGTTGAAAAAATCAACTAATAAATGAAGCCCACAATTTTGACTCTGCATGATCTTTACATGCCAAGATTATGAGTGCAAACAACAAGTTCTAAGTCTTGCTTGTTCTTTTGTTATTTCCATATTGGACAAGAGTGTTGGTAACTCTGCATAGAAATAAATATCTAAGCTGGAAATGTTTCTAACAACTCAGCATGCTGCATACATTTAGCCATGGGACTTCTCGTCTTCTTCATTTCAGGAAACCATACATAACCCCAGGAGAAAGGGGTATCACTGCTCTGCACCCATAGGATGCCAAATTGTGTTGTCTCACTTGAATAGCTGCTTGTAAGCAAATTGCCTTGAATCATTGCCTCCCTCCTTCTGCTCCTCCTCCTCCTGTTCCTCTTCCTTCTCTTTCTCTTTTAATTTCTTGAATCTCTTGCCACCAGCACTACCTCCACCTCTGTGGTTTCTTCAATTCCTCCATTTCCTGATTTCCTGTCTGCTTTCAGCTTTCTAATTGATGTCCCAAGATGGCTTCCATGCCACCCTGGATGGAGTTTAGGTTTTCTCTCTGTGCTTTTACAGTCTGTGCCAGGTCTTTGTGACTCATCAGACTTCCATTGTCCACCTACGTATGTGTGTCCTCAGTACACATTACCGAGCAAATTATCCTGTAGTTAGCTAATCCTCCTGCCCTCTCCAGAGCTTCCCCCTGGGGTTACACCCACCCAAGGCTCCAGCATATTATGATTGCTATTTAATCACCTGAGATGTGTAGGCTCCAGTGGAAGCTCTGATGCTACTGCAGCAAGATATGGTACATGTCCTGGCTTGTCTGGACTGCCCCAGCAGCACTGGGGACCAGACTCTAAACAGAGAATACATTTCTGGGGATATCTTAACACATGCTCTGCCATGGACTGAATAAGTAGAATGACTCTATTCAATAGAACCTAGGAAGGTAAATAAAGATCAAAAGCAATTCATTTATTTATATAACGAATATCTAGCAAGTGCCTACTATTTGCCAGGCAGCAGGCTCTGTACTAGGTATACTGCAGTAACCCTGAGGTTTGCTATTTCTTCTTTCCTTGTGCTTATAGCTTACTGGGAGTCAAAATGTAACTATTTAAACAGGCTGGGCACAGTGGTTTATGCCTGTAATCACAGCACTGTGGGAGGCCAAGGTGGGAGGATCACTTGAGCCCAAGAGTTCAAGACCAGCTGGGGTAACATAATGAGATCCCAGGCTACAAAAAATAATTAAAATTAGCAAGCTGTGATGATACCTGCCTTTCTTTGGTCTCAGCTACTTGGGGAGCTAAAGTGGGAGGATCGTGGGCCCAGGACGTCGAGGCTGCAGTGAGCAGTGATCATGCCACTGGCACTGCACTTCAACCTGGGCAATAGAGGAAGACCCTGTTGAAAGAAAGAAAGAAAGAGAAAGAAAAAGAGGGGGGGGGAGAGAGAGAGAGAGGGAGGGAGGGAGGGAGGAAGGAAGGAAGGAAGGAAGGAAGGAAGGAAGGAAGGAAGGAAGGAAGGAAGGAAGGAAGGAGAAAACTGTATAAAAAACTATTTAAACAAATACACAAGTACAAAATCGGATGAAGCTAATAGTTGAAGGACAAAGAAGGAGCCATGCTAAGATACAGAGATAGAGCATTTCAGGTAGAGGTTAAAAGCATATGCAAGGGCCCTGTGGTGAGAGAGTCACTTTATATATTTTACTTGAAGCAAAGGAAAATATGGTGGTTGGGTTGAGAGAAAATAGGTTGGGGAAGGGGACCAGCTTGAATTCCATAAATTACTTATTTTCTCAGACTCGTTAATTTGAGGTTATCTCTGTTGACATACCCTTAAAGTAATTGATTATAACAAACATATCTGCTCCAAAGGTTTTTTTTTTTTTTTCTTGTGTCTTACTTTGGTTTTAATTTATTTATTTACTTATTTATTTTGAGACAAGGTCTCCCTCTATTCCCCAGGCTGGAATGCAATGATGTGATCATAACTCACTGCAGCCTCAAACACCTAGGCTTAAAGCCATCCTCTTGCCTCAGCCTCCCAAATAGCTAGGACTATAAGTATGTGCTACCACACCCAGGTAATTCTTTAATTCTTTGTAAAGATTGGGTATCACCATGTTGCCCGGTTGGTCTCAAACTCCTGGGCTCAGGCTATCCTCCCTCCTTGGCCTTCCAAGGTGCTGGAATTACAGGAGTGAGCCACTGCACCTAAACTGATCTGTTTTGCTTTTTCATGAGATAGTTGAACAACTAATTTTCAATATTCCTTCCATCCATAAAGTTATATAATACAAAGACTCCTGTCTCAATAGAAAAGGAAAGAGAACTAATACTATTGTAAACCTTCTGTATATCAGTGATTTACATGGGATTTATCAAACTAGCCACAGAAATTGTTCATTCAAAATCAGGGCAAGGCTGAGCACAGTGGCTCACACCTATAATCCCAGCACTGTGGGAGGCCAAGGCAGCGGATCACTTGAGGTCAGGAGTTTGAGACCAGCCTGCCCAACATGGCGAAACCCCGTCTCTACTAAAAATACAAAAATTAGCCAGGCATGGTGGCGGGCACCTGTAATCCCAGCTACTCGGGAGGCTGAGGCAGGAGAATCACTTGAGGCAGGAGAATTGCTTGAGCGCAGGAAGTAGAGGTTGCATGTGCCAAGATCACACCGCTGTGCTCCACCCTGGGAGACAGAGTGAGACTCTGTCTCAAACAAAAGAAAACAAAACAAAACAAATCACGACAAGTTCAGATGTGCTTGTTTAACACACAAGTAATTTGTTTCAAGATAGGTAGGTAGATAGATAGATATTAGATAGATTAATAGATAATACACAGATGATAGATAATAGATAGATGGATAGATTGATGGGCTCTGCATGCAAAATTTTGGGGAAGGCAGATACTTCATTCTTATCTCTTATTTTCCTAAGCATGAATAACTCTATCTGATTTGGCATGCTCTGGTTTGCTGAAATAGTAAAATTGTATAATGTGTAAATTCACCATAAATTAAGGTCCCCAGGAAGTTAGAAATATGTCCCCCAAGGGATGGAATTTTGTTCCAATTTTTCCAGCTATCCAATTCATCTTCCAAGATACTTGAGGCTTATCATCAAGTTTGATGTTATACTCTTCTCTATGCATGAGATGACATTCAGGAATAAAGATTTAAATATATATATCTTTGGCCTTTAGACAACTAAGCATTTTGAAAGCCATAATTTTTTACCCCTCCTCATATAATTGGCCTCTCTGCTGAGTACTTCACCCAAACTTCGTGATGTACGGCGAATAGTACTAATTTCATGTTGGTCGAATTATTCATGCATTTTAGTGATTCATTTTATCCCTCAAAATGGACGCACATAAGGGAAATTCCCAGCCTTCTGAAGTGGGCATTCATGCTCCCCAGATTCAGCAGAAAATGTGTAGGTTTTTCATCCATAATTCATCATTATAAGACAGCCTCCTGCCCAGGCATATTCGAGCACTGTGACTCGCTCATGCAAGATCAGACAAGGTTGTTAAATCATGGTTTATTTTTCTGTGAACCAAAATCATCCTTCAGGCTAATCCGAGCTGCAGTTGGTTTATTTGTACCTTCCACATGTAAGCTTCCAACTTGGAGGATATTTTAAAGATGTCGGTGGACCCCAAGGTATGCAATGGCTTAAGTTTAACACACCAAAGAAGCACGGGAAATTAATTAGAGTCTTTCATGGCAGGAAATATTTCTGTGATTAATACTGTGTAATGGGAATGTAAACACCATCGAGAAAATGAACTAGATCCTGAGGGCTGGTATGAAAATACCAGCTGGGAAAGTTTAATTCGGGGCCAGACTCCAACTAAAAGCTCTCCACCGTGCTGTCTGTGGTTTTAATTGGCTCCTGGAGGAGAAGGAAGGAGCACTGGATTCTCCGTTGAGAAATCAGGGTCCCAGTCCTGGCCAGAGCCAACTGTGTGACCCTAAGAAAGCCCCATGATGCGTCTGGAACTCAGATGCACCATCTGTGAGATGAGTCATCTGGTGAGACCCTTTGATCTCCTCTGCATGACTTGATACGTAGCTTAGCCTGCAATGGTTAAGCAGTGTCCACCTCTTCATGCCCGGCACCCACAGGCACCTAAAAGCTACTGAATTAATGGATTTTAATTGAAGACAAGCTAGCCAATCCATACACCAACAAACTCGGTTCCTGATGCAGGATTAAAGGCTTCTCCATCACCCCACATAGCCTCTGCCATTTGGGATGTGAGGCGGAAGTCAGTAGACCAGGATCTGACAACTCAGTAAGCTAAATCTAGGGCCAGACCAGACCTCCCAGCATCTCAACAACATGTTTCTCCCAATAAAGGTCTAGCTCTTTCCCATGGAGAGTCACCTCAACATTCCACTCCACCATCTGTATTTACAGATCTTTATTGGTGCAGAAGGATGGTATAGAAATGGCTAGGCCAAAAACCTCAGGTTAGGACCCTGCTACTGAAAGTGAAGTCCCCAGACCCGCTGCATCAGCATCTCCCAGAAGCATGCTAGAAATACAGTGACTCAGACTTCACTCAGACCTGCTGAATCAGCACACCCCTTTTCATACCACAGTGGTTAACTTCATGTGTCAACCTGACTGGGCCACTTTATGCCTGCATAAATGGTAAACATTATTTCTGGATGTGTCTGTGAGGGTATTTCCACAGTACATTAGCATTTGACATGGTAGGCTGATAAAGAACACACATACTCCCCAGTGTAGTGAGGCACCATCCAGTCCATTGACGGTATCTAGAACAAAAAGGCAGAGAAAGGTTGGATTCTCCTTCCCTTTGCCTGGCTGCTTGAGCTGGGACATCAGTCTTCAAATCTTTGAGCCCCGGGTACTCCTGGTTCTCAGGCTTTCAGACCCAGACTGGAATCTACACCGTTGGCTCTTGGGTTCTCAGACCTTCGAACAACATCACCAGCTTTCCTGGGTCTCCAGGCTGCAGAAGGCAGATTGTGGGCCTTCTCAGCCTCCATAATTGCATGAGCCAATATCTTATAATAACTCTATGTGTGTGTGTATTCTAAATATAGTACACACACACACACATTAGGCATCTAAAATATGTAGATATAAATACGTAGATCCTATTAGCTCTGTTTCTCTAAAGAACACAAAGCAGTTCGAGTTTGAGAAACACTACCTTAGACCACTCCATCGGTTCGTTAGGGGAGGATCACTGCCTAGCTTACCACCAATTTTTGTGATTACGATCAGTTTGTTGCAACCATTTTTTATGATTACGGTTACTTTGGGATCAACTTGTATAAACTTCTCAGTCCAGCTCTCCCTCCTACTTAACTTGGATGAGAGTAACTGTATGGGGGAAGAGTGTGCATGTGTCTCTGTGTGCACATGGGTATGTCCATGTATACACATGCCAGAGCAGGGGAGGCTGGAATGAATAACTGCTTTCTTCTAAATAGCTTAACAGACTTCTTAGCCATTTGCAAAGGTGCCCACGTTGTCCACCTTACAGCAGACACCCCAAATAAATCCTTCTCACACAGCAAAGACAGGCTTACCTGGCAGATGGGAGGGTTGCCCATACTGACGCAGCACTGCACTTTAATGATGCTGCCTGAGGCTGCATGTTTCTATAACTTCTATACAGAAAAACCTGCTTCTTCATAACACCCCTGTGTCTCAGAAATACCTTGCTTGCCTACAGTAAATGCAATTCTAGTGTAGTATAACAATTCTAGCATAACATGCTAACTATTTTAACAAGTAGTTATGGAGGAGAGGAAGCCTGTCCCAAAACTGCAAGATGGCTATGGGTCCCTGTTAAATATCCCCAAACACATTTTTTACTGCACCTTTTTTTCTACTTAAAAAAGCCTTGTTATTATCTGTTTGTGTTCCCGTTAAATGTATAATATGATGAAGTCTGGGAAGGCAGAGATTATGCCAGCTTCTTGTTACAAATCTAGCATTGTCAGATTTGGCAAATAGAAGTACAGGATTGAGTGAAAGTTGAATTTTGGGAAATAATTGTTTTATTTTTTAGTATAGGTATACCCCATACAGTATTTGAACCATACTTTTATTTTAAATATGTTCATTGTTTCTCTGAAGTTCTAATTTAATATGGCATCTTGTATTTAATCTGGCAACCTTATCCAGATGTCAGCATTCAACATAGTAGCCAGTCCAGATTAGATGTTCTATAAATCTGAACATTTGTGTTATCACTGTACATACAAGGCAGAGGACTGAATATGTGAAATATTTAAAGGAAACAGATAATGGGGGAGAAAAGTACACTGAGCAATGAGAAATCAGGACATAGCTCGTTTTAACCAACCTGGAAAACCATTAGGAAAAGCTTATAAAAGGACAGCATTAATGGATGAGTTACTCCAGTGAGAAAAAAGGGGACAAGCACCCTTACGGAAGTTAAACTGTGGCTTCGAGCTCCTACAAGAGTCCACCTTACTTAAGAGGGATTTCTGCAAATAAATCATACAGAGTGAATTAGCTCATAAAATGTTTTGGTGGCTTCTTAGGTGACGTATGACATTGTTTACTGGCAAAACTGAAGACACTAATAATATATACTTGTTTCTTCAGGAAATTCAGTCAATTTAGACATACAAAGAGTGAAGGTAGAAGTCTTAGTCTGTTCAGGCTGCTGTAACAGAATTCCATAGCCTGGGTGGCTTGTAAACAACAGACATTTCTCACAGTTCTAGAGGCTGGAAGTCCAAGATCAAAGTGTGGCAGATTTAATGTCTGGTAAAGACCCACTTCCTGGTTCATAGTGCCTTTTCTCTGTGTCTTCACATGGTGGAAGGGGTGAGGGAGCTCTCCGGGGTCTCTTTTATAAGGGCACTAATCCCATTCATGAGGCTCTACCCTCATGATCTCATCACCTCCCAAAGGACCAACTCCTAATGCCATCACTTTGGGAGTTAGGATTTCAATATATGCATTTTGGTAGGAGGGAGATAGACATTTAGACCATAGCAATAGAGATAAAACAAACATCAAGAAATAACTTTCATGTTAAAACAAAACGATGGATGTAAATGAATGTATTAAATAATGTAATAAATATATTTAATAGCAAATAATGTAATTTATTACATTAGGCAATATAAGCAACTATTAAATTCAGGGAAACTAACTGTCCAATCCAGTGTAATCTTTAATATTTAACCCACAGGTAGTAGGTTGCTTCCTTATCCCCAACTTCTCACCCTTCCTTATGCCCTTGTCTTTATCATGTAGCTATGTGGCTGTACTCTGTGGTCAGGGTGTTCTTTCTAACTCTGGTCTCTGGTCTCTGCCACGTGACTTACTTTGGCAAATGAGATATGTTACCAGCCTCTATGCAAGTGGAACATTGGCAAGTTCTTGCCTGAACAGACTGGAGTTCTCTTTTGTATCTCTGCAAAAGGTATAAGAATATGTCCAACCTAGTGAAAGATGTATTAGTCCATTTTCATACTGCCATGAAGAAATATCCAAGACTGGGTAATTTATAAAGAAAAAGAGGTTTAATGGACTTATGGTTCCATATGGTCCCTTACAATCATGGTGGAAGGTGAAGGAGGAGCAAAGGCACATCTTACATGGCAGTAGGCAAGAGAGCATGTACAGGGGAACTGCCCTTTATGAAACCATCAGCTCTCATGAGACTTATTCACTATCATGAGAACAGCACGGGAAAAACCTGCCCCCATGATTCAGTTACCTCCTACCAGGTCCCTCCTGTGACACGTGGGGATTGTGGGAGTTACAATTCAAGATAAAGTTTGGGTGGGAACACAGCCAAACCATAACAAAGGGCTAAGAAAATATTTTCCCTTTGCCCTCTGACACTTCACTGAAAAAAATCACTGACAAGAGGCAGACTAATAGAAAAAAAAAAAACATACGAAGTTATTAATGTGTACACAGGAGCCTTTAGAACGAAGACCCAAAGATACAGGGGAAGTTGACCATTTTTATGCTTAGGTTCAACAAAGTGTGGACAGCCATGTAGAAATAGGATTGGACCAAAAGGGTCTAACCTAATGCTAATCAGCTGAATGGGGAAACCCAGCAAGGCCTGTCTGTCTGAATTCTTCTTGGCCTCTCTGAGCAGTACTTCTTCCTTCTGGGTATGGGGTGGGACCCTCTCTGGAATGGGGGTCTTAGGACCTGCAGTCAAACCAGGTAGGTCGGATGATTCTTTGTGACCTGTTTCTACACAAACAGGTGAAACAAAAGTCCTATTTTTAGGTTTTGTGGCTGGCTGTTGGGAAAGAGGATTCTGGTTTCTAGGACCTGCCTTGTGGAAGAGAAATTCTAGTTTTTATGATGCCTGTCGGGAGGATGGAACTGAGAGATAGGAGTGCAAGAGGAGGTCAGAGAGAAACTTTTGCTTTTGAGGCTGCCTCTGAGGCCTTTGTTTTGGGGTATCATTTTCTGAGTCCCAGTACTGGTCTACTCAAAGATTAGAGGAAACTGCAGCACTGCAAAGCCAGTCAATAAGGAAACCTGTTTATGGTTATGAGTAAGCTCAGCTGACCTCCACAGAACCACCTCGCTCACTCCCTGATGGCTCCAGATAGGTAAGTAATACACACTCTTGTCTTCCCCTGAGACATGTGGTTGTTTGTTATGCAGCAGCAGCATGGCAATAGATAACTGATACTGGAACAGAACAAACTGGAAATAAACTTAGGAACACAGAGCTACGACATCCTATTTCTCTGCTCCTTCCCCTCCCACACTGTAGGAAATCTAGTTCCTGTTGCCTATCACCCAGTAATTCTTGTCATCCTGAGTAAAGTGTTCCCGTGTGATTGGTAAGCTAGTCCTGCTGGCTTTTAGAACACATCCACTTTGATCCTCCTTGAGTTAGCTGTGGTGAGGTTTCCTAATGCTGAAAATACTGAGGTTCCTTCTCTGTAACTGATACCTCTCCAAAGATCCTCAGTACTTCCCAATGATGACACCATCACCACTGATGCCAATGTCCATGATGACACTGCCCTTGCCTGTTTCCAAGAGCACAGAGGCCACTTTGCCTAACAAAGGTCTCCCCAGCACCTGTGATGTCCATCAGTGTCCACATAGATTTTACTAAAGCTCACAAACAACTCCCCACTTAGATTTTTCTGTTTAGCCTCATCAAGAATAAAGTGGACTAGGCATGGTGGCACATGCCCATAGTTCCAGCTGCTTGAGAGGAGTTCAAGACCAGACTGGACAACACAGCTAGACCATATCTTTAAAAAATGTTTTTTTTTTTTTTTTTTTTTTTTTTTTTTTTTTTGAGACGGAGTCTTGCTCTGCCACCCAGGCTGGAGTGCAGTGGCCGGCTCTCAGCTCACTGCAAGCTCCGCCTCCCGGGTTTACGCCATTCTCCTGCCTCAGCCTCCCGAGTAGCTGGGACTACAGGCGCCCGCCTCGTCGCCCGGCTAGTTTTTTGTATTTTTAGTAGAGACGGGGTTTCACCGTGTTAGCCAGGATGGTCTCGATCTCCTGACCTCGTGATCCGCCCGTCTCGGCCTCCCAAAGTGCTGGGATTACAGGCTTGAGCCACCGCGCCCGGCCTTAAAAAATGTATTTTTAATTAACTGGGTGTGATGGATGCACCTATCATCCTGGCTACTTAGGCTGGAGAATCACCCAAGTCCAAGAACTTGAGGCTGCAGTGAGCTATGATCGTACTACTGCACTCCAGCTTGGGGCAACAGAGCAAAACCGTCTCAAAAAAAAAAAAAAAAATGGAGAATAAAGTGGTGGTATGCTTCAACTTTCTTACATGCATTGAGATAATATATTCAATATACATTTAATAACCTTGTATGATGGTGGCTGCTGTTACATATTACCACAAATTCAGTGGCTTAAAACAAGACACATTTATTCCCTCCAGTTCTGAAGTTTACAAGTACAAAATCAGCATCACTGAGCTAAAATCAAGCTGCTGGCAGGGCCACCCTCCCCCTAAGGCTGTAGGGGGAGAATCTGTTCCTTGCCTGTTCCAGAGTCTGGTGGCTTGATGGAATTCCTTGGCTTGTGCTACATGACTTCAATCTCTGCCTCTGGCATTACATTACCTTTCTCCTCTTCTGCGTGTGCCCAACCTCGGTCTACCTCTCTCCTTGGTGTGGCCATTTTAAGTTGCTTCCCCACCCTTACATTCAGTCATGACATGATTCACTTCTTGTGTCAGGTATCTATTGCCACGTTGCTGCTGTGTAACAACCAGTGTCTCCCTCTTGTAGCTTTATTCTTCAGCAAAGTGTTTTATCTGTTATTAATGCTCAAATCAATATGCTTTTAAAGGGAAAAATAAATGGTTCCTGGTGAATGAACTAGATTTAATCCTTTTATTCTCTGAATTAGTATGTCTCTATTGCATTCACATGTACCTTGGCTATGCAAAGTTCTTTCATCAAAGTCCTGTACATTGATTTTTTTCTTCTGATATTTTTGCTGTTTATGGATTACAGGGAGAGGCCAGCTTCATTTCATACTGTCATAAACCTGTTTATTTTACTTGACATTTGAGGCATTGCCTTTCTTTTTACTTCAGTTTTTGAAAAGATTCATAAAGAATGTGCATCTATTTTTGTTAATTTTGTCAAGAATTCAATGGACCTACTAATTGTATACATACTTTTCATGTTTAAGCACAGGAATTTTTTTAAATTACAGTATTGATATTTTCTTTCATTCCCATTGCTCTCATCTTTCATTAAGAACACTGTTGATTCTTGCCAGGGGTAGTGGTGTGCACCTGTAGTCCCAGCTGCTCCAGAGGCTGAGGCAAGAGGATGGTTTTAGCCCAGGAGTTCATGACCAGCTCGGGCAATATAGTGAGACGTGTCTCTAAAACAAAAACCAAAAATCACGAAAGAACACTATTGCTTCTTAGACTCAGTCCTTAGGATGAGAATACACACAAACAAAGACACATGCACACATGCAGTGCAGCTCAAACTTGTCCTCTGTTAAAGCGATTTGAAAGCCGGATGTAGTATTTTCTGGCTTTATCCAATCCTGTGTGTGTGTTGCTCGGGGAGGGGTTGTGGCAGGAGGGAGACTTCTTTGGGTCAATGTGTGACTTTTTTCTTTTTTTTCTTTTTTTTTTTTTTTTTTTTTTAAGAATCTGGGATTTACTCTCTCCTCGGAGATTTTCTTAAAAGCCCGTACTAGATTCATCCATCTGTCCAAACATGAAGACTGTCATCTCCTGTTATAGAGGAGATAACTTCTGATTTCAGAGCATCATTCTCTTGATTGGTTTTTTTTGTATTATTTTTGTTTTGTTTTGTTTTGTTTTGTTTGAGACAGGGTCTCACTCTGTTGCCCAGGCTGGAGCAAAGTGGTGCAATCACAGCTCACTGTACCCTGCCTCCTGGGCTCAGGTGAGTCTCCCGTCTCAGCCTCCCAGTTAGCTGGGATTACAGGTGCATGTCTCCACACCTGGTTAATTTTTGTATTTTTTGTAAAGACAGGGTTTCTCCATGTTGCCCAGGCTCGCCTCAAACTCCTGGACTCAAGCAATCCACCCACCTCGGTCTCCAAAAGTGCATTCTCTTGATTTAGCAAGTCCTGAAAAGTGGCAAGCCCTAATAATTGTTATTGCTTATGCTTCAGAGACAGATAGGTAACCTCTGCCGCTCTTCATTGTTTTTTTTTTAATGATTTTTTAATTTAATTCACCTACTTACTCTTTCTATACAATCCTCTACAAGCTGGTCAAATTCCCAGGACCTTTGTCAATGCAAAACTATTAGGGCTTGACACTTTCCCTTTTTGCAACTGTCTGAAGTTTTGGAATGTGTGTTCATATTTTTTGTTTATCAGCCCTCATTCTGCTGGTTTTCACTTTTGTTTGCTTTCTGTTCATGGTGCTCAGTATTGGCTTCCTTCTCCTAAATATCTCCCATATTTAACCTAAATAATGCATGATTAAAATAACAAGATGTTCCTTACTCTAATAAAATAAATAATGAAATAGATAACATAAAAGAAGGTCATGCAAGCAATAATTATATACTTACACTAGTCACACACTTATATTTTATAACTCTATACAAGCATATATACTTATATCATTATAAGTCTGTTAACTGTATACTTACATCATTAATAGTAGTTACATAATGATAGTCCTTTGGGAACAAAGAGTATAATTATTCTGGTGTGTGCTCTTAAGATTCAAGAAGATGTGAATCTTGCTTAGTATACTGTTAACAAAATGTCTCAGAGATACATTTAAATACTGTCTAGCCAGCCCACCACTCAGATTTAATATCATTATTCATCTCTCATTTTTATTGTAGTTGGAGTATACAAGATTCATACAAAACTGACATAAAATGAGTGGTAAGTTCCCTTCCATTGAAGTCGTAACTAAGAATATATGATAAGCATATGCATTGTGAAGATGGAGCATTACACTGAGTAATTAGCAACTAAGCTAGCCAGAGTGAAGAGATTGCATTCTGAAATGACACAAAACCTACTTAGCACTATAATTTATTCTTATGCCCTACTTTGCTCTGTTTGAATTTATTCCTGGCCTGTAAGTATAATGACTAAAAATCATTAATCAAATTATTAAAAGAATAATTTCATGCTTACTAAGCAGGAATTGTTTCTTAAACAGACCCTAAGTTCTTTTTGGTTGACCTTGTGGTGAAATCAGAAGAGCTCATATTTTCTGGCCAAATCAAATCCAGCTTCATGACCTACCTACATCTCTTACTAATTTGCTTAACCTTGGGATTTTTTGGTTTTATGTTTCTTTGTTTTGACTGTTTGAGACAGAGTCTCGCTCTATTGCCCTGGCTGGAGTTTAGTGGGGCAGTCCTGACTTACTACATCCTCAAACTCCTGAATTCAAGTGATCCTCCCAGCTCAACCTCCTGAGTAGCTGGGACTACAGGTGTGCACCACCACAACTGGCTAATTTATTTTAAATTTTATTTTGTAGAGATGGCGTATCACTATGTTGCCCAGGCTCATCTCAAACTCCTGAGCTCAAGTGATCCTCCCACCTTGGCCTCCCAAAGTTCTGGGATTACAGGCATGAACCACTGTGCCTGGCTGACTTTCGGGATATTTTTTTTAGCATCTCTTGAATTCAAAGTTCTTATCTGTAGAATGATCATGAAATCAGACGACCAGTGGTTCTAGATCTTAAGTGTGCACTAAGGGCCTGTGAAACACAGATTCCTGGACTCCACACTGATCCATAAGTCTCGGCTGAGGCTCAAGGTTTGCCTTTCTACTGAGGATCCAGGCAATGATGAGGTTGCTGGTAGAGAGACCACACTTCCAATCAATGGCCTATGTTTTAGGATGGTTGGAACATTAGAAGAGATAACCTTTTAGTGGTTTTGAAGCCTAATGGGGAGCTTTAAATTATAACCCTACCCATGTGGCCAGTGCATTAATATGCCACAGGCTGGGAAACCATCAGTTATGTAAAGCTTTTAGCTCAGTGTGTGGTGATGTGGGTCACTGAATACAAATTAGTTCTATTTCTTTGTGCATGCATTTGGTTTTATTCTATTTTTTATAGCTGACCTATTCTAAGTCCCTGAATGACCCAAATTTGTCAACAGGTGTTTGCTTATTTGTTTAACGATTGCATACATTTGAGTCTTGACTAATTCAATTTAAATTTAGGTCCCATCTCCCTGCAGAGTTCAGTGTAATTGTCTAAGTCAATGGACTGTTCTGTTTTTTTTCCCCCACATCTGCTGTCTGTATGGGCCCACTTTTGTGGGTCAATATAGTGCTGGAATTGGATAAAGGCAGTCTTTAGGCAAAATTTACTTTTAAAAAGCCTTTTATTATGATTTTAGTTGGGATTTCAGGATAATCAGTTTCTACTTAAGATTTTATCTTTATACATGTTTCATATTTATAATAAATCCAAGTTCCGTGGGTCTGATCATCATTCGTATAAGCATTAAAGTGCACTCAAATACTTATGCAAATAGACCACCAGAAGAGCTTTGAAAAGGGAAAACAAGCAAGCAAACAAGCTTCCCAAGTCATTATCCACTTTTGAAATTGCAAACAATTCTCCCAAGGCTGACCTAGTCCTATTTTCTTAAAATGTAAAGAAATCTCCAGGTAAACGGCCCTTTAGGAAATAAAGACTTTATATTTCTTTCGGCATTAACAAATTTTGGAGAAAGTTTTTTCTTATAATTAATAATAATGGGGGGTTGAATTTCTAAAAAGAAGAATATTAAATTGTTTTCAAAGATACTCGTAATGGCTCTTGAATGTTAACTCAACATGCTTTTCTTCAATAAACATTTAATAGATGCTGATGTTTTAGGTACTACTGTGTTAGATTTGGGTTACAAAAATCAACAAAACACTGACTCTGGACTCAAAACTGTGAAAAGTGACTTGAAAATAGTCATTTACTTTGGGCTAATGAGTGAGACACTGAAAAGGTAGGGTGGAAACAAAGTTGATGGTGTTGTAGGATAATAGTTGAAATATTTAGAAAGAATTCAGACATTTGGAGCTTAAGAAATCTCAAAAATCATTTAGAACACTTTTTCTATGGATGACAGGATTAGATGAAAATGGTTTTATTAAATTCACACATAATAGTTATATTCAAATGGTTGACAAACGCTCCTGTTTGTCACACGTGTCCGTGTGAAGAGACCACCAAACAGGCTTTGTGTGAGCAACAAGGCTATTTATTTCACCTGGGTGCAGGTGGGCTGAGTTCGAAAAGAGTCAGCGAAGGGAGATATGGGTGGGGCCGTCTTATAGGATTTGGGTGGGTAGTGGAAAATTACAGTCAAAGGGGGTTTTTCTCTTGCAGGCAGGGGCGGGGATCACAAGGGGCTCAGTGTGGGAGCTTCTGAGCCAGGAGAAGGAATTTCACAAGGTTAATTGCTCAGTTAAGGTGGGGCAGGAACAAATCACAATGGTGGAATGTCATCAGTTAAGGCAGGAATCAGCCATTTTCACTTCTTTTGTGATTCTTCACTTGCTTCAGGCCATCTGGATGTATACATGCAGGTCACAGGGGATATGATGGCTTGGCTTGGGCTCAGAGGCCTGACACTATTGACAAAGATTATACAATAGCTGGTGAGGATTCTAAAGTTTAACTTGGCTGGGCACAGTGGCTCACACCTGTAATCCCAACACTTTGGGAGGCCAAGGCAGGAGAATCACTTGAAGCCAGGAGTTCGAGACCAGCCTGAGCAACATAGCAACATCCCATCTCCACAAGAAAATTAAAAAATTATCCGTTTGTGGTGGTGCATGCCTGTAGTCCCAGCTACTCAGGAGGCTGAGGTGGAAGGATCACTTGAGCCCATGAGGTCAAGGTCGCAGTGAGCTATGTTTGCACCACTGCACTATGGCCTGCACAACAGAGTGAGACCCTGCCTCAAATAGAAGATAGAGAGAGAGAGAGAGAGAGAGAGAGAGAGAGAGAGAGAGAGAGAGAGATGATAGATAGATAGATAGATAGATAGATAGATAGATAGATAGATAGATAGATAGATAGATAAAGTTTAACTTCCATGATGATGGGAGGGACCAGATTTTGCAATTAAGTTAAACCGCTTTAATGACAGGGAAGGAAATCTATTCTAGTTCTTGGGAGACAACAGGGCCTCATATTTCCATAGGAAAATAACAGGTAGTAGGTGATTACCTTGAGAGGTTGTTGCCTGAAAAAAGTGAGGCATCATGAAACCAGTAAAGCAAAGCTAAAGCCAAGAAATGGCAATAGACAGTTGTAAGCTAGGCAGAAGTTAACCCCAGTGAAACATTTTAGCAGGATGCAGGGTTCGATTTTCTTTGATAGATTTGTAGCTGGCACTCCAGGCCCTGTGTGGTGACTGAGCTGAGCAAATTGACCAGCAATACTAAGCAGACTGTGGTTGTCAGGTGACAGTCAGGGCCAACACAGCAACTAAGCAACTTGGTGGAGACCTTGGTGCATTGAACGGGGGATCCTTAAACCCCTTGGGTCTGAGGTCTACATTAGTGCTAGACACTAGGACAGCTGGACCTGCAGCTAGACGTCAAGATTTCCAATAAGAGCATGGAAGTAGAATATAGGAACCAGACAAGGGCACAGGGGTTTTTCTTTTTGTATGTGCCTCTGTAAAGATCCAAAACTGAAGTGGAGAAGTTGCAGACATCTATTTTGACTCAATATAAGCTAATTTCTTATATATTGGTTCTAAAAATACCTACTAACCTCATTGAGTAGTAGTCATAATAATTTTGCATGTAAAAAAAAAATCACAGGAGTGCAATCTCATGCATGAATATCATCTCAGGGGGCTCAGGGACACCTGTAGTTTATTTATATATTGCAGCAGAATCCAAGGTCCCCAGGATAAACAACCCTGTTCTAAAATTTAGAGCAGTCTCACATTACCACGGAGCTAGTGTCAGAGGTGGATGTCCTCTAGCACCATACTTAAGTGTAGGCTGAGTGACCCCTGGAAGGAATGGTGGAGAGAATTTCCAAGCATCTAGAGGAGGAACTGGGATCATTTACCTCCAAAAGACCTTTTAAGCCTGCAATTGTCTATGATTCAAGTAATGCGAAGCATTAAAAACAGACATCTGCCTCTTCAGAACTAACCAGTCACTTTTTACAGCCCAAACTCCTCTTGAGCTTAAAGAGAAAAAGGATGGCATATCTCGGACACCTTAGATGGAACCATATAAATAGGATAGCAAGTATTTCAGTGGAAAAATCAACAGGAGAAAGTAAGTAAGTGACTTAGCAAGAAGAAACAAGTTTGAGGGTTGTTTTTCTTGAAAAATAAAAATGATTTGTAGGATGATTCTTATCATATAAAATGTGACTGTAATAGTTATCTATTAATATGTAAAAAATGATCCTACTACTTCACAGTTTAAAGCAATAAAGATATACCATTTTTTCATGAATCTAGGATTTTGGAGTGGCTTAGTTGGGAGGTTCAGGCTCAAAGTCCCTCATGAGCTTGAAGTCAGGTTGTCCATCAGGGCTTTAGTCTCAAAAGGTTCTATGTGGCTGGAGGATCTTCTGGCAAGATGGCTCAGCCACATGGCTACTGGCCTGCCTTCTCAGTTACTCATCCCATGGATCTCCTCACAGGGCTGCTTGAGTATCCTTACAACACAGTGGCTGGCTTTCTCCCAAGTGAGTTAGCCAAAAGAATGCAAGAGGGAAACTCAAATGTCTCTTATGACCTCCGATTCAAATTCACATGCCATCATTGCCTCAGTATCCCATTGCTTATACAAGTCAGCCCAGTCATTAGGGGCCATCTTGGAGGCTGGATACCATACTGATATTATAGCCAAGGGGGAAAGGATTTAAGCTCACTTTTAGGCTATTGCAGTGACTTTGAAAATAAGAAGTACACAAAACAGTTGTTGTATATTTTGAGAGACAATAAAGCCTATGCCATTCAGAGTCCTCACACATAAAGCCTATCAGCCAAAGAACTTTGGAGAATGTCACCAATAAAAAACCACATACAGCATTAACTTGACTTTGGACTTTGCTAGCTTGGATGCTTATATACATATCATTTCTAACTTAGAACTGGCTTTTCAAAGTATGAAAGTCAAACTTGGTGTTATCCAACTGGGATTTGAAAAGTAAGTTATTGTGTAAGTTTTAAAATCTTTACATGTCATCAAGAAAATTCAAAATGGGTTAAGCCATTGTTTTCTAATAGAAATGCAACCAGGGCCACAGATACAAGCCGATTATCTAATTTCAGAAATGGGTGAAAGTAATTTTAATAGCATAGTTATTGACCCAGTGCTATGGCTTAAATGTGTCCCCTCGGAAATTCAGGTGTTGAAACTAAATGACCAGTGTGATAGTGCTAGGAGGTAGAGTTATATAAAAAGCTTCACCCAGCTCTCAGCTAACTTGCTCTTCCACCTTCTGCCCTGTGAAGATACAGTGTTCCTCCCCTCCTGGGGTTGCAGCAAAAGATATCAACTTGGAAACAGAGAGTAGCTCTCACCAGATAAGCAAACCTGCGATGCCTTCATCTTGAACTTCCCAGCCACCAGAACTATAAAAAAATTCATTTCTGTTCTTTGTAAACTACCCAGTCTCAATATTTTATAGTAAGAATGCAAATTGACCAATACACCCACTCTGTCTAAATTCAACATTACAATTTCAACATGAGGTCAATATAAAAATGTTTGTTGTACTAAGTTTGAAATCCAGTGTGTATTTTACATTTCTGGCACATCTCAGTTGGAGGAGCCATATTTCAAATGTTCAATAAGCACATGAGATTAGTGGCTACTGTACTGGATAACAAAGGTAATTTACTGGGCTTACTAGGAAAAAAATCCATCGGACTAGACCTGATCAAGAAACTTGCTCAAATCAAGTAACCAAGGACCCATTGCTATCTCACTGCTGTCTTCTCCAGGCCTGACTCAAACCACAGGCTCCAACTGGTAGCACCTCAGTAGATGGGGCTCTACATTGTCATCACTGAATAGTTAATGTCTAGTACCAGCCTCACGTCCTCATCCTGGTCATGGAAGAAATGAGCATCTCTTATAGCTCATGGCTGGTAGATGCACTGTGGTGTTCATATTCTCCCAGTGCCCTGAACTGGGTAACCTGACCATTCGAAGACTGGTCATCGTGGTTAGTATCACAAGAGCTCTTGATCGTACAAGGCAATTAAAATCTCCTAGAATACAGAAGTGGGCTCAAGACTCCCATACCACATTCTTAAGCAAGGGAGAGTAATTAATTGCACAAAGGAAAATCGGGGTACTTTTAACAAGAGATGAAGTGGGGAGCAGATGGAAACAGACAAAAGCAAACACATGTCCACAACCCACTGTCCATAACGAAGTGTATAGGCAGATGTCTTGAATTCCATCTTTGATTTCCCAACCACAAAAGGAGAGGCAAATCAAAGTCCATGACTAGCTCTGGATCTGCAGCTAGGACCACCTACATAACTCATGGCTGGGGTTCATCTAATTATTTGTAGTTTCAATCATCTGTGACCCACTTGTAATTCACTAATGTTGTGCCAGTGGCCAACTTGAATTTCTACAGACAGCAGTAGCACCTTGAATTAACAGAATAATTGAAAATGTACACACTACTATGTGACAAGAAAATAATTTTAAATGGAATGTATAATGTATGTTCGTCCACGAAAGCATTACTCAGACTTTTGTATTAAATTTGAAATGCTTACTATAACCTTAAAACGGTTTCTGTTTTTAAGACAGAATACAAATTCGTTTTTTTCCTGATGTTTGAGTTAAATAATCTTTTTAGGGAGTATTAAATGAATATTATTAGATTTGATAGATCTAACAAAATTATTTGAATACAATTTTCAGTTCTGTACAAGGGCAAATCAAGTAAAATAATTCCATCCTCAAAATAGTTTGTACTACATGTTTTACTATAATTGAACCATTTAAAAAAAATATGTACCCATATGGGCAAGAACAAAGAAAGGACGTTTTTTAAAAATTAAAGAAGAAAGATGCTAAGGTTGAAACATTTGGGGTGTTATTTTTTCCTCAGAAGGCTTATGTGGATGTATAACAGCATTTGTGCATGTTCTAAAATAAACTGTGTTTCTAAAATGAATGACTCACAACATATTTTAGCAGCCTACACAGAGCGTTTGAGACTGAAAAGGAAGGTGTTTACACAGAGATAGGGAGGAGAAAGACTGTTTTCCTCTACTGTCTTACCGTGTCACGTGAGTCCTTACCCAGAACTTTCTCAGGAAACAGAGCAAACTCATCCAAAGATGTTTGCAGCAAGGAATAGCACAGGAACATCGACCATATGGGAGAATTGAGGGTCTTCTAATCCAAAGGAAATAGGAGGTCTTACTCATATACAAGTGATTGTTAAAATTTGAGTTTTAAATTGGTAGCCGAAATGTTCTTCATCTCTTAAATATATTCTAAGTTCCCAAATTCTTCTTCCTAAAGCAACTTTTCTCTAAAAGAGATTTTTAAAAAATCATCTTTCTATTTCAGCAACAGGACTAGAGTCTGATACTGCTAGTAACTCAACCAAAACTTTCCCAAGCAGAGCCAAAATAGCTTCCATAAAATTTCTAAAGATGAGAATCAGCCCCAGATGGTCCAGACTAAAATGTTAAATATGATGCTAATACTATGGTCAAGTGAAATGGCATATTTGCATTTTTCTGAATCTATCTAAAATTAGTCTTTTAAAGAGGTCCATCTGCTTCAAAATATCTTTTCCACGGCCCTTCTTGTACATGATGTTTCCACCCCGAGTAAAGCAACTGGGTAAAGAAGTTGTATCTTTAGAAGGCCTGTGTTAAATAACAAATATATCTGTGCAGTAGATGTCACAGTAACCAAAAAGGGCCCAGCACTACATCCACATGAAGTGTTTACTGGATGGGCAAGAGGTACTGAGAGAATAGCATTTACATAGTATATTTAGGTAGACTTGGAAAGAAAAGAAAAGAAAAGGGAAAGACCTCTCCACTTTTCATGAGTCCTGATTTTCTGGTGCTAAAATAACAGGTAAGTTATATGTCTGCTTCCTTCTCAGTCTACTCTGGGTTTGTTCTTAATCGATAATGAGCAGCCCTCTCTTTTTCTAAAGCCTAGTCAGGCCAGCAGGGTATTTGTCTTTTACTTGAGTCATAAGCTTTGCACTCTATGTATCCGAATTTCCAGATATCTCCTCATATCATCTTCTTTGCATCAGGACAATCTTTCTAGAAATCTTTCTCAAATCTCAGTTTTTCTGACTCTATCTCTGAATTTTGGCCCTCTGAACAAAGATTCCATGCTCACATTCCAAAGTTGCTAATCTAATTGCCCAAGACATAGACAAAAGCCTCCCTGTTCTTCTTCAACTTAGAAATGGAGGGATGACTATGGATCCAAGTCTCTTTATTTTTTCCCTTCTCTTGGTGAATTTCAAAGAATAAGATGTTTTGCTGGCTGCAGAGGTAGAGGAGAGAGTGGAAATAAAATGGCTCTACTCTGCTCCAAGAGGTGACCTCTGAACATGAGTTCTGACCCAGGACAGACCTGGTGACTTCAGCAACATCCTTCTTTCCCAGGCACAATGCACAGCAGATGGCCTCCTAAATGAAGTGCCATGCTAATAATTCTCCTCTCACCTTGGTTCATAATAGGGAAATGGATTTTCGACCCATTAGCATCTTACCCCCATTCATTTTCTGCTCTTTATTCACAAAATCAGCATCCCATGTCTGCAGTGATTAAAAGACCAAACAGAAGTCCTTCACATGGTTACGGGCAGCCTAGCCAGCCTTAATAAGCTACTCCTGCAAAATGGAAATGAAGAAATCTATTATGGGAATTAGAAACACATCACAATCAATTCTGTGTGGCAAAACAGAGGTTTAATATTGATAAATATAAGAATCCAATAATATATAGCAGGTGTGATGCATGGTCTATCTGTCCCTGTCCTCTTTATCTCCGTATCAGGCCACACTGCTGCAAAATTTAGACTGCACACACCAGAACATGTGCATCTGATTGGATTTGGGTTTGTTGCAGGATGAAATTGGACCAAACAGCCACTCCTGTGGGTCAGTTTTTATTAATTACAGAAAACCTCCCTTCTCCTAGTCTAACATGGCCCTTTGCAGTTGTCAGTCATGTAAAGCCTTTCTTCTGCCTGTAAATAGGATATGATGGAAAGACTAAGCTCACACCTAAGTGAAAAAGGATGGATAAAAGGCAAGAGGCTGGCCTTTTACTGTTGTCACTCCACATGCCAACCCTTTTACTTCAGGAACACTCTCAAAACGAGTTACAGATTTAGAGTTCTCCTATTTTCAGTGTGTACTATTAAGCTAGGGAGAAAAGATCCGGAAGAGGAAAGATGACTTAATGGAAATTAATATGTTGAGTCCAGAGATTTGTACCATATAAATATCCAACTATTGAAAAGAGGTAATAGCAAAAATAAATGAACAGAAATAAAATTAGAATTTAGTCACATTGCAAGCAAATAAATGTAGCGTCGTCATGACTTCTAAAACTATTCTAATTATCCAAGTCTAGCTGACACAAAATTCTAAACACTAACTAGATAATTTTTCTCAACGCTACCAACTCCTCTCTTCTTTGAGTTAAGAGAAACACAACATGGTGAATTCAAACAAAATGGCATCTCATAAAAAGTTGGTTTTTTTTTTTTTTTTTCAAAAGGCTCAGCATCACTAATCATCAGAGAACTGCAAATTAAAACTACAATGAAATACCATCTTACACCAGTCAGAATGGCTATTATTAAAAAGTAAAGAAACAGCAGATGTTGGTGTGGGTGCAGAGAAAAGGGAACACTTATACGCTATTGGTGGAAATGTAAATTAATACAACCTCTATGGAAAATAGTATGGAGATTTCTCAAAGAGCTAACAATAAAACTCCCATTTGACCCAGCAATCCCACTACTGGGTATCTACCCAAAATAAATTATTATATAAAAAGACATCTGCACTCATATGTTTATTGCAGCACTATTCACAATAGCAAAGTCACAGAATCAACTTACCTGCCCTTTAACAGATGACTGGATAAAGAAAATATAGTATACAGACACCATGAAATACTGCTCACCCATAAAAATGGATGGAATTATATATTTTGCAGCAACATGGATGGAATTGGAGGCCATTTTCCCAAGTGAAATGACTCAGGAAGTCAAATACTGAACGTTCTCACTTACAAAGTGGGAGCTAAATAGTGGTGCACATGGACATACAAAATGAAATAATACGTCTATTGCACCCCTTAATATATTTTCAGATAAACAAGGGAATCCCCTGAAGCTCTGCTCCTTTAATGTGAGCACCACGTTAAGCTTCCTCAGCAGAGGGTGCTGGAGAGATAGTGCAAAAGAAAGGCTGCAATTTCTGGCTCAGGGGATGAAATCGGAAGTGCGGTTATGACAACGTCTGGTGGCATCTCTTCCAGTCATAAGCCCAGGTTGCAGCCTTTCAGCAACTCTGACACCTAGGCCTGGCAATATTATTTCCCCAGCTTTCTCAGCTCAGAAATCAGAGTTCCCTTCCGAGTCTGACACATCAAGCTGTTGTCCTTCTTCAAACTTCTCACATGCCTGTGTCCCTTTGAAACTTCTGTCCACTCCAATGCACAGACTCCCTAACACGGTGGTTGCCGATCACCTGCCCTCTCACCTGCACTCTAGAAGGTGGCCCACAGTTTGCCCAGCAACTCAAGATCAACTCTGGCTTGGCCAAATCTCTAAACATCTCCACTCTTAGGTGGCAGTGCCATATACCTTTTCCAGGAAAGTCTAAACCCTTTCCTAGTGTGTCCTTTGAACTCTCTCCCTGAGCTCTAAAATACCAAACAGAGTTGAGTGTCTGCATGTCTTATAGTTACTCTTTCATAACTCTTCATAATTCTTCACATTAAACGCTCCCTATTTAATCCCACTGCATGGTTTGTCTCTTGCCTGGACTCAAACTTCCACAGTATTTCATTGTATAGGTATACCACATATTGTTCATCCATGCATCAATTGATGGTCATTTGGGTTGTTTCCATTTGTTTGGCTCTTAGGAATAATGCTGCTGTGAACATTTATGTGCAAGTCACATGTTTTATTTCTCCAGTGTAGCTACGTAGGAGTTGAATTGCTGGAGCGCATGGTACATTTGTCTTTAACATTGTAAGAAACTGCCAAACTATTTTCCAAAGTGGCTGCACCATTTGTCCTTCCCATTAGCAATGTGTGAAGGTTCCAATTCGTCTACATCCACATCAACACTTATTATGTTCTATCTTTTATGATTATAGCCATTCTAGTATATTTTATACTACCAATTCAAGTTATCGAAGCCAAAAATGAAGGTTGAGTGGAAAAAAAAAAAAATCAGATTTGTGTCCAGTACTCAAAAAGAAATAGGAAAGTGATGTCTATTATTTTGTTCTTGTTCTTATCAAAAGTTAAGGGACCAATTCTTTCTGGGCTGCAGTTATGGTAATGTGTTCTTTCTTGGATGCTGTGACAGCAGGGTAAATGAAAGGAAACTCACAGTTTTTGGAACAAACGCCATAGAACACTTCATTTCAAGAAAAAGTTAATACAAACTTCAATAAAATAATGTGAAGAAAATGTTAAGCCAAAAACACAATTTGATTTTGTGACTTTTTATATGTAGGTAATTTTCTCTTTATTTATTTTTTTTTTCTGGTAGAAACTTTAAAACTAACTCAACAGTTGGTTCAGAAACAACATTTAACCATTATTTTCTAGGCTACACATTTGGGCCCAATACAACTCCAAGAAATGGAGAAACGCTCTGTTTCCGTTTGGAATTCAGAGAATCTTTCTGGCTGTGGTACAGTTTTCCTGTGTTTTGCTCCAAGATGGTTGAAATTTGGGCAGCTCAATCAGGTTCAAATTATGTTAGAATAGCATTTGCATTCTAGTTACAAAGCAAGGCTTTGCATTCCCACCCACACTTTCTTGGCTTGAACCACCATCCTCATCAGTCTAAAGAAATTTAAATCTTTTAAACAAGACAGGATGAAAGAAAAGTTGGGCTGAAAAAGAAAAATTTAGAAACTTTCCTGATTAAATTAGCTCTTCCTAAAGTGTTTAGATCACAAGCCACCTCCTAGCACCTCGTTTGAGATTCCACTGAGTAAAGTACATACCTTCAAGGTGATTAGAATGAATTAGCAAACATCATGGATTAAAAAAAAAAAAAAAAAAAAAAAAAAAAAACTTTGGAAGCTGTTTGTTAAATCTCGCAGAATTTTTAGCTGGTTTAAATATCAGACACCAAGTTCAGATAAGAAAACATAATGAGGTTTTGGGGTGATGGAAACTACTCAATCCACTATCTCCGGTTCCATGAAGATCCACGTTAGTCTGTGACATTAAAGTATGATATCAATTCTTTGAGCCTTTTGGGTTTCAATATGTATATTTAACAATACAGGGGCTTCAGCATAGGGTACACTACCTTATGAATGTATGGGACTTTGGTTTTATGACACATTAAAAAAGACAGTGCATATATAACTGGTTAGTCCGGTTTATGTACATTTTAAATAATTATGATTCTAACAGTATGGTCTCCGATGTTTGAATATATTGTTTAAGCAAAAATAGTCCTTGGAAAGGTTGCAACGTGATAGAGGAAGAGACACAGGAACCCTGTTTTGGAGACAGATTTCCATTCAGGGAAGAACTTTTACAGATACTCACTGAAGAGTATCTAAAAGCATCATGCTTGCTTGCACCTATTTATCTGTTTCCTCCCCCCCCCAGGTCTCCATTGCCAAATGATATCTTCAACCAATCTTTGCATAAACAGAAAATGAAAGAGACCTATAATTTCTATATTTTGTCTTTTGATTCCAACAGCATTATTATTTTAGGAGAGAGGTCTAGATCAACCACTTTAAAATGACACCAACCGAAGGGCAGTGAAGAAGGCATTCTCGGAGGCTGCACATTTCTGGAAGACAGCATGACAATACGCCTCAAGTGCAAACATATTCGGTTTGGACTTAGCAATTCTATATCAAAGAATTTGGCCCTACACAATAAAAAAAAAAAAGCCAAGATTTAAATGTAGATATTCCCTACATAATAATTTATAACTAAAAAAAGTAAGCCAAGCAAAACATCTAACATCATAGAACTCATTAACTAAATTGTAGAAAGGACTTTATTGTGTATAGAAAAATTATTCAATTCTACAAAATGTAAAGTACTTGGGGGAAAAGGCATTGAAATGACATACCCAAAGTTCACCTCAAATGTAACCAGTGTAGAGGACATGATTGCAGACTTTTGATATATGGATACCAGGATATGCAGATAGACAGAGATTCAGATAGAAATGTTTTAAGGACCATGTGTTTAAAGTAAGAATTAGTAAATGTATTTTCCTTAAATTTAGCTATAGAAAAGAAAGCTGAAGTGATGCCAAAGGGATTGCTGATCTTCAAATATTTGAGGCTGGAGTGTCTAGGAATATAGTAGGACATGAATCCTTAAAAGTGAGATAAGGTCAACTGCATAAGTAATGTGTTGCAAATTCACTTTATGTATATAGCATTTTAACTATGCTATTTGGTAAACACTAAGAGTAGCTGATAAAATGCGGTCTGTTCCTGGATTAAAATAGAAACTCTGTTGTCTTTCTATCTGCACTTCTGACACTTTTGATGCTCTATTTGTTATGCTCTCAAGCCATCTCAACCTAACTTACCCTTCCCTCGCCCCCAGAAATTGTCTGGGAAAGAGGAGAAATTAGGGCATCCTCAAACTATACCTCCTAGACTAGAGGAATCATACAATACTAAGGCTAATTTTCCCAGTTAGAAAAACTGAACAGAAACTGAATGACTGGTTGCCTGCCTGCCAAAGAGGGAAACATCCAAAGCCTAAGAATGAATCAGACCAGGTGCAGTGGCTCTCGCTTGTAATCCCAGAACTTTGGGAGGCTGAGGCAGGCGGATCACTTGAGGTCAGGAGTTTGAGACCAGCCTGGGCAATATGGTGAAACATCATCTGTATAAATACATAAATACATAAATAAGCTCCAGTTTAACTCCTGAACCAGATAAAGAATAAATGACAGGCCGGGCACAGTGGCTCATGCCTGTAATCCCAGCACTTTGGAAGGCCAAGGAGTGTGGATCACTTGAGGTCAGGAGTTCAAGACCAGCCTGGCCAACATGGTGAAACCCCATCTCTAGTAAAAATACAAAAATTAGCTGGATGTGGTGGGAGACGCCTGTAATACCAGCTATTTGGGAGGCTGAGGCATGAGAATTGCTTGAACCCCAGAGGCAGAGGTTGCAGTGAGCTGAGATCGCACCATTGCACTCCAGCCTGGGTAACAGGGTGAGATTCCATCTCAAAAAATGTTGATAATAATAAAATTAAAATTAAAAAAGAATGAACCAGCCTGTGGCCATTCCTGAAGGACTGTTTATGGCATTAAAACAAACAACTACAAAAAGTTGATATGAATCGCATGATACATGATTACCAAGATATACAGGTTATATTATAGCCCTGAAATCAAGATCAGTAACTGTAACCTGAAACTGGAATCCACAACTTATTAATTCCAGTGAGTCACTCATGTTCACTCATATTTATTGATGAATTCAATATTTATTCATAACTAATAATTTATTATGAGAATATTTGGTGAATAAGACTCTTCTTTACCAACAAAATTGTGTCCTGGAATAGAAATGTTAGAAACTTTTTTATACTGAAGACAATTTTTTAAGTATTTCTTTTGATACTTAGCTCCACATTTTTAAAAACTTTTTCTTTTCTTCTCTTTTTTTAAAAATAGACAAATAATAATTGTACATATTCATTGGGTACATAGTGATGTATGCCAAGAAGTGAATTTCAAAATTCTTAAGAAGAACAACAACGAAAAAGACAAAGTGAGAATCCTATCCCCAGAGTAACTCCTTAGAAGTTTTCCAAATAAGTGAAATATGTATACGAAAATTTGAAATTAACACAGGAAATTTCTTCTTCAGTTTATCCATCTATACATAATGGAACCAAAGAAGATAAAGCTGTTTGTTCCTTGGGACAGTCTAAGAATAAATAAACGACAAAAAATTTTTAAAAAGGAAGAAAAAGGTAAGTCATGATTTTTATTTTTGGAATAAAATTTATAATTTTGTTACAATAAAAAGTTGGACTTCCATTTCCCCTCAAAATATAATGTTTTAAACATGTCTTCTGCAGTTAAATACTGAAATACTAGTATTCTCAGTTGACTCTGTTATTGCAATCACTAAATGTCACCATTGGCATGTGGGCCTGTGGAATGGTGATGTGAATAACATGACACTTCCTTTCCGTCATTTCCCTACAATACAGTATTGTGAAGCAAACTTTAGTGGAAGTTGAAGAATATCTAGAGCTAGTTTTAGTGACCAAAAAATAAACCTTCTCCACAACCGAATATCAAATATTACTGTCCAGGGGAAATGAAAAAAAAAATTCACATGGCATCAGCACTTAATATATTCCAGTTCTAGCCATGTGGCCATGTGCAGTGATCCCGAAGACTACTCATTTTTTCTTTGAATTGTGGGGAGAGAGAGACAAAAGGTAGAGTTAATGTAAAAACAAAAGCTGGAAACCAGTGAGAAAAAGAGAAAGAGACAGAACAACAGTTCTCAGCCCTCTACCAACCCAACCATCAACTCAAAGTCAAGAGAACGTTACCTCCAACTTGCCAAACTTGCTTCCACCTCCAAATTGAACATTATTTCTCTAGGAGTGAAATTCATATAATACAAGGTTTTGAAACTTTGCCCTTTCTAAAATCTGAGTTATGAGCATTCAGGTATTAGCAGAAGGGGCTTGGTAACCCAACTCTTGAGAACAGTTCAGAAACACGACATTCATCATCTTTCTGTCATGATGGCAAAGCTCCATGACCCTGTGCTTTCCAGTATGGTAGTCCTAGCCTCACATGGATATGAGCACTTGAAATGTGCTGAGACAGAGGAACTGAATTTCTCATTTTATTGATTTCTAACTAGTTTGAATTTAAGCTGCTGCAAGTGGCAGCTAGCTACCGTGTGTATTGAACAGAAGAACTCCAGTTGAAATAAATAAATACTCTCTGGTTAAGTCCCTTCCAGGTCAACTTGTCACTGTGAGGGGAAGTTTTATCTCCTCAATCTTCTTGGTCTTTAACCAGATAATTATAGAAAACTTAATATCAGGTACACACACACACACACACACACACACACACACAAACAAGTGCATCCTTTCAAAGATTAACAACAAGCTAATGCAACCTAAATCATGGTCAAAAAGAGAAATTGTTTCCTAAGTGGAGCATAGCCCCCTAAGAAAGCATTGTCAGTTTTTTTTTCAGCTCTTCTTTTGTTTACATGCCAAGCCTCTACCTCTACCAGTGCTTAAGGAACCAACCCATTCCCATACATTTTCAAATTATTGACCCACCTTTTGCTCAAATAGACATTAAACTTGCTAAAACTTTGCATTTACTCACCTTCTTTATTTCATGCCAAATTACATTCTTAACATTCTTAAACTAAGCAAGCCTTATAAGCCTTTACTGTTCAACTCTAGTCAGAGCAGATCCCAGGGAGTTTAGACATTTGTTCAGTTACAAAGATACTTTTAGAAGAAAATATTTTGATTATATAAAAACTAACTCATTAGCTATTGCTCAATGGCATTGGAAATATTTTAAAGTAGAATAAAGTGAAACTAAAGGCCTCAAGTATAAAAAGAAATAAAATTAAGATATTTTTCTTCCTCTGTACAAGGGCCAAATTTTCATTTTCTTGGCAATTAGGATATTTTGTCAAAATATAATAGAACTCTTTTGAGTTGTATGCATATTAATGTATAATAAAATCAAACACCATAAATATATATCAAATTTGAAAGAAAAAAAATACTCAACACAGATTCTTAAAACTATAGGGTAGATAAGGGGTAAGCAATTTATTTTTTCTTAATGGTCAGAAGTAATGTTTTAGGCTTTGCATACTGTATGTTCTTTATCACAGCTACTCTGCCTTTTTAACACAAAAGCAGCCATAGACAGTACATAAACAAATGAGCATGACTGTGTTCCAATAAAACTTTACTTACAAGAACTAACCAGTGGGCCTCAATTTGGCCTGGTGGGGTGGGCACTGTAGTTTGCTGAGCAATGAGGTAGATAAAAAATATGGGCCGGGCGTGGCGGCTCAAGCCTGTAATCCCAGCACTTTGGGAGGCCGAGATGGGCGGATCACGAGGTCAGGAGAAAGAGACCATCCTGGCTAACACAGTGAAACCCCGTCTCTACTAAAAAATACAAAAAACTAGCCAGGCGAGGTGGCAGGCGCCTGTAGCCCCAGCTACTCGGGAGGCTGAGGCAGGAGAATGGTGCAAACCCAGGAGGCGGAGCTTGCAGTGAGCCAAGATCGTGCCACTGCACTCCAGCCTGGGAGACAGAGCGAGACTCCATCTCAAAAAAAAAAAAAAATGAACCTATACTTTTGATAAATACTGACTACACAGTAACTAGAAAAATAAATATATGGATATCTCATTAATCAAGTTGAAAACCTGTTACTGTGAACAATGGTGTATTAATTCGTTCTCACACTGCTATAAAGAACTGCTCGAAACTGGGTAATTTATAAAGGAAAGAAGTTTAATTGACTCACAGTTCTGCATGGCTGGGAAGGCCTCAGAAAACTTATAATCATGGCAGAAGGGGAAGCAAACACATCCTTCTTAATATGGCGGCAGGAGAGAAGTGCTAGCAGGGGAAATGTGAGAACTTATAAAACCATCAGATCTCGTGAGAACTCACTATCACGAGAACAGCATGGGGAAAACCACCCCCATAATCCAATCACTTCACCACTGGGTCCCTCCCATGACACATGGGGATTACAATTCAAGATGAGCATTGGGTGGGGACACAGTCAAACCATATCGAATGGGAAAGATGAAAACTTTTGAAGGAAATAAGCAACATTCTTTGAACTCTGTTCTTGGCAGGAAAAGTAACTATGCCAAGATGGAATTGAAGAGCTAAGAAAGGAATCAAGACAGACACTAGTAGTTTGCAGGACATTCAGCACCACATCAGGACAAGACCACAGCTGGCTTTGCAATATGACACCTTATTGCAAAGGTGCACCTTAACGTCCAGAACCTTCCAATTATCTTAATAGCCCACAAAATGCTGTGTCTAGCTCCCTCACTTATAAATGATGAGTGTCATTTATATAAATGTGATGCATATATATCCTTAAAGGCCACTTTTACAAATATCATGATGAGAGGAATTTGGGGCACATCTAAAATAGACCAAATAGTATAATGGGAGTCTTTGCTCCCATCACTTCACCTCAGACTGTCAGTCCTGCCATAGCCTCATCCTATCCCCATCACAGTAGGTGGAAGAGATTCTCAGACATCACATTATTTCATCTGTAAATATTTCCACCAGAGTCATTCTAAGATAAGGATCAAAACAATACCTGTTTATTTACGGTCACCATTGTATGTCTAGGCATTTGACTAAAATCTATCTTTTTACCCCATGCATTAAAATAATTAGATAAAATTTTTGTTGGATGGAAGTTAAAGTGGTATAAAGCAAGAAAACAGATTGCTTCCTTTGAAGAACATTTTCATCATGAAAATAAATGTGTTTTTCTGTTATATCTCTTATTATTAGGTTGGATTTGTTGGGAGAAAAGCTGACGCAGGGCTTGCATATCTAACATAATGTAAAAGAGTCTTGGAAGACGTCCAGGGTCCAGGACCTAAAACCCCTCATGGCCTTTGGAACACCAAGCTCTCTGTCAAAGGGTAGTAGGCTGCCCTGTGCACCATAATCTAAGCCCAGGGCATAAAACCCCTCATGGCTTGGATGGAATCCAGGGCTCAGGGCATAAAACCCCTCGTGGCCTCTGGAGTGTGTCTAGACTTGCTGGCTTCTTGCTTCTAGCACTCCCAGGCTCATAAAACAGTTGTATCTTAAAGTAGAACATGTCCCCCATTATCTCAAGTAGCACAACATGTTCCATGTGCTTCAAAGGAAATACTAAACCATCACAGCTATAGATCATGTGCTTGATGCACCACTTCCTTTCAACCCCCACATCCTCACCACCTGCTTCTTTGTTCGATTACCAATAAATAGGTGGGCTCCCAGAGCTCGGGGCCTTCACAGTTTCCATACTAGCATTGGCCCCCGGACCCACTTTATGCACTCTTAAACTTATCTTTTCTCATTCCTTTGACTCTGCCGGACTTCGTAGCTCCCACGGCCTGGTGTTGGGTCCAGCCGCCCCAACAGGGTTTTATATGATCAGGGAGCCGTAGTGATTGCCATAGTATGAAGAAACCTGTGGCAAAGTTCCCTAACTCTTACAAAGTGCAGCATGGGCTGGGTGTGGTGGCTCACATCTGTAATCTCAACACTTTGGGAGGCCAAGGTAGGCAGATTGCCTGAGATCAGGAGATCGAGATCAGCCTGGCCAATATGGTGAAACCCTGTCTCTACTAAAAATACAAAAATTAGCTGGGTGTGGTGGCACACACCTGTAGTCTCAGAAACTCAGGAGGTTGAGGAAAAAGAATCGCTTGAACCCCGGAGGCAGAGGTTGCAGTGAGCCGAGATCACGCCAATGCCCTCCAGCCTGGGTGAAAGAGCGAGACTGTCTCAAAAAAAAAAAAAAAAAAAAAAAAAAAAAAAAGAAAGTGCAGCATGTGTTCAATGAAAGAGCATTATCATGACTCATCTTCCTACACTCTCTCAGGAATTTTGAGCTGATTCAAATAACAGAGAAGAAGAAAATAACCTATGAATGCAATCTGATGAAGCATTGACACATCCTGCATTCAACAAATAAAAATAATCTTGTCATACCTTTGCATCTTCAGAAAAACATAGCAAGCAACTTCAAGAAAATGGGCTTGAGTTCAAGCCACATGAATTATTACAGATATCAGAAAATAAAACAATTAAAAATAAAGTATACTTACGTTGCCCATTTATGTGTGATTAGCCAGTCATTCATAAGACAGTGCAATCAATACTAATTTTTTCAGACAGGAGCGTAAAGTTTCTAACAGGATTGCAGTAAAATATGTTAACTTTTCTAGAAGTAGAGCTTTAGTCATCTGCACTGGGCTCACCTTGGTGTCAATGCGTTGGTCTGTTGTCTTCACTGAGAACTGTGCTGAGATCATCAGCAAAGCATGCATAGCTTTTCTAGGACTAGGGTAATTGGCCAGAACAAATTGAATGGGGAAAAAAACCTGAAAATACTGATACCATCCCTATAAATCTTATAAAATTAAGCAGGGAAGGAGGGAAGAGGAGAAATGAAAATAAACCAAGCTTGCAGCTCACTCAACATTAATGACTAGGTCAGCCTGCTCTCCAACACCCTTCCTCATAGGTGTTTGCTACCTATGGCCCCCAGATCACATACACCCTTTAAGACATTATAGCTCCCGTTGACTGCTCTATAGGTAACATCTTAAGTATAGTGAAGTGTTACATTTTGCATTTGAGATGCTCTTTCAGGTCTTGAGTACCAACGAAAGCACTGACATCAGCTAGTCTAAAGGACCCCATGAGGAGCTGACTCACCAAGGAATGCAGTTTCCACATCCCCATGATTTAATTCCTCTTACCTTGACCAATCAATAATCCCAATTTTCCAGCCCCATACCCTCCAAGATCCCCTTAAAACTCCAGTCAAGAACTCCCCAGGGAGTCATTGAGGGTCCCGCTCATCATTTGTCATCCTTACTCAGCTAACCTACAATAATTGAACTCTTTCTCTGCTGCAAACCCTGTTGTCTTGGTCGACTGGTCTGTTACTAGGCAGCAAGCATATGGACCTATTGGTCCTGTAACAACACAAAATAAAAAATAATGCAAAATATCCAAGATGCTTTTAAAAAAAAAAAAACTGTTGGTAAAATAGGTTGACAAAACTTTTTTTGAAAGGTAAGGTTTATTTTGTGTGTGTGTGTGTTTTTCTTTGTTTTGGGTGCAGTTTCTCATCTTTGTCACTACAGAATTTGGGGGGCCAGATGACTCTTTTGTATGATGGCCTGCCCTGTACATTGTATGGGGTTTTGCAGCATCCCCACTCTCTACCCACTGGATGCCAGCAGCACCCTTATCCCCCAATGGTGGCAACTGAAATTGCTTCTAGACATGTTCTAGAAATGAGGGAGGAGACCTAACTCATAATCTCCCCCTGGTTGAGTGCCATTGCTTTAAGGAGACCAAAAGGAATGGAAATGTGCCTTTGTGTGCACATGTGTGCATGTGTGTGTGTGTGTTTTAGAAGAGATTATCTCAAGCATACCTTAAATTTAGATATCATAACTTTACCTCGTATGCATAGCCTTAAGATAAGTTTCAATCAAGAGGATTCTTATTTTTAGTCATTAGTTAGAAAAGTCATATTAATAACTAGTCTGTATAATGTTAACCAAAAAATTAAGTGTCATAAATCAAGGGGTAGTGATAAGTTTTCTAATAAAGCAGGCTATGCAGGTTTGGTGCTGCACTTGTAGTCCCAGCTACTCAGGAAGCTGAGGCGGGAAGATAGCTTGAGCCAAGGAGTTCAAGGCTGCAGTGAACTGTGATTGTACCACTGCATTCCAGCCAGGGTGACAGAGCCCAGCTCTGAAAATAAAAAAGAAGGCGATTCCAGTGAGTGATATAGTCCATTGTGAATAACAATGACTGGAATTTACGGATGATCTTATACTAGCAAAAGGAAATTCTCAACACAGTCACATGACACATAATGATTGCACATACAGTGGTAGTCCCATAAAATTATAATGTAGCTGAAAAATTCTTATCACTTAGTAACACTGTAGCTGTCATAGTGTCACAGTGCAATGCATTACCTTTTCTATGTTTAGCTATATTTAGATATGCAAATACTTGTCATTATCTTACGATTTCTTACAATATTCAGTATAGTCACATGCTGCACAGGTTTGTAGCCCAGGAGCACTAAGCTACACCACCTTGCCTAGGTGTATAGTAGGCTGTACCACCTAGGTTTGTTGTGCATGTTTGTGTAACAACAAAGTTACCTGATGAAGCATTTCTCACAAGTGTTCCTGTCATTAAGTAACACATGACTCTATGACTTGAAGTTAAATTCCTGCTTTAGAAAAGACAAAGCATTTCTTCCTCATTTGAAAAATATAAATACATGCCAACTTTGGATAGGCTCAGTGACCAGCTAGGAAGATGATGAGTCCTAAAGCTCAGTAGAGTATCTGCGGGCAGCTGTAGTAATGATTCAGTGGCCACCGTGACTTTTGATAATCTAGGCAGAAATTGCACAGGATGAAGACATGTCTATTTTTTTTTTAATGCTCGAGTCAAAAATCCAAAAAAGTTTAATATACTGTGGATAAAGCATAGTTTTCTTAACCTCTTTTTTCCATGTATATTTAGCTTTTGACATCATTGACCTATAGCTATTTTTTGCTTGTTTACTTAATGAGGTTTCACTTTTTTATTCTCCTGACGATTATAATGGAATTACTAATAACTATATAACAGCATAAAAGACTATCTCATGGTCACAGTAGACATCTTGAAACTTGTATTAAATTAACCCAGATGTGGTGCTACTCGAAGTTAAGTAGAAAGATTTGATTGGCACACAATAAACTGAAAGTAGACCTGCACAGGATTGGAAGGAAATCTAGTCCAAATGGCTCCTCTTGTAGATGAAGCAGCTGAAATACATGGAAGTGAGGGAGAATATCCAAGATAGTTCAACTAGGCAGTAACATTCCTACATTGTTATTCTTAAATCGTCTTTGCATTGAAATTGCTTTAACCAATTTGCCAGACAAATTGTGAAATTGTATAATTCATATGATTGCAAAAAGAAACAATGCTGGAATCACTGTTGTAATTCAAGCTAAAGAAAGCATATGGAAAATAATATAATTCTTTCTTATTTTTCCCCCAAATTCAGAGTCTCACCTCTTTTCAGCAAGTGCAGGACAATAGAAAGAAATACGTGAGGCCAGGTTGGGAGGAGATATGAAAAGATTTTCCCAGAAAATGAAGTAGAAAATCCTATGAAGGTGCACATTTTGTCACTTTCTTTCCAGTCATTGGGGTGGTAATGATAGTGTTCTGAGGACCAAGAGGGATGAGGGGAGGCAAACTGTGGAAAACTGGAACCAGTACCAATGACTTAAAGTCTCAGTTGGGCTTGTTATATATAAAGCACAGGCCAGATGCAACAAGACTAATGAAAACATTCTGTGTCCAATTTACCATCAATGAAAAAAATGGGAGACACTGAATCTGTTCTAAATTGGGGCCATCTCAAATGATACGTAAAATACAGGGTTATGGCCTTCCATTCCTGAGTGACAATTGTTGACTCTGTGCTGAATGTTCTGGTGGGGTTTGTGTTGTATTTGTGTTGAGCTGCCCTAGATGGTCTCACCGTATATTCATTCATGACACAAACATTTACTGGGTGCCCATGATGTGCATGGAACTATTGTAGAAGCTCAGAGTTAGTCCTTAGCCCTAGAGAGTGAAGGGGTGACAAAGAAGAAACACATACATCTTTTAGCGACACAAACTACACAAGTCAAAATAGGCTGGCTTGAGAATAATGGAGGTAGGGACATGAGGATGGGGAAATCTAAGGTTTTCCAGGAATGGCAAGGAGGTAAGCCAGGATAGAGGGGTGCCAGGGAAAAGAAAAGGAGAACCCATCAGAGAGTATACAGGGACAGATTGTGTAAGGGCAGGAGGCGTATTAGGGGCTTTGGCTTTTACACTGAATTGGTTGAGAAATCACTGGGAGGTTTTGAACAGGGAAGAAATAAGATTTGACTTATATTTTAATAAGTTTACTCTGACTTCTGGGTGGGGATAAGTTGAAAGGGGCAAGAATGGGAGGAGAGTTAGGAGCCAGTTGCCTTAGATCAGGCGAATGATTTGGCCAGCATGGAATCATCTTGCCAGGAAACCCTTCCAGTGGTGTAGGAATTTCTGTTAAAAACCAGAAAATTAACAATCCAGGTTAACTTGAAAGCAGGAGATCAACATTCCTTGAGCAGGCTTGAGATATTAAGACAGAAGTTTAAAAATTCTAATGATTTACATTTCTACTGTATCTCCTCTTATATAAGAGACACATACACACACACATAGGTTAAACATAACCTGTGTTTCTATATAAACTATCAATAGTGTAAACGTAAGCTGTGGAAACCAACATGTCTACAAATGTTTTGAGTTCCATCATTTGAATTCATTTAACTCTTTATTAGCTATTATACATCCTCTGTGTGGCTCATTTGGCTTCCAGAATAAACTTTTGTTGAGTAGATGCTGAGATTAAGGTGCTAACAGACTGCTTATAAGAAGTGACATCTTAGGCCTGGCATAGTAGCTTATGCCTGTAACCCCAATACTTTGAGAAGCAGAGGCAGGCAGATCTCTTGAGGCCAGGAGTTTGAGACCAGCCTGGCTAACATGGCGAAACCTCATCTCTACAAAAAATACAAAATTTAGTGGGGCGTGGTAACATGCACCTGTAGTCCCAGCTCCTCGGGAGACTGAGGCACAAGAACCACTCAAACCCAGGAGGCAGAGGTTGCAGTGACCCGAGATTGCGCCACTGCACTCCAGCCTGGGCAAAGGAGTGAAATGCCATCTCAAAAAAAAAAAAAAAAAAAAAAGGAAACAGAGAGAAATGACATCTTAGAAAAGATACCATTCCACCCAGAGTCATATTCCTAACTACTGGGCTTAGATGAGCATGGTTAAAACAAGATTGGTGTAAAAATATTGTCTCCTTCACACTGGAGGGAGGCCACACTTCCCATCCTTACCTAGCTCTCTTCTCCCCACACACAATCCTACTCTAAACAACTAATAGAAACTTCACTGTAATTTCACTCATGGTGGTTTATCTACATGCCCTTACATCAGAGGATGGACAATAACGCTGATTTCTTGCCAGAAAGAATTTTCAACTCTAATTAAAAAGAACACAAGTGGAGTTATTTTAATGAATGAGGCAGCCACAGAGGGGAAAAGTATGGGTGGGTGGTATGGTTCTGGGATATTAAATGCTGCTTCCCTAACTATGGCCCCTTCAGTAAGACATTCAATCACTTTGAAATTCAGTTTTTTTCTGGGTCAAGTGCAGGTGTTATGAGTATCCCTCACATAGGTTTGTTGTGAGGTTTAAATGAAATAACCCATACTCAGCATTTAGCATGCCATAGATCAAGTGTGCGTCCATTAAATTGCATCACTCATGCTATTTTTCCAAGGTAGTGCCATTCTTTTTCATTGTTTCCTCATTTTGGGGGTTATTTAAGCCTTCAAAGAAGAGAAAGTTGTATAGGTCATCATACGTTGATATTATCAGATAACCTAAAGCATATTACTATTTGTAAATATGCATTAATCAATGAACCATAATATTTTTTAAAAATATCAAGTACTTTTTAACAGTAAAAGGGCTTAACCATGAAATATAAATATAGGTATAGCACTGTGCTACACTGAAAATATATTACATAGGAGTGTTCTTTTTTGAAGTATGCTGGTATTTCTGATTAACATCTAGAATAATGGCTCATATACATCATCACACATTACAATCACACATTAGAATCGCCTTGCTAATCATCTACAACTGTGTGCCCACCTTACAGGAACCAAATAATTTATTTTTAAGAGATCCCCAGGGAATGCTGATGCTACTCGTCTGGAAACCACATTTTGAGAACCATTCATTAATCTAGAGAAATCTGTTTTACTCCCATCGCTGTGTATCAACATTGGTAGTTATTGAATGAAAAACTAAATTCCATCAAATACAGAAAATTATTATTGCCATCGAAAGTGTAGTTTTTCGTTTATTTTGTTGTCTGCATTTCCTAAAACGTGCAAGGAAAAAAAAATTAAGAGGAAAGTCAAAGGGAGATGGGAACATCAGACAAAGAATGCACCTCACTTCCAGTAAGCCAATCCACCCAATACCATCGTGGGCATCAAACTTGAAGGGAATACATATTTTGACACCAATAGCACACTGAAGGGTCAAGGTGTGCAGAAATCTCTAAATTATGAACTTTTCTTCTTGGGCAGAAGTGGAAGGAATATCTCTTTTCATGGCTGTGGTTTACTAATATCTCACAGCAAACATATGAGAAATAATGAAGTAACCGAGCGCGGCTTCGTTCAAGGGGATTTATCTGCCTCCAGAAATGAGAGGAAAAATCCTAATTGCTTTGGAAGTATTTGATGATCTTTAAAAAAGATACAGGTTTAAGATTCCTCAGGATATTAGCCAAATTGAAAGAGATTTAAATGCCTCTGTTCTATGTTAAAGAGCCTTTCACTATAGACACACTCCTTCATGAATGTGTTTACTTTGGAAGCAGAGTAAGTCCTCCACTGATGGAGATGGAAATGTTTCCTAATTTGCTAACAGTTTAGAAACTGGAAAATAACAGAGAAGGTACACATCCAACTGACACTGGGGACACATTTATCTTGTATTCATTATTTGTCATAATTTCACATGCCTCTGGTGGCCAATAAGATCAAATTATTAGTGAATCATTTTAATTTAAACTGCCTCATGAACTGACTTGTTTTGTATTTGTTTTTCTGTTGCTATTTTCTAATTTCTAATTATTTACTGCTATTTAAGCAATTTTTTTTATTATTATACTTTAAGTTCTAGAGTACATGTGCACAACATGCAGGTTTGTTACATATGTATACATGTGCCATGTTGGTGTGCTGCACCCATTAACTCGTCATTTACATTAGGTATATCTCCTAATGTTATCCCTCCCCCCTGCCCTCCCCACAATAGGACCCAGTGTGTGATGTTCCCCTTCGTGTGTCCAAGTGATCTCATTGTTCAATTCCCACCTATGAGTGAGAACATGCGGTATTTGGTTTTCTGTTCTCCTGATAGTTTGCTGAGAATGATAGTTTCCAGCTGCATCCATGTCCATACAAAGGACACAAACTCATCCTTTTTTATGGCTGCATAATATTCCATGGTGTTTATGTGCCACATTTTCTTAATCCAGTCTGTCACTGATGGACATTTGGGTTGATTCCAAGTCTTTGCTGTTGTGAATAGTGCCGCAATAAACATCATGTGCATGTGTCTTTATAGCAGCATGATTTATAATCCTTTGGGTATATCCCCAGTAATGGGATGGCTGGGTCAAATGGTATTTCTAGTTCTAGATCCTTTAGGAATCGCCACACTGTTTTCCACAATGGTTGAACTAGCTTACAGTCCCACCAACAGTGTAAAAGTATTCCTATTTCTCCACATCCTCTCTAGCACCTATTGTTTCCTGATTTTTTAATGATTGCCATTCTAACTGGTGTGAAATGGTATCTCATTGTGGTTTTGATTTGCATTTCTCTGATGGCAAGTGATGATGAGCATTTTTTCATGTGTCTGTTGGCTGTATGAATGTCTTCTTTTGAGAAGTGTCTGTTCATATCCTTTGCCCACTTTTTGATGGGGTTGTTTGTTTTTTTCTTGTAAATTTGATTGAGTTCTTTATAGGTTCTGGATATTAGCCCTTTGTCAGATGAGTAGATTGCAAAAATTTTCTCCCATTCTGTAGGTTGCCTGATGATAGTTTCTTTTGCTGTGCAGAAGCTCTTTAGTTTAATTAGATCCCATTTGTCAATTTTGGCTTTTGTTGCTGTTGCTTTTAGTGTTTTAGACATGAAGTCCTTGTCCATGCCTATGTTCTGAATGGTACTACCTAGGTTTTCTTCTAGGGTTTTTATGGTTTTAGGTCTAACATTTAAGTCTCTAATCCATCTTTAATTAATTTTTGTATAAGGAGTAGGGAAAGGATCCAGTTTCAGCATTCTACTTATGGCTAGCCAATTTTCCCAGCACCATTTATTAAATAGGGAATCCTTTCCCCATTTCTTGTATTTCTCAAGTTTGTCAAAGATCAGATGGCTGTAGATGTGTGGTATTATTTCTGAGGGCTCTGTTCTGTTCCATTGGTCTCTATCTCTGTTTTGGTACCAGTACCATGCTGTTTTGGTTACTGTAGCCTTGTAGTATAGTTTGAAGTCAGGTAGCGTGATGCCTGCAGCTTTGTTCTTTTGACTTAGGATTGTCTTGACAATGTGGGATCTTTTTTGGTTCCATATGAATTTTAAAGCAGTTTTTTCCAATTCTGTGAAGAAAGTCATTGGTAGCTTGATGGGGATGGCATTGAATCTATAAATTACCTTGGGCAGTATGGCCATTTTCACAATATTGATTCTTCCTATCCATGAGCATGGTATGTTCTTCCATTTGTTTGTGTCCTCTTTTATTTCACTGAGCAGTGGTTTGTAGTTCTCCTTGAAGAGGTCCTTTACATCCGTTTTCAGTTGGATTCCTAGGTATTTTATTCTCTTTGAAGCTGTTGTGAATGTGAGTTCATTCCTGATTTGGCTCTCTGTTTGTCTGTTACTAGTGTATAAGAATGCTTGTGATGTTTGCACATTGATTTTGTATCCTGAGACTTTGCTGAAGTTGCTTATCAGCTTAAGGAGATTTTGGGCTGAGACAATGGGGTTTTCTAAATATACAATCATGTCATCTGCAAACAGGGACAATTTGACTTCTTCTTTTCCTAACTGAATACCCTTGATTTCTTTCTCTTGCCTGATTGCCCTAGCCAGAACTTCCAACACTAGGTTGAATAGAAGTGGTGAGAGAGGGCATCTCTGTCTTGTGCCAGTTTTCAAAAGGAATGCTTCCAGTTTTTGCCCATTCAGTATGATATTGGCTGTGGGTTTGTCATAAATAGCTCTTATTATTTTGAGATACGTTCCATCAATACAGAATTTATTGAGAGTTTTTAGCATGAAGGGCTGTTGAATTTTGTTGAAGGCCTTTTTGGCATCTATTAAGATAATCGTGTGTTTTTGTCTTTGGTTCTGTTTATATGTGGATTACGTTTCTTGATTTGCATATGTTGAACCAGCCTTGCATCCCAGGGATGAAGCCCACTTGATCATGGTGGATAAGCTTTTTGATGTGCTGCTGGATTCGGTTTGCCAGTATTTTATTGAGGATTTTTGCATCGATGTTCATCAGGGATATTGGTCTAAAATTCTCTTTTTTTGTTTTATCTCTGTCAGGCTTTGATATCAGGATGATGTTGGCCTCATAAAATGAGTTAGGGAGGATTCCCTCTTTTTCTATTGATTGGAATAGTTTCTGAAGGAATGGTACCAACTCCTCCTTGTACCTCTGGTAGAATTTGGCTGTGAATCCGTCTTGTCTTGGACTTTTTTTGGTTGGTAGGCTATTAATTATTGCCTCAATTTCAGAGCCTACTATTGGTCTACTCAGGGATTCAACTTCTTCCTGGTGTAGTCTTGGGAGAGTGTAAGTGTCCAGGAAATTATCCATTTCTTCTAGGTTTTCTAGTTTATTTGCGTAGAGGTGTTTGTAGTATTCTCTGATGGTAGTTTCTATTTCTGTGGGGTCGGTGGTGTTATCCCCTTATCATTTTTTATCGCGTCTGTTTGATTCTTCTCTCTTTTCTTCTTTATTAGTCTTGCTAGCGGTCTATCAATTTTGCTGATCTTTTCAAAAAACCAGCTCCTGGATTCATTGATTTTTTGGAGGGATTTTTGTGTCTCTATCTCCTTCAGTTCTGCTCTGATCTTAGTTATTTCTTGCCTTCTGCTAGCTTTTGAATGTGTTTGCTCTTGCTTCTCTAGTTCTTTTCATTGTGATGTTAGGGTATCAATTTTAGATCTTTTCTGCTTTCTCTTGTGGGCACTTAGTGCTATAAATTTCCCTCTACACACTGCTTTAACTGTGTCCCAGAGATTCTGGTATGTTGTATCTTTGTTCTCATTGGTTTCAAAGAACATCTTTACTTCTGCCTTCATTTAGTTATGTACCCAGTAGTCATTCAGGAGCAGGTTGTTCAGTTTCCATGTAGTTGAGTGGTTTTGATTGAGTTTCTTAGTCCTGAGTTCTAGTTTGATTGCACTGTGGTCTGAGAGACATTTTGTTATAACCAATTCCTGGATATCCTTGTTAACTTTCTGTCTCATTGATCTGTCTAATATTGACAGTGGGGTGTTAAAGTCTCCCATTATTATTGTATGGGAGTCTAAGTCTCTTTGTAAGTCTCTAAGGACTTGCTTTATGAATCTGGGTGCTCCTGTATTGGGTGCATATATATTTAGGACAGTTAGCTCTTCCTGATGAATTGATCCCTTTACCATTATGTAATGGCCTTCTTTGTCTCTTTTGATCTTTGATGGTTTAAAGTCTGTTTTATCAGAGACTGGGATTGCAACCCCTGGGTGGAAGGGAGTTCTCCTGGGTGTCTTCTGTTCCTGGGGGGTTTGCAGAACTAGGCGGGCCAGTTTACTGGTGTGGGTGGTGCCACTGGTTCATCAGGATACAGGGTCTGAAAAGTACACTGAACACCAATTATAGGTTTTACAATAGTGATGTTATCCCTAAGAGTAATTGGGGAGTTTAGGAATCTTGTGGCCTCTGGCTGCATGATTCCTGAGCCATAATTTCTACTCTTGTGGCTAACTCTTTAGTTTGACTAAGGAGGTCTGATCCTCAGTCAAGGAGGGGGTTTGTTTCAGGAAGGGGTTGTTATCATCTTTGTTCCAAAGTTAAAGTATAAACTAAATTCCTCTTAAAGTTCGATTTCCCTATACCGAGGAGTGAAAAAGGGCAGGTTGGAGGTTAAAAGCAAGACAGAGTCAGTTAGGTCAGATCTCTTTCACTGCCATAGTTTTCTTGTCAAATTTTTCTCACTCTTATAATTTTTGTAAAGGTGATTTCACTTTTACTACTTGCACCCAGCAAAAATGTAAATGTCTGGAGGAAAAAAAAAATCTCTATTTTACTTTTTTATAATCTGTCCCAATTCTGCACAGAAAAAAAGCCAGTGGTGTGTAGTATATTATACATTAATAGAAAAAAAGAAAGTTAAAAACATTGTAACACATACATTGTAAAAATGTTCAAAAAGGTACTCCCTTAAAATATGTGCTGTTCTGAGATTTTTGTCTGTAAATAGATTTTGGTGATCCTCTTTCTTTCACTCTATATTTAGTTATTCCTTCTGTTTTACAGCTAAAAATCATACCATTTTATGAGTATGTCCTAATGTACTTAACCATGGCATTTATGTTATTACCAGTATTCAGCTATGACAACCAGTAATGGAAATATCAGAATACTCTCAGGTGGGAAGTCCTGTAAAATAGATGTAAAGAGGTGGGAGAGTGCATTTCAAGTGTTTAATGCATTTAAATTTTGATTGCTAAGTTTTAAATCACCCATTGTAGAAACTTGAATACACAGTCCACTTGAAATACACAGTAATTTCTAGATCTACTCACACCAACGATTTTAGAACTATGTGTATATTATGGAATCTGGAAATATTATTATTATCTGAGATTTCCTGTTTAAAAAAAAATTCAATCATGCTATGTACATGTGTGTGTGCAAGTCAACCCCATTCTACACCTCAGGGGTGGTGAATTAGCGTTGGAAGGATTTTTATCAGGAATTCCCAATTCAGGAGTGATTTCCAGTGGAAGCCCCCCACTGGGAATCCACAGTCCAGAGGTGGCTACTTAGCCCTTCAAATACTGTTGTTTAATATTATACCAGCTAATTTGCCAAATGGCTTCAGTGATATTGAAAAACTAATTGTGAAATCAATTATGTTTGTTTAGAAAACCTGTATAGGTACAACTGCCCCTAAATGCATGCGTTGCTGTGGGTGGAGGAGGAGGAGGCAGGGTTGCAAGCGACTGTTTAAGCAAAGAAATTAATTCTCCGTGCCCAATTGCAATCAAATGGCCTAGCATGTATGGGATCATCTGTGCTAATAAAGGTAAAGATCTGAGCTATGTTGCTGGAATTCCAAAACACAAGGGTGTCCAACATCAACCATTTCTCAAGATGCCTTTTAGATTAGTTACATAACCTCAAAAAAAAAAAAAAAAAAAAAAAAAAGCCAGAGAATAAAATAAACAAGCTGATTGTGCCTATACCATTTGCCTTCTTAGAGAGCTTGGAATTTTTTTTTTTTTTTTTTTTTTTTGAAGTCTTGCTTTGTTGCCCAGGCTGGAGTGCAGTGGCAGTGGCTGGATGTCGGCTCACTGCAACCTCCGCCTCCCAGGTTCAAGCAATTCTCCTGCCTCAGCCTCCTGAGTAGCTGGAATTACAGGTGCGCACCACCATGCCCAGCTAATTTTTTTTTTTTTTTTTTTTTTTTGGATTTTTAGTACAGATGGAGTTTCACCATGTTGGCCAGGCTGGTCTCGAACACCTGACCTCAGGTGATCCACCCGCCTCGGCCTCCCAAAGTGCTGGGATTACAGGCGTGAGCCACCACGCCCAGCCAAAGTGCTCGGATTTTAAAGGAACAACTAATTTGTAGATTAGATAGGGAAGAGCCTACTAGCATTAAGAATGGGCAGACTAGTCAAAATATACATTTCTCTGAAACATCCTTCAGGGGAATTCATTTTTATTCTTAAAGTAATCTCATGTTTAAAAAATAGTGGACTATATTCTTTGTAAAGAGGATGATTCTTCTGAATCATATAGTCAGCTACTAACCTGGAAGCTTGAGCTCGGTTTTCTCTGTGCCCTGTTTTCCTAAGAAGCCCACAACTTGGTAAAGGGTGGATTGTTAGGAGATTAGTCTTGGTCCCTGGATCACCAGGATCATATTTGATCACTTTCAAAGTCTACATCATCAGAAAAATCTTTACATTTCCTTTGCTAGTTTGATAAATGTTTCTCATTATTTTAAAACTATTCCTGTGAACGTCTTTTATCTTATCTTTTAAAAAGGTGAGGCAGTTTGGTTGATCTTGAGTTATAATCAAAATTTTTCAAAGCAAGGAAAAAAAGCAACATAGAAATTAGTTTGTTTTTTTTCCCCCCCTTGGAAAGAGTTGTTTCAGGTAAAATTGTCCTAATTTCCAATTTATCTTTTTGGGGGGTGGGAATATGTTTTTTACTCCTTGGTAGGCATATTCTTAAAATGAGCACATTTCTTTTTAATTTCATTTCCATATCAATAAATATAAATCCCATGTATGTTAAGGTATATTAAAATATGTAATTATGTTCTTAAATCTGTATTTAAAATGAGGAGAATATGAATCCTAGAGATAATGGTTTTTATTTTAATAGAAATTGCTATCAAACCCAGGGTAGAGTGATACAATATTGGAGTTGAACCAATAGCTTAATGAAAGAGAGTGGACAATTATGTTTTTCCTTTTGTTTAGAAATCAGAAATTATTAGATTTTTTTCTTTCTTTTTTTTCTCCCAGTGCATGTTTGACAATGTAGGGAGACCTTTTTGGTTTTGGTAGGGAGTTCCCACTGGCATCTGTGGGTAGAGGCTATGAAAGTCTGGACCAGGGGTAGGCTGGTTTTTGACCTTGTGAAACTTTGAAATTTTTGTTGGCAAGGCCTGCTTCCAGCTGGGACTCAATGCTTCAGACTTCCCAGGAAAGAGACCTGTGTGAACCCAGCCCTACCTGCTTTTCAGCTGAACGGCAGCATGAAATGCCCCGCCAGAATGCTCCCCTGTAACTAGTGTCTGATGTCACGCCAGTTTAGCCCCAGAAATCTGTGCCAGGAAGCCCACCTGAGCAGAACTGCCTTCTGCACGGGCATGCCTGGCCAGACACTGTGTTACACAGTTGCGTTTTCACTCAGTTCTTTTGTTCTCAGTCATTGGCCACTTGTAAAATCACTCCAAAAGATGGAAAAATACTTATGTGTGTAGAAATGCAGTGGGATTACTATATAATCTTTATACAGAAGGACATTGTTGCTGGAAAAAATGGGCTTTCCTGGCAGACCAGATTTGAGGGTTTTGTTTTGTTTTTTTTTTTAATAAGGATGATTGACAGTCCTTTCCAATGTGTCACGAATGTTGAGGATCTAGGGTAAAATAAGGAATTTCTTTCTGCCTTCTGGAGACATTACTCTCTAGTACTTTTGTACAAGCATGCAGCATGGTTTATTGGAAATCTATTGCTGTTTAATGAGTTACCACAAATTTCTAAAAATTGCTGAGACTCACGGTTGGTTGAATAATTCACCTACAGAATTGGGATTGGAACCTAGCTCCTTGGACAGGAAATTCTGTGTCTTTCCAGGTTATTGTTGTGGTAGTCAGAATTTCCACTGCTGCCACACATGCCCCATAAGAGTCCCTTCTCCTGAATTGGTTGGGACCTATGACTATGATGGAATGATACTTCTTCTGTTAGGTTACTTTGTATGACAAAGATAATGGGGTGGACATGATGGACATGATTCCATTATATTCTGTATACCTGTATTGTAGCTGACAGATGAAAGGTCCTCCTACTGGCTTTGAGTAAGTCAGACATCATGTTGAGAGAGGACCCTGTGGCTTGGCCCTAAGGACAGACTCCAGGAGCTGAGAGCAATCCCTGGCCAACAGCCAGCAAGCAAAGGGAGACCCCAGTCCCATAACCACAAGGACCTGGGTGCTGCCAACAGCCCAAGTGAGCCTAGAAAAGGACTTCAAGCTCCAGAAGAGACTGCATTCCAGCCAACATCTTGAAGGATGTGTCATTACACTCTGTGAGCCTTAGTAACCTGGTCTCTACACTGATGCTTAACTCTGAGGGTTGTTGTGAACACTCAATGAAATGATGCCTAAAGAGATTGACAGATTGGACACTCAGTAAATGCTAATTCCTTGCTGCCCCTAATTCTCTTTACTTCTGTGTCCCTCATAAAGGAGAAAGGGAGAGGAAGAGCAATGGAGCAGTAAAATTCTGTTCCAAAGTTTTAAATTACAACACAGTGGATAAGAATGCAATAAAATGATTGCTCCTGGATGCAAACATACATTATTGCCAAGATGGATCATTTATGTACTTTTTTATTCATATGTTTATTAAATTTATTTATTGACTACCTCCTGGAGCACCTCGATCATGGGATTTAAAAATAGAACAGCATTCAAGTGAGTATCATGATCTTCTGGACTCACAACCTAGGCAGAGAACTCCATTGGTCAGCAGGCAGTGGCTGCAGAGTGGGTGGAATATGACGAACATTACACAGATGGCATAAAAGGAGAAGCCATTCACTAGGTTTATGTGGGTTGGTGACAGCTTCCTATATAAGCTAAGGTTTGAAGATGGAGAAAGTTGGCAAAAGAAAGGAGTGGAGGGATAGAGAGAGGAAGGCATTTAGGCAGAAGGAGCAACCAGTACAGAGCCTTGGGGGTAGGGGAGAGAGATGGTGCTTTTCTGGTAACTGTAAATAGATCCATCCCATAGATGATGAGATTTTATGAACAGAACCTAGATGAGGTAAACCATTAAAGATGAGAATCAAGCAGGGGCCATGTCATAGAGTGCTTTGCAAGCCATGCTTTAGATTGTGCACTTTATCCTAAGGACATTGAAAGATGTTAAGATCTGAAGGTATTTGCTCAGGATTGGACAGCTTGAAGTTTAATGTAATCACTCTGGTTGCATTTGGACTAATGAATGTTTAAAGCAAATGTTTGCAAGGCAAGGTATACTTTAGGAAGCTGTTGCACTTATAGAATGCACAAAGGATGCTAGAGAAAAATGGTAGAGGTGTGGAGAAAGAGAAAAGAAGCTCTGTGTTAAGGAAATGGAATCTAAGAGACTTGATGCTGGAGTAGATGTGGGGTAAGGGAGGCACCCATGTCCTGCCTTGAGAAATGTCATGGAAGATGGTGCTGTTTATTGAGGTCAGAAATCTCAGAGAACAAACAGACAAGTTAGGAGTAGAAGACAAGTTTCAGTGTAGGGAATGGTAAATTTATTTTCCTGTGCTTTTAGGACAGCTCCATGGAATTATCAAACAGGATTGAAGAATCTTGTATGGAGGAGAAAGGCCTAGGCTGATGATATAAACATCAAAATGCTTAGTTGTGGATTGAAGTGTTGATACTAATTAAAAGGATAGAGAGTGTGTAAACAGTGGAGCTCAATCAGGGGTGTTTTTACTCCCAGAGGACACTTGGTGATATCATTGGGATGTTTGTTCCTGCCAAATCTCATGTCAAAGTATGATCCACAATGTCAGAGGTGGAGCCTGGTGTGAGGTGATTTGGTACCGGGGGATGGATCCCTCATGAATGGCTTGGTGTTGGCGATAGTGAGTCAGTTATCTTGAGATCTGGCTGTTTAAAAGAGTACGACACCTCCCTTCGCTCTCTCTTGCTCCCAGTCTCACCATGTGACATGCTGGCTCCCTGTCACCTTCCACCATGATTGGAAGCTTCCTGAAGCCTCACCAGAAGCAGATGCCAGCACCATGCTTCCTGTACAGCCTGCAGAACCCCGAGCCAATTAAACCTCTTTTCTTTAAAAGTACCCAGTCTCAGGTATTTCTTTATAGCAATGCAAAAAATCCTGACACACTTGGCAATGCCAGGGGACATTGTTAGTCTTACAGTCAGAGGGAAGGATGTTGCCAGCATGCAGTGAGTGCAGGTCGGGGATGCTGCTAAACATCTTACAATGAACCCAGCACAACTCCACAACAAAGAATTAAAGAATTACACAGTTTGAAAAGGTCAATAATATTAAGGTTGAGAAACCATGATGCAGAGCAATCAGAGGAGAGGAATGAGGTTCGAGAACAGCATCTTGTTATGTGCCAGCATTGAAATGAAAAATATTAGGAAAGGAGCCCACAAAACTGTCTGTGGAGAGACAACCAGAGACATAGAAAATCAGGACATTGAGGTGTCAGAGAAACTAAGGAAAGAGACATAAACAACAGGGGCAAATGTCACAGAGATATCAAGTACAAAAAAACCAAGAATGTGTTTGCTGGGTCACACAAGTGGAAGGTCAAGGGGACTTTAGCAGAAACAACTATATCAATGTCATGGTGACAGTGTCGTGCTGCAGTGGGTTTACTACTGAACAGGATCTGACAAAGGAGAGATGGAAAATGAAGACACATGTTTTAAGAAATGTGACCCTGAGCTGGGTGTGGTGGCTCACGCTTGTAATCCCAGCACTTTGGGAGGCAGAGTGGGGAACATTGCCTGAGCCCAGGAGTTGGAGGCCAGCCTGGGCAACACGGTGTGACCTCATCTCAAAAAAAAAAAAAAAAAAAAAAAAAAAAAAAAAAAAAAAGAGAGAGAGAGAGAGAAAATAAATACAAATGTGACCCTGAAAGGAAGGTGAGGCATTAACTGGTTGATCCAAGGAAAGACAGAGTTAAGGGAAGACTTTGCAGAAAATACCTGACATTTGGATGTTCATGGAAAGAGACCAGAAGAGGGGAGAGGCTGAAGATACAGGAAAAGCAACCTGGTCCCTAAAGTCCTAAAGTGGGTTAAACAGGTGAGAGTCATGAGCCCTGGTGGAACAGCTGTCTTCCAAAAGAAGTGGTGTGTCTTCTCTGTTGGAGAAGGAGAGAAGTTACAAAGAGAATGCACTGACAGCTTTAATTACTTCGAGTAGAAGGAGTTAAGGAAACACCCAGGGTTTCAAGTTCTGGCTTCACCCATTTCAAGATGCCTACCCTGGAGCAGGGGACTTAACCTCTCTGTCAGCCTCCCTTCCTTTAGCTATGAAATGAAAAAATAAGAAGGGTCTGGCACAGTGGCTTACTCCTATGATCCCAGCATGGGAAGTGGAGATGGGAGGATTCCTTGAGCCCAGGAGTTTGAGATCTGCCTGTGCAATGTAGCGAAATGCTACCGCTACAAATAATAATCATTATCATCATTAAAAAATTAGCCAGGCATGGTGGTGTGTGCCTGTAGTCCCAGCTACTTGGGAGGCTGAAGTGGGAGAATCACCTGAGCCTGGGAGGTTAAGGCTACAGCGAACCATGATCACACCACTGCCCTCCAGCTTGGGTGACAGAGTGAGACCCAGGCTTGGGTTGATGATATAAACATGAAAATGTTTAGTTATGGATTGTAGTGTAGATAGTAATTAAAGGGATAAAGAGTGTGTAAACAGTGGAACTCTGTCAGGGGTGTTTTTACTCCCAGGAATAGTTTGAATGTTTCTTCCTACCAAATGTTCCTGTCTCAAAAACAAACAAACAAAAAAACCACCAGAGTAATCAATTCATACAACTACTGTGATGATTGAATAAGTAAATTTATTAAAAGTGCTTAGACTGGCTCTTAACATTTCGTAAGAACTCGATAAACATTCACTTATTCTCTCTCTCGACTCAGACTGAGAAAGTTTAAACATAATAATAGAAAGTTCAAAGAAAGTAGAACAGTTTTAAAACGGCCTCTGGTGAATGAAGGAGATATGTAAACAGGGAAAGTAAGTAACGGGGTGGCTATGGGTTTAGTTTTGGCTTAACTCAACTGGAAACTGGCAGACAGACACTAAACCCATAGCATCAGCTCCATTAATTGAACGTTCTTTCTTGTTCCCTCTCTAATTTCCTTCCTGGTATTTCTGTTCACTTTCTCCTGGTTCTGAAGTCAAAGAGATAGATTCTAGATTACAATCACCCACTTCTAAAAAGAAGATACGATTTGAAGTTGGAGGCTTGGCTTTGCCAGCTTACGTAAATGACTTCCTGCCAGGCACATTCCTTCTTCAAACAAATAGGTTTGATGCACCTGGAATGTACCAGGTAGAGGGAGGAGAACTTTTCTCAATGCAGACAACTTTTCTGATAACAAGCATCTTACCATCTAGTAGCCATAGCAGAGGAATGGACAGTGGAAAACAATGAAAACATAAGAAGGAAAGAAGTTACAGGTTGTGAGGATGGGTGATTTGCATCTGGGCTCGGGAAATGGTTGCTGCTCTACTGACCCTGAAGGGATTTGAGGAGAATCCTGACACATGATGTCTGTGTGAGAGCTTTGTAAATGCTAAGGCATTATAGGAATGAGAGTGTTCAGGATTCCCCTCTGTGCAGCATCAGGGTCACTCCGACTGCCCTCAATTCCTCTCCCCAACACACATTCATCTCAGCCATTCACCAGTCTGAAGGATGCTGGCCCTGCCATTCCCTAAACTCCAAGACTTGGCCAATCACAGGAATATCCAACCTACCCTAGACATATTTTAATTTAGGTAAAGCCTGATTATGGAGGGCATGGATTTAGGATTTGGGGCTTTCTCCTAGAAGAACAGTGGTATAGGATGTGCATTTCTAAGGGCATTTAAGAAACAGGACACTACTGTGATTGAGGGAATCAGGTTGCCACTCTCTGATTTTACACTACCTGAACAGACATGGTCATTTCTATTTACCACTTTCTGACATTAAATATTTAAAAGATAGACATTTGGCACCTGATAGAAAGAAAAAGACTTGTGATATGAAGTTAAAAGAAATAAAGAAATAAAGTCATGAATTTGACTATTGTTTTGCCTCCAACATAAGCATATAGATAACTATTGAAGTTTTGTATGCAGCGACCTCGTGGGCAGTCAATTAATACTGCTTTCCTGACAGCTTACATAATTCTTACAATCATAATAACAATTGCAAATCTGCACCATGCAGTCGACTTTCATCATGAACATATTTTCTCTTTTGCAACACATATCGGTATTTTGTTGGCAAATTAGGATGATCTATTGATGCTGATGTCATGGTCTGGAAGTTGAATCCAGACTCAATATATGAAGTAATAGTATATACTCATGGGTGAAAGGAGCAGATTTTTAAAAATTATTTATTATTATTATGTTTATGACTGTTAGAGTGGTCCAAGTCTCTAGATTTTACTGGCAACAATCACCAGAAAATCAGGTTTCATACTGAGATGGTCAGCGCTATTTATTTAATTTACTTATTAGCTCTCAATTATATTCAAACTCTTTTCCTTCTGCTGGTTGATCTCAACAGATGTTGGGTTCACTCCTCTGGAGGAAGCATTCTTTCAGCATTCAATGCTTTCAAGGGGAGGGAACAATTAAATCACCTTAGGGTCCAATTTAACAAAACCTCATTCACAACAATTCATCAAAGGTGGGATGGACACACATAGACCTCCATTTAAACAGGATGCAGAGAGTTGCAGCATTTGCCATTGTGTTCTGCAGACCCTGACCTCAAGCGTCAACTGTTTCCCCATCTCTTCAGGAAAAGCAACGTTTCAGCTCAAGGCTGCCATTTTTCATTGCTGCTGGTTTCAACACAGACTGACATTTTAAAAAACATATGCTCTTTGCTCTTCCCTCAACTTTTTTTTTTTTTTTTTTTTTTTTTGGTCTGACACTGAATGCTAGACATTGAGAAACACCATCAAGAACTTAACAGGGGCACTAATGTTAATTTCTTTGTTTATCTCTAAAACAGAGCTTTGCCCTAAAGTAGTAACATTTAATTAAATGCCATTTCTGTTATTCCTGGTGCAATGCAGATCAAGGGTCATCAAGAGGACTTCATAGAAAGCCCAGAATTGTCCTTACTTTGCAGAAAGTAATCCTCGGGGGAAAAAAATGATAATAAAACTATCATAAAGTTATGAAAAACACAAGGAAAAAATTAAAGGATAATATTTTCAAGCTTTAATATACGATATTCTTCCTTATGAAATATATGCCATTATTTCTTATATTACTCAGAAAAAAAAAATTTAACTACCAAATGGGTAAACCACAAATGTGTAGATAATTTAGGCTGGAGAGACAGTATGTTGTTTTTCACTTGATGAGACTCACATGTAACCTCTAGCATTATTAGTTTGAAATGTTACATCAGAATAATTAGTTATTATGTAAAAGTGTCATTCAAAATTTATAAAACACTGTATAATCTCCACAGCACTTATCTACAAGAGACAAAACGTGTTTTTACTTGCACTGCTCAAATTGCGTTGGTCTGTCTAATCTTTGACTTTCTTCAATTGAAAATGCTTGTTTATTTGTTTGTTTGTTCATTTGTTTTGGAAGTTTAACTCCCTCTTTAAGAAAAGGCAACTTTCACAAAACATTCTGAATTTCTGTTATCTAAAGTAACAGAGAAGTGTCGGTTGATGCCCTTTGCCCACTTTTCAATGGGGTTGTTTGTTGCTTTCTTGTAAATTTAAGTTCCTTGTAGATTCTGGATATTTGACCTTTGTCAGGTGGATAGATTGCAAAAATTTATGCGGCTGACAAACATGAAAAAAAGCTCAACATCACTAATCATTAGAGAAATGCAAATCAAAACCACAATGAGATACCATCTCATGACAGTCAGAATGGTGATTATTAAAAAGTCAAGAAACAACAGATGCTAATGAGGTTGTGGAGAAATGGGAACACTTTTACACTATTGACAGGACTGTAAATTATTTCAACCATTGTGGAAGGTGGTGTGGTGATTCCTCAAAGACCTAGAACCAGTAATAGCATTTGACCCAGCAATCCCATTAGCAAGTATATACCCAAAGGAATATAAATTATTGTGTTATGAAATACATGCATGTGCATGTTCACTGCAGCACTATTCACAATAGCAGAGACATGCAATCAACCCAAATATCCATCAATGATAGACTGGATAAAGAAAATGTGGTACATATACACCAGGGAATACTATGCAGCAATAAAAAGGAATGAGATCATGTCTTTGCAGAGACATGGATGGAGTTGGAAGCTGTTATCCTCAGCAAACTAACCCACGAACAGAAAGCCAAACACTGCATGTTCTCACTCATAAGTGGGAAATGAACAATGAGAACACATGGACACAGAGAGGGAACAATGCACACCAGGGCCAGTCAGGGAGAAGGTGGAAGGAGAGCGTCAGGAAAAAATAGCTAATGCATGTGGGTCTTAATACCTAGGTGATGGGATGATAGGTGCAGCAAACCACCATGGCACATGTTTACCTATGAAACAAACCCACAGGTTCTACACATATATCCCAGAAATTAAAATAAAATATATATTTTTTAAAAGTAACAGGCTATTACACTTTCTCTTTTACATTTGTATGGCATTCTGGCACGTGTGATGCTGTTTAACTAGAAGAGATGTAGGTACAAAATTTGGACACACACATAGGTTTAGGTCTAGGTATAGGCGTATAGACATACACATAGATATTGTTATATATAAAAAATTTCACATTTGACTGTTTAGTCTTTAAGAAAGGAAGAAACTGTCCACTGTCCACATAGTTTACTGTATTTAACACTCAAACTTCCTTCCCTATTTTAGCTCTCCAGCAACTCTGCTCTAGATTTAAAGGAGAGGAAACAGTGCAGCAGGTCAGAGCACTGCTTGTGGGAAAAGACTCACATCTCGTTTGCTGTGTGACCTCAGGCAAGTTTCTTAACCTTTCCTTGTATCTGTTTCTCATTTGTAAGATGGGGGTGACAACAGTACCCTACATGTGAGATTGATGTGAAAATTACACACCAATAAAATAAAAGTTAATGGAACAATTCATGATGCTGAATAAGTGCAAGGGAAGTGTGAGCTATTAATATTATTATATTCATCAATATGGAAAACAATATTCTAAGGCATTAATTTATGTTACAGAGGCCACAACAGATTAGTGGTTTAAAATGCAGGTCTAGCTTCAAGGCTGTCTCTCCTAAGGACAGCGTTGCTGGTGGGACTTTGATTCCGATGCCCTGAGTTATTTCCCCAGCTTTCTGGAGCTCCAATCCCGTGAACTAGGACGTGTTCCTCTCAGGTCTCAGTTTCCTTCTTTGTGCACTCTGACAATAGGGACCTCTTCCCAATATAATTCCTATGCTTCTCATACTTAGGGTAAGAAACAGATAATTTAAAAGTGGGTCAAAATTATGGAGAACCAAAAAGTATTCAGTGGTATTGTGGACTTTCAATTTTAAGTAAAAATTCCTCATTTCAAAGATGAAAATAGATCATGGAAACATTGCCCAACATTGAGATCCTGAAAAATATTGATTCATTTTTTATTCCTTACATTTTATTTATAGGAATTTATGTTTCTAGATTGATTTGTGTATTCTTTTTATGATTTTATTTTGATTGTGTTTTACTTATGTTGTAACTAATGAACAGACATCTCGATATTTAGGAAGAGTCTTCAAAGGAAGCAGAATTAACTTTTTAAAATGTTGAACCAACATGTTTTCCAAGCAGGTAGAAAGTATAAGCCATACTCCAAACTGCAGACATGTAATTTAATATACTCCTGGTAAACATGGCTTCCTGTCCCTAAGAAATGAGGCAAGAACAACTTTTGGACATTAAGTGGCTTATAAAAGAAAATATTGAATGAGTTGAATAAAAAAATGAACAATGCCATATGACTTAAATTTCCTAAACGTTCTCTAGATATTAAAGTAAAAGGTATTTTGACCTTGGCACAATGTACCTCAGAGTTGGCTGAACCAAACGTATTTCAAAGACAGTTTGAACTTTCAGTTGAGCTTAAAACATTTCTTGTTTCCACAAGCCTTAAAACCATAGCTTATTTTATCCAGAAATGTTGCATCTTTGTATTAGAAGAAAAAAATAAAAATTTGGATATGTGTGAGAATAAATAAGAGGTTTTACATGTAGGTGATCTGTTAAGATATGTTTATAAACTGGGGTAGCTTGTCTTCGAGACGTCCCCAGTGAACTTGGCCTTCTTTTCGTCACACCGTTGTGTAGTTCCCTCTCTCAGTGCACCACAGAGAGGTCTGTGTCACCAAAAATAATGACAGTATGTGTCTGCTTCAATGTTTCTCTATTAGAGAGTGGCTTGTTTCCAGACAAGAGGGACATGTGCTTCCAGATCAACCACCTCAAAGTTTCAAGTTCTTTTACATTTTTTAAACTGGTGAGCACATATACACAAAGCAATACAAAGAGAAGCCATAGTTTTTTGTTTTTTTTTAAATAAATAAATAATATATCAGTTTGGCAGTCTTATTCTTGTGTGGACTTTGTGAAGTTTCAATATTGTAAAAATTCCCACATTGGGAGGCCGAGGTGGGAGGATAGCTTGAGCCCAGGAGGTTGAGACCAGCCTAGGCAATATGGTGAGACCCCATCTCTACAAAAAGTTAAAAAATTAGCCAGGTGTGGTGGCACACGTCTGTCATCTCAGCTACTCAGGAGGCTGAGGCAGGAGGATCACTTGAGCACGGGTCAAGGCTGCAGTGAGCGATGGTCGTACCACTGCATTCCAGCCCAGGCAACAGAGTGAGACCCTGTCTCAAAAAACAAAACAAAACAGAAAACAAACAAAAAAATCTCAATCCACCTATATCTTTTGCTTCTGTTTTACAAATATTAGAAAATACTCTCTCTCAAAATGGATACTCTTTTTTGTATTTTACATTTATGAAACTGGGGAAGATGTAAAAGATGTAACTGGCCAGACACAGTGGCTCAAGCCTGTAATCTCAGCATTTTGGGAGGCCGAGATGGGCGAATCACGAGATCAGGAGTTTGAGACCAGCCTGACCAACATGGTGAAACCCTATGTCTACTAAAAATACAAAAATTAGCTGGGCGTGCTGGCGGGCGCCTGTAATCCCAGCTACTCAGGAGGATGAGGCACGAGAATCGCTTGAACCTGAAAGGCAGAGGTTTCAGTGAGCCGAGATCATGCCGCTATATTCCACCCTGGGTGACAGACTGAGACTCTGTCTCAAAAAAAAAAAAAAAAAAGTTAGGCTTCTGCCTATAAATGTTCCCTATATATCTCCTATATCTCCTTAATCTCCTAAATCCCCAGTTTGAAACAACCTTTCAAGGAAATCTTTCATTGGCCATCACTTTGCATAAGCATAATGTACAATCCTAATCTACAGCATTGGAATTGGGATCACATTCTTGCTAGGCGGTTGAAAATTTTGAAATCACTGGATGGCAGCAAGAAGAAAAAGTAACAGCTTAACTTAAATGACTACTTTATAGAAATGAATATAATCATTGTCTTCTTGACTTCAAACACATGACATAGCTGCTCTGTACCTTTGAAGTCAGATTAATCTTTGGCACCATTTATAAGGTAGCCACTGGGAAAGTTTACGTGGTCATGTAGACACAACTATAATACTCCAAATTATGGTTTTTACCAGACAGGGTTTCCTCAGAAATATGCATACCCCCACCACTTCAAGGAAGGACTGTGAACTCTTGCACCTCTTTAATTTTGTATCCAAAGTTTTCTCCGTTTGCCTTTGTTTCTGTTAGCTCTTTGGCAAGCATCTGTTGTTTTTCGTTTCCTCATTTGGAAGGACATTTTGTTGATGTTATTCGTTGTTAATGAAATTTGTGTTTTTCACTTATACTATGGAAAATTACATTCACCCAACTTGCTCATCATGAAACTTACATTAAAGAAAATCTCATTTAAGATAGTAAAAGGTTACGTACATTTTCGGAGACTGGAAGGCAGAATTTAACACAGAACTAAGTCTCAGTATTGCAAACATACTAACTTTTAAGTGGCTGCTTTATTTGCTTATTAGGGGAATAATTGAAACTCTCTCCTACTCAATTTTATTACCCTTTGGGATACGAGAAGACTTTCCAGCTCCATGTGATGCCGCATTTTTAACACTAAGAATATATTTCCCAGCAGGTGAAATCTACTCAACTTTACATATTCAGGTGCTTTATTTTCATCATCAAGCAAATAGCTTATATCCCATCAGTATAAAATATGCATACAAGGTAATTTAACTAATATGTATTGGCATCATTTTTATATAAAGGTCCCACTGTGGATTTTAAAACCTATCTTGCTGAAAATGATACCTGCCAAACAAATAATAAGGAAATAATTTATGTTGCTCTTTAGACAACATTATCCTGAATTGCCAATTTTTGGCCATCAAGCCCAACTTTATAATGTCACTATTCTTAACATCTGTTGAACTCTAGGCAGAAAAATTACTCCTGAAAACACAGTAAAGCTCTAGAAAAGTGGATATTGAATGTCCTTTCACTGGCTATTTCCCATCTGACATGTTGGAAATATATTTTTAAGCTTTGGGTTTTCATTTTTCAGTTTTATTCATGCAAATGCACATTTTAAGTATGTATTTGCTTTCATAAATCAGTCTTTTCCTTTAATTCAGTGTCACACTTTGTCGCCCAGGCTGGAGTGCAGTGGTACGATCATAGCTCACTGCAGCCTTGAACTCCTGGGCTCAAGTTCCTCCCACCTTGGCTTTCCAAAGTGCTGGGATTACAAGTCTGAGTTACTGTGTCCAGCCAGTCTTTTTTTTTTTTTTTTTTAACATCATTCAAAACACTTCTCTCTGCTGCCTCCTTGACATCTAGCTTATTCACAAATAAATACAAGGAAGGGTGAGTTCGTTTGCCTGTTGACTATACCCAGCTTCCACAGCTCCAGAGTTGAGAGGAACACAATATTATAGTACTATTTTGACCACTGCATATCAGACCTATCTAGTTGAGGGTGCTTTTACACTTTTGTTTTGAGGGTATCACTGTTCCCTCAAAGACAACTTCAATTTATGTCCTTTTAATCAGAACTATACTAATATTTATGGCTTTTTTACCAACAAAGCATTTTTTAGAGAAACTGTACAGAGAAACTGTACTACAATTCTTAGACTCTTTTGTGGTGCATATCCAACGTGCAATGGAATCCCTTGATCAATTTTCTGTACAATATGATTAAACTGGTTCCATAGTTTTCATATTTATTTCAATGATTATTTAAGACATATCAAATTTTCCTAATTATTATTTTTACTTTTTAAGCAAATATCATTGTGTGTACTAAGGTATGCAGCACAATGTTATAAGATAGTGGAAAGGTTACTATAGTGAAACAAATTAACATATTCATCATCGCACACAGATACCCATTTCTCCCACTATCCCATGGCAAGAGCAGCTAAAATCTGTTCATTTAGCATGAATCTTAAATACAGCATAATTTTTTACCCATGGTTATAGAATCTAATGTGGTACATTAAATCGTAGACATGTTCATGCCGTATTTTGCTACTTTGTATCCTCCGTTCAATTATTAATTCCAATTTTTCGGATGTTCATTTGTGTCAACTGTTTCTACTGGGTTCAATTTCCTTTGTCAATATTTTTCAGATCTAAATTTTGTCAAGAAGATTGAATATGTCTGTCAATTTTTAATCTGTTACAACTTTGACATTAGGCAGTTTTAGCCAATATCAACAGACAGGTATGTAGATAGGTGGGTAGATACAGAGATACATAGAGGAGGATAGATAGAAAGACAGATCGGTGGATAGTTGGATAGATGGATATCCTATATATCTCCTAAATCCCCAGTTTGAAACAACCTTCCAAGGAAATATAATAAAAAGTTGGATAAATCATTTCAAATTGTTAGAATTGTTTGATTTCATGGCAATTGGAATATCTTTCCTGCAAAGAGCAGAAGTTACTGAGAGAAAGGTAGAATTCTTAATGAATCTTAAGATTCAGGGTCATTGCATTCTTGATATTTGTTGTAAGGCAGAGATTGAGCCAATTGACCTCTCCCAGTCCCTCCTGATGCTTCCTAGAATATTCGTAATTTTGTGAAATGTTCTTCTTCGCTGCGTGCTTTTTCAATTAACCACCAGCATGTTAAAGGCAAGCATGAATAAAGAAAATTGCACTTTGACCGTCCTCTGTTTGCTTCTTGTAATATACTGGGATTGAAATGTGCATTTCTTACCACACTTCCATTCAGCATTAGCAACTGATGAACAAAAAATCCAAACAGAATCATATACTACCATTGCATTTCACAAAACTACAGTCAGTAAAACTTTATCTGTATTCACTTAGTTTATTATCAAATTGGCTACTTTCAAATTCCCAGTGAGCTTTATAACTAGTAACCATGACCATAAATGCATGTACTTAGGAGGACAGGAAGTGGGATTTATTTCAGTTTACACACTTGCCTTCTCTTTACTCATGGCGTAAGAGTCACTGGGCTGTAACTTCAAACTCAGCTTAAGCATAGACGTTTGTGCTAAGTGTTCACTCCCTTGGCACAGTACCTTCTTTAAAACTGAAGGGGTTCGATAAGAAAAACAAAACTGTAAGGTCCTCATTTACAAAATAAAAACTGCCAGCTTCCTTAAAAAGTTCCAGATTTCATCCAAAAAGTCCTCAGACATAGGTCACTAAGCCAAGGTCGGAGAGAATAGAATGCACTGAAGATTGGGGAACTGAAAGTTCAAATTTGAAAGATGCATTTGAACATCTGGAAGAGATGACTGGAGTAATAGAGCTCAATAAATGACAGCCTTAGGTGGAGACCAAAATGTGCATGCTCCCAAAATCTATGGATGGAAATTCCTGACGGTATGATTGACTTTGGAAGGAAAAATGAAAATGTTATGGCAGGGTGTGGACTTTGAGAAACTTCTTTTTCTTGTAATAATTTGACCCTCGATTTAAAACCACTTTGTTAGACAAAGAAAGTTTTTGGGAAAAAATACATTTTTAATAACTAGATGGAATTCTACAATATGCAAAGCTCATATTTTAGTATTTTTCTCCTCCTTTTGAGCCAAGCATTGTGGTCTTTATAGAGAAAGTTCTGAATGAATTATTTTCGACTGATAGAAGTTTCTCATCACTCACATTCCTTCAGAGAAGAAGGCAAAAGGAAGCCCTAAATGAATGGGTTTTCCAAAATGTCATATGTTGCCTGCTACTGTTCTAAGACAAATATAAAATTAATGTCCAAAATAAAATATTAACTGGTTCCTGGTCATTATTTCTCTCTTTTAGCTGTCAAATCTGGACCCTAAATCTCATAACAACATAAGACAGAAATGACTGTTATGAATTCATAGAATGACCTAGCAACCTAGCCAATAGGTTTTAAAAGAAGTTAAGCATTTTGTAAAGCTTAATAGGGGAAGATAAGGCATATTACATGGGAGGTATTTTAAAATTATATCCTAGCCTCAGCAAATTCCATCAACTTTAATTCTAGAATATCCTCTCAAATCCACCTCCTTCTATTCAACTTCATCTCTACCATTCACCCCAAGTACAAACTACAGTAGATCCCTAAAAGTTTCTGATTGTACTTCACTCAGTCACTGTTTAGCAGCCCTAGTGATCTTTTTAAAACATAAATCAGATTATGTGACCACCACCTTCCGTTTTAAATAAATTATTGACTTCCCCTGAAAACTTCTTAGTATGTCCTCAAACTCATATAACATTTTCTCTGAACAGTCTTGTCCTATCAGACCAGACCCTGAGATTGCAGATCACCACAATGTATCCCACATTGAAAAGATGTGGGATTTTTTTTAAGTGACTTGGAATTTGCCCATGTATGAGATTCTAACCCAAGCACTAAGAGCATGTTTTTATAAGTAGAATTTATTATGTACTGTTCTATGAATCCAAATAATGTGTGTATGCATAAATTATGAAACATAATAAAATTAACCCAATGGACCCTCCAAATACCTATGAAGCTAAATATATCTCTATACTCCTTTGTAATGGGGTTTAGGACATGCTACCCCAATATAGGCACCTGGGCATTTGAGGAAACAGCAGAAGCAGAAAGCAGGAAAGTCACCTTCCCTTCACCCTTCTCCCCTGATGCAGCTCATAAAAGAAGTCTCTGACCTTCCTCTGACATAGGTCATGAGACCTTCATTTCAGAGATATCCTCCCTATACCTGGAGAAAAGGAACATCCACATTCTTCAAGACACGGAGAGGCCAAGAGTCTGAATAAATAGGACTTGCTGAGTTGCCCCCAATTTATCACCACTAGCCCAAACCTTTGTATCCTCCAATTATACTCTTCTATGACTTCCCATAAAAATACAGTGTTCCTGTTTCTTTGAGTCTTCATTTATGAAGGCTCCCATGTCACATAAAGCTTATATTAAATAAATTAGTGTGTTTTTCTCTTGTTAGTCTCTCTTTTATGATAGGTATTTCCATCATAAACCCTGTGATGAATAAGAAATATTTTCTCTCCTACCTTCATTTATCTTATCACTTTTTCTCTTCCCAGAAAAAACCACTGCTCTGAAATTTGTGCTTTTTCATTCTCTTGATTTTAAGTAAATAAATATATCTTTTTGTTATATATATAATGTTATTATATGCATATTTGTCCCTAAATATGTTTTGTTTGATGGGGTTTTCAAATCAATTTAGCATATTTATATTAGTTGTGTTGAGGTTATTTTATGGACAGCTGTGGGCATCTATTTTTCTTGATTTTATACTCATTTAACAATCACCATCAAAAGATGGAGAATATTTTCATCACCCTAAAATATTATTTAATCCCCCTTTAGGCTTAATGGCTGCCATTCCTCTATATCTCAAGGCAACTATTGACAGAGAATTCTCATTATGAATCATCAGAAAAATGCAAATTAAAACCACAGCCAAGCATCAATACACACTGAGCAAAATGATGAAAATTGAAAAGACTGACCATACCAAGTGTTGATGAAGATATGGAGCAACTGGAATGCTCACATAGCTGTTGGGGGATGAAAATGGCACAACCACTTTGTGAAACAATTTAGCATTTTCTTTTTAAAAGTCAAATGTACCACCTGGAGTGCTACACAGCAATTTCGCTTATAGGATTTACCCCAAATAAATGATAACTTATGTCCATAAAGGAATGTTTGCACAAAAGTTCCAGCAACTTTATTAATGAAAGTCCCAAACTAGAAGCAACAAGTTGAACAACAGGAGAATAGATTAACAAATTGTGGCATACTGATAGACTAATACTCAGCAATAAAAATGAAACTATTGGCCGGGCGCGGTGGCTCAAGCCTGTAATCCCAGCACTTTGGGAGGCCGAGACGGGTGGATCACGAGGTCAGGAGATCGAGACCATCCTGGCTAACACGGTGAAACCCTGTCTCTACTAAAAATACAAAAAAAAAAAAAAACAACTAGCTGGGCGAGGTGGCGGGCGCCTGTAGTCCCAGCTACTCCGGAGGCTGAGGCAGGAGAATGGCCTAAACCTGGGAGGCGGAGCTTGCAGTGAGCTGAGATCTGGCCACTGCACTCCAGCCTGGGCGACAGAGCAAGACTCCGTCTCAAAAAAAAAAAAAATGAAACTATTATTACATGCAACAGTATGGATACATCTCAAAATTATGACTTTAAGGAAAAACCAGATGAAAAAGAGAACAACCTACATGATTTCATTTCTTTCAAATTACAACAGGCAAAACTAATGTGTGGTAACACCAAAGCACATCAATTTTATTTGCTTCCATGCTTTATGAAAAGTGATATTGTAGTAGCTTGATTTTTTCAGTTAGTGTCAAGTTTCTAACATATTGTTAGGTGTTGATATGGTTCAATGTAGTTCATTTACTCTGCTTGTTGTGTAACGTTTCACTGGATAAACTGCTAAGACTAGGTCAACAGGACAGATATGGCCCACCATCTGTAGTTTGCTAACCCCTGCTTCAAGCTATTACCCAAAAGCTACTGACCCCTGGCTCTGTACATCTGGACTACATCAGCTTCTAGAGGGGTCAGCAAACTGACAGAAAAAAAAAAAAAAGTCTGTGGGTCAATCTGGCCTGGTACCTGTTTTTATAAATAAAGTTTTATTGGAACACAGCCACATTAGTTTTTATGTTGTCTATGTCTGTTTCCACACTACAAAGACAGAGTTGAGTACTCACATCAGAGACCCTGAGGCCTGCAAAGCCTAAACTATTGACCATCTACAACTTTACCAAAAAAAAAAATTTTTTTTCTTCCAAGCCCTGCACCAGAGTATGAACAAAGCTCTTAACCTAAAAGTCTGAGCTGAACAAATACAATCAAATCTACCTTTCAAGATGGTAGCTGAGAAAAATAAAGGAAAAATAAATTACTTAAAAATATCCCAACCTGAGAGACTACTGTTCACCCTGAAAAACATTCCATTGCTTTGAAAATAGTTAGAATTTTTTTAGCCTGCATGCACAGTGTTTAAGTCTCAAGGGCTTTGTGACCGTCATACCTTTTATTGCCTAGATAGCCTTCTTGGCCTCCACTACAGCTTGTAATGATTTAGCCTGTCTTCTCAGGAATGTTCAAGGATTGAATGAAGTTAGAAGACCCCAAATAGACCCTCATCTGTCCTGAGGTTGGCATTCAAGAAGAGATTGTGTCCCAGGGGAAGGGAAGGAAGCTGTGTCCTCCATTCATAATGTGTTTCTATTCTAAACATTGAATTTATTTGCAGAAAACTAACGTATCCAGGACTTGGTTTTCTTTCTCTTTTTTTTTTCTTTAATTTTACACAGACAAACTTTTATTCATACCAGTGAATGTTTCCATTTTCTAAGCCATCTTCCAGGAATAGGAGACTGTCTACATTTGTCAAGGTGTAAAGAGGATTTACTTTCAGCACTGCAAAGACTTCTTTCCTTAAACCTTTGAAATAAACTATTAGCTGACATTATCGTTAAACCCCACCCCCCTCTTTTTTTTCCCCCGGCTTAATAGCAAAACCACCTACTACCCACTCTCTTTCTATGGCCCCAAAAGAGGCATTCTCTAAGAAAGGAGGTGGCTGGCATTTGGCCAGAGGAGTCCCAAGATGAGAGGAAACATACTCCAAGGCATTTCTCTCAAGATCACAGACTCGTGGTCCAGTCCCTCCTGGGAAATTTTCGAGATGAGGTTTTTCCTTTTCAGAAACCCCTTTCTTAAACATAACCTAAAAGGTCGCCTCTGAAACAAATATCATTTAGGAAAGAAAAGACCCAGGTTCTTGTTTAAAAACTCTCATTCTTAGTCTGCCAGCCTACAGTGTACAACAATGTGTATCTTGATTTAACTTGATCTCCACCCAGTGATTCGTGCGGCCCCGCGTGATCTGCAGAGTCTTAGAACCAGGCAAAGCCTCTATTGAAGCTGCTGGCTGTGTTTGTTGAACTGAAAGGGAATCCAGATTAAGAGGTGAAACTATTCCAAACTCCGTGCCAAGAAGACACCGAAGAATGTGCCCAAGTTTCCTGAGTCTCCTGATAACACAGGCTTGGAGCTGGCAGTGCTGTGCACGTAAACTGAGACTGCAAGCTCTGATACAGAAGGAAAACTTGCTCATTGTCGCTGCCTGCCATTTGGATCCCAGTAACAAAAATTGCTGGCGATTGTTGACATTCCTAAATTACAGACCACAGCTTTATACGTTTTTATTAATCACCTTTTGCAAGTTCCAAGGGTCACGCCAAAGAAAATCAGAATTTTCCTGCTCTGTTTGGATAGAGCTTTCTACATTGGCATTTTGGCTCCCAAAAATCTCATTCAAAACTCACAACTCAACTGTGAGGTACATAGAAAATATATCCCTGCTTCCAGAGGAGGAAAGCCAGACTCGGAGAAAAGGACGTTTGTGCCTGCTATTGAGAGCTTCAGAATACAGATCATCTACCTTCCAGCTCAAAATGCAATCAGCCAAGCAAATCCAGGCCTTTTATTTGGCAGGAAGTTTTCTGCTTCTTGTGTGTGCTAAGAAAAGGTTGTGAAATGCTAGTTTGGCTGCTGGAAGAAAGGGCAGTGCAGAACGATCTTTCCTCTTGGTTAAAGCTGAGGTACGGAATATCTGAACTGTTATTTCTCTAAACAGCCTGAGCAAGGGAGCTGGAATCTTGATCAAACAAGGAGGATTGATTCACAGGGTAGATGGGGGAGCCCAGGAGACATAGGTGGAGTAAGTCCAATATATGTTGTATTAAAGCCTAAAGGTTAGTATTGATTCTGTTCTGTCGACACTTTATTTTTCTTCACTAGAGGAGTTTCTCCTAGAAATATGGACTCCTTGGTCACTATAGTTCCATTTAAACCATTAAAGCATAAGCCCGACTTGTATAGTTTCTGTGCTGGCTTTAATAATTATGTTATGACTGTGAAACTTTTCTATAGAGTATCTGCTCTTCCTTTTATCTGTTTATTGGACAGCAAGCCAACCTACCTCCCACCCTTCTCATCTACAACACGGAAGACAGGATCGCTTTGTTTACCTGGACATGAGCATATCATGCTGATTTAGGAATCTATGTAGGGTGGAGGTAGGCAGGAACAGGCTGCCAAAATCTTTTGGCTCGACCTTGAGCTCTCAGAATGCAATTCACACTATTTCACCAGGAAGTGGTTAACATGGCTTGTCTTAAACGTGAAACCACCAGAGAAGTGTTACTAATACTCAACATTATGTATAACTTCCTCTGGGCACGAGACCCTGGGAGGACGTGGTTCTGTTTCCAGGCTCCAAAGTATGTGGCTGTGATTTTGCTTCTCACCTCTCGTTAGGAAGGAAAATTACTATAGAGCTACCCTCTGTCTGCAGGAAAACATTAGTCTCTCAACTAGAGAGGAAGCCATCACCTACACCCTGCAAATGTCTGTCCACCTTTTTCAAGCGATTTATTACAACTGAAGACTGCCTTAACGTGGGGGATGTTTCTTAGGTCATTCTTTTTATTCCTGTGTCATTTTCAGGAACTTTCCTGCTGAGCAGGCAAATAAAATTTTATATGTGTGTGTGCATGTGTGTATGTGTGTGTAGTCATGTGTGTACTTATGTGTGTGTGTGTGCATGTATGCATTCCTTTTGGTTAGTAGAATTTATTTTGCACTCTGAATACAATCTGATACTGACTCTTTAAATATTTTTTGTTGCTTGAGTGGTCCCCATTCTGATTTAGAGTTTTGAAACAAAATGAAATCAAATAGTGTGAAATATTCTTCACCACCTTGTCATTCACATTTGCCCCCAGTTAACAAATTTACTGGCCTTTATATTTTGTTATTTCAAGGTCCAAAATTGGACTGTGATGTAATTAAATAATTAAAAAATAGAAAAGTATAGATCACAGTGGGAGATGCTTGAGACATTTAGGTGTGAGGAGTCATAGTGAGTCCTATGACTCCAAATTCTAGTGACTGTGCACCATTGCAGAGAATCCCTCTCAACAATATATTGACTCCTGGTTAATTGAAAGGAATTTCAGCATCTTAAAAGACTCACACGTGTCCTAAAAATGATCTGAGCTGAGTGCCAACAGTAATTAGGCTCCTGGGGAGTTTGGGCAAATTTTGACACATTGAATTTTTAGGGAGTTAAAGGATGAGTGTTAAAAAACTTACCTCTAATTCAAAGTAGTGAACTTTTAGAGACTTGCGTCAACAAAAACTTGAATCAAAATTTTACAGAGAAAGGGTTATGCATGTGATAAAATTGCACTGAAGTACACACAAACATATACTCTAACACAGAAATGAGGGCATGAAAAACCAGGGAAATGTGAATGAGGTTGGCAGGCGTCAGCTTCCTTGTTGTGACATTGTACTGTAGTTCTTTCTTCAAGAGGTTACTCTTGGGGAAAACTGAATGAAGGATACTTGAGATGTCTCTGTATTATTTCTTACACCTACATGTAAAACTAAAATTATCTCAAAAATTTTTTTTACTTACTTAAAGAAACCATATGAAGAAAGGCAGAAAAATAGCAGGAAGAAAGCATTTGTAATATTCCCAGGAGGGAAGGCAGGCAGAGAGGACAGGTATAATCTTTAGGGTCCAGGAAATAAAGCATAGCAGGATGAAGGAAGGTTGAAAAAGACTATGCATTCCTGCAGAAAGAAATCGAATACAAAGTACCTGATCATACCAAGGAAAAGTCGTATCTCCAGGGTTTTCCTTTCTTGATGCAAACACCCAGACGTAGAATGTTGTGCCTGGATTGAGTTAGAAGCCGCCAGCAGTTGTCTCAGCTACCAGAGAAACCATCAAAATGGAATCATAACTCTCCTATGTTGCTTTCCTTTGTAACTGTAAAAGCTGAAATCTGGCTTCTAGACTTATCAAAACTAAATTCAAAAATTGTGGTTTGCTCCCCCTTTGGAAAAACCAACCCTTAGGTTAAAATGCTAACTAGGCTTCATTTTAAATCATGAAGAGCAGGGGGAAAAAAGACACAGTCACCACAGACAAGCTGACCAATTTATGTTCCATCATATTTCACAGCCTGGCGTCACTATTTTGCCCTTTCATAGGGAATCTGACATCTTTCATCTCTTTTTCCTAAAGATCTTTCTTCTGCAGGCAAGGCTGGAGTGCTGGAGAACTTCCATCTGTCCTCTAGACGGACTTTCCACCCAGGGCTCTTTCCCCTCGTGGACTACAAGAATGGGCTATTTTTCTCAATATGACGTTTTGGAGCTTCAGTCATATTTGTGCTTCTGTCTGTCATATGTGGTTTTTCTTTGTGGGTACCAACATGTGTACACTCCATTCTATAAGCATGCCATACTGTGTTCATCCATTTTCCTTTGAATGGATATTTACACTGAAATTCAACTCCTAGATATAGACCTAAGAGAAATGACTGCATATATACACAAAAGACTTGTACAGGCCGGGCACGGTGGCTGAAGCCTGTAATCCCAGCACTTTGGGAGGCCGAGACGGGGGATCACGAGGTCAGGAGATCGAGACCATCCTGGCTAACACGGTGAAACCCCGTCTCTACTATAAAAAATACAAAAAACTAGCCGGGCGAGGTGGCGGGCGCCTGTAGTCCCAGCTACTCGGGAGGCTGAGGCAGGAGAATGGCGGGAACCTGGGAGGCGGAGCTTGCAGTGAGCTGAGATCTGGCCACTGCACTCCAGCCTGGGAGACAGAGCGAGACTCTGTCTCAAAAAAAAAAAAAAAAAGACTTGTACAAATACGTTCACAGCAGCTTTATACACATATATATGTATATCTATCTACCTATCTATATATAGTCTTGTTCTAACAACATGTCAGCAACAGACCGATATACAACAGTGCCTCCATGAGATTATAATACCATGTTTTTACTGTACTGTGCCTTTTCCATATTTAGATACCCAACTTCTTATCATTGGGTTACAATTGCCTACAGTATGTAGTACAGGATGAGGCTGTTCAGGTTTGTACCCTAGGAGCAATAAGATATACCATATACTCCAGGTATACAGTGGGCTATACCATCTAAGTTTGTGTAAGTCCACTCTGTGATGTTCACATGACGACAAAATCATCTAAGGACACATTTCTCAGAACCTCTCGCTGTTGCTAAGTAACACATGACTGTGTATGATAGAAAAACATGAGGATACATGCAGGTAGTAAGGAAAGAAGAGAGCATCTTTGGGAAGTGAGGGGTAGGAATTGCAGGAGGACGAGCCAAAAATTTTGAAGCATAGGTCCAAAAGGCAATTTTGGTGTTAGGAGGCATTTTGCGTTCTGCAGCCTCAGTTCGAATTCTACATAACACAGCTCTCTGATTCTATAAAAACATCAATATTCCTGATATGAAGGGCACTTAACTTCAGCAATGCAACTGTCTGAGTTAAAGAGGATTAAAATACACTGACTCCAAGTTTCTCTGGCTGAATTACAGCCCATTCTACAATATTGGGCCTTAAAGATCACATTCCTCACCTCATCTTCCAAAACACTGATACCATGGACACCAAATAGCAAACAAATTACTAGAAGCAATGCAGTTTAGTAGAAATGCCATTGCAATGGATATCATAATGCCTAGATTTTTACTGTAGTACTGCTACTAGAGTGCTGAATCCACTTAAATAAACCTTTGTCATAGCACTTTTGACTATAAAATAATAGCATTTGATTGCTTGACTGTAAGTTTGTCTCACCTTCACTAACCTACAAGGTATTTGAAGTTCTCTTATTTCCTAAATTAGTAGTTTCACATCTCCCTTTAGTTCTCTGTTTTCCCTCATGTCTCTTGAAGAGCATCTCCAAGGCTCATTCATTTTCCTTTTCAGGATTACGCACTTCACACAGAATCAAGGGGCTTATTTCCCTGCACGTGGAGCAGTTTTTCTCTGTGTTTGTTTGTAAAAGACCCCAAGAAAGCAACCACATTTTCTTTCCATAAATCAAAGCCAAAAGGTAGCTGCCAACACCTGACCTCATGGGTGCCAACCAGCTGCACTTACATACCAAGAGGAAATTTAATGAGTCATCTCCTTAAGATGACGTGCTGGTTGTTTAGAGTGTTCAATGATTCCGTAGTGAAATCATCACTTTCCTGCGTTGTATTTTTTTGTTTGTTTGTTTTTGAGACAGAGTCTCACTGTCACCCAGGCTGGAGTGCAGTGGCGTGATCTCGGCTCACTGCAACCTCTGCCTCCTGGGTTCAGGTGAATCTCCTGCCTCAGCCTCCCCAGTAGCTGGGATTACAGGCACGTGCCACCACTCCCAGCTAATTTTTGTATTTTCTGTAGAGACGTGGTTTCACCATGTTGGCCAGGCTGGTCTCAAACTCCTGACCTCAAGTGATCCACCTGCCTCAGCCTCCCAAAGTACTGGGATTACAGGCGTGAGCCATGGCACCTGGCCCCTGCAGTCATTTTATGAACATTAACAGCGTCAGTGTTGCCTAGATTTCCCACACAATATCATATCTGTGTAAAACAGGATGCAGGCAGGGAAGCAGAACTACAAAGATAGCTAAAGCTATAGATATAAATGTAGATATGGATACAGACAGATATACACATATATATATCCTCTTTATACATGTATGATTGATAAAAATATATGAAATCTATTTCTCTTTCTAGAGAAAGCAAGAGAGAAAAAGCTAGAGAGCTATCATCTATCTGTATATGTGTTTATTCCATCCATCCATCCACCCATCCATCCATCCATCCATCCATCCATCTATTCATCTATCCATCTGCATTAGTCCACACTTCTATAAAGAACTGCCCGAGACTGAGTAATTTATTTAAAAAAAAAAAAAAAAAGAGGTTTAATTGACTCAACAGTTCCACTTGGCTGGGGAGGCTTCAGGAAACTTATAATCATGGCAGAAGTTGAAAAGGAAGCAAGGCACCTTCTTCACAAGGTGGCAGGAAGGAGAAATGACCAGGGGAGGGGGAAGAGGCCCCTATAAAACCATTAGATCTCATGATAATTCACTATCATGAGAACAGCATGGGGGAAACCAACCCAATGATGCAATTACCTCCACATGGTCTCTCCCTTGACATGTGAGAATTATGGTGATTACAATTCAAGATGAGATTTGGGTGGGGACACAAAGCCTAACCATATCACCATCTCTCTATCTAGATCTATTCCATCCATTTATCTATCCATCTCTCTATCTATATCTCTTCCAGCTATCTTTCCGTCCATCCATCTACCTATTCATCTATTCATCTATTTACCTAGATCTGTTCTATCTATCTGTTCATCTATCTATATCTATTCCAGCTATCTATCTTTCTGTCCATCCATACATATATTCATCTATCCATCTATCTAGGTCTATTCCACCTATCATCTATCTATCCATCTATCTATTCATCTATCTATTCATCTATCCATCCATCTATTTATATCTATTCCAGCAATCTTTGTGTTCACCTACACATTCCATACATCTATTCATCTATCCATCTATCTATCTAGATCTATTCTACCTATCATCTATCCATCTATTCATCCATACATCTATTCATCTATCAATCTATCTAGAACTATTTCAGCTAGCTCTCTATTTATTTGAGAGAGAGAGAAAGAGAGAGAGAGAGAGAAGCAGGTCCAAATCCCACAGGGCAAGCTAGCAGGAAGTACAACCTGAAACTCACCACATAGAGTGAGGTTGCTCCCCAGAGGCAGAGCTTTTTATTTACATGTTTTTAAGCATCAGCCCTGCTTTGGAGGCCTTTTCCCAGAATAAACAAGGGCCACTAGGTTAACGGGATAATCTGCCTTACTTAAAGTCAACTGATTATGAACTTTAATTACATATCTTTATGGCAATGCCTACGTTAGTTTAAATAACTGGACACCATAGCTTAGCAAAGCTGGCACATCAAAAAGATCATCACAGAATTGGAAAAAGGTGGAAAAGGTCAAGGGAGTCAGAAATAACAAGTAATGACAAGAATCTTGTGTGCATAAAGGTGTGCGGGGCGCTATTGCACAAATCATGTTCTCCCTGGTCCTATGTACTCATCTGTAAAAAGCAGGCAGCACGTTGCCCTTGGAGTATTGTCAGAACCATAATAAGATAATGTGTATAATGCACCTTACACTCTTGGCAATCATCTGTTACTTAGTAAAATTGCTCCTCCCCTTACTTATAAAACTTTGTTCAGAAGAATTTCACAGGGATATTGTTTTATATGCAGATTTGGGGGTCCTCTCTTTAGTGATTCTGCTGTATTAGGTCTTTTTTAGGAAGGGGCGAACATGTGCATGTTTAACCAGCATTTAAATAGTACTGGCCTGATGGAAAGGGACTACAATCTTTGAAATTAAGCCATAGAGAAAGTCAAAAGAGCTTGAGTGCTTATTATATTTTTAAAGGTTTTCAAAGAAAGACAGTAGTCAGGTTGCTAAGGAACTATAATCAGTGAAAGAAGACTTTCTATTGATTAATCTATATTATAATTACAAATGAATATGGTATCTCTAGGATTGCAATAATAATTTCCATTCTAAAGATAAAGGGCCCGGCGTGGTGGCTCACGCCTGTAATCCCAGCACTTTGGGAGGCCGAGGTGGGCAGATCATGAGGTCAGGAGATCACGATCATCCTGGCTAACATGGTGAAACCCCATCTCTACTAAAAATACAAAAAAAAATTAGCCGGGCGTGGTGGCAGGCGCCTGTACTCCCAGCTACTCGGGAGGCTGAGGCAGGAGAATGGCGTGAACCTGGGAGGTGGAGCTTGCAGTGAGCTGAGATTGCGCCACTGCACTCCAGCCTGGGCGACAAAGTGAGACTCCGTCTCAAAAAAAATAATAATAATAATAATAATAATAATGGATTGCGGGTCATAGTGGCTCATGCCTGTAACCCCAACACTTTGGAAGGCCAAGGCAGGCAGGTTGCTTGGGCAATAAGCCAAAACCCTGTCTCTACAAAAACTACAAAAATTGCCAGGCATGGTGGTACATGTCTGTAGTCTCAGCTACTCAGGAGGCTGAGGTGGGAGGATCACATGAGCCCAGGGAGGTAGAAGCTGCAGTAAGCCATAATCACACCACTGCACTCAAGCCTGGGTGACAGAGCAAAACCCTGTCTCAAAAAATAATAATAAAATAATGACTTTCTTCTATCAAGTTTTAAAACGAATGATAAGAGGTGCTTTCAAATTAGTAACTTCTAAGTATTTCAAAATGCATTCATAAAGTTTAATAAATAAAACATGAATTTGCAAAGCCCTAAAAGGCATGAGAGTAAATAGTCAACTGATAAGTATCATGCCTCCTGAAGCTATATAAGACTGCTCCAGAAAATAAAGTGTATTAAATATTAAAAATGATCTCTTCTTTCAAAAGTTTAAAACTTGAAACATCCTATTACCTGCACATTGATGATGTGAAGGAGATGTTTATTATTGGGCACGTACAACTGCCATTGTGGAAAATCGCAAAGGTGGTGTTGGCACCAACACTAAAAATCAGCCCAAAGAATCTTTGTTCCTCAAGAAATAAGTAACTGTATAAGTGGTGGGTTGTCTCAACACCTGGAAAGGCCCAGCCAGAATTCATGACAAGTGCCCTTCTAAATGGAGTACATGTTTGCAAAGCTTGATTTTAAATTCCTAAATTTGAACTCATAAAATTGCTAGCATATTTCTTCTCAGCCCCGAGTATTCTTACTAGGCAAGGTTCAGTAGCACAAGCACACCCACATTTCATCTGGCCCACATCCCTAACCTACCCTCAGCTAAATCTTGGCATTCCATTGCAGCTCTCTCTACAGACCCGGCCTGAGGTACAAAGAGCATCTGCTAAGGCAATGAGGAATGATGAGACTTGCCACATGTCCCTCCTCCAACTTCCCAAAACCCCACCTTAGACTCTGACTTAAATTGAAATCCACAATGTATACTTTAAAAATATGCACTTTGGCCCGAGCCAAGTGACTCACGCCTCTAATCCCAGCACTTTTGGAGGCTGAGGCAGGCAGAGCACCTGAGGTCAGGAGTTCGAGATCAGCCTGGCCAACATGGTAAAACCCCATCTTTACTAAAAAAACACACACAAAAAATTAGCCAGGCGTGGTGGTGGGTGCCTCTCGTCCCAGCTACTAGGGAGGCAGAGGCAGAAGAATCTCTTGAACCCAGGCGGTGGAGGTTGCAGTGAGCTGAGATCACACCACTGCACTCCAGCCTGGGCGACAGAGCAAAACTCTGTCTCAAAAAAAAAAAAAAGAAACAAGGTCTGGGTCTGATCATTGACATGTTCCTTCCCCACTTTCTCATTTTTCTCTATTGCAAGCCTATCTAGTGTTTGGTGTGCAGTAGGCATTCAATAGTGTTGGTCAATGTCTCCTCGTTCTTGCTCCATGCAGGTCTGTGTGGACCCCTGGCACTCTTCATGGCACAGGGAGCTTGTTCTCCCAATCCTCCTCTGGGGACCTGTACACTCAAGCATGTATGACACGCTGTCTTTCTTCTGCACCAAGACCAAGGCTCCTTACCAGGCACTCCATCCTGGCCCTGGGACTGCACTGGCCTCTCAGAACAATTTTATGACATCTACCTTCATTCTGTTGCTTAAAATTCTTCTCACTCTTGTGCCTTCCAATGAAGTCACTTCACTAAACATGAAAACAAGACAAGACAAAACCTAACAACAACAACAAAAAGTGTTTTGGATCATACACACACATTCAGAGAAGACTGAGGAAGCGGGAAACGTCTTTCCTTCTTCAATGTGCTTTTTTATTTTTATTTTTTGAGGTGGAGTCTCACTCTGCCACCCAGGCCGGAGTACAGTGGTGCGATTTCAGCTCACTGCAACCTCCACCGCCTGGGTTCAAGAGATTCTTCTGCCTCTGCCTCCCTAGCTGGGACTACAGGCACCCGCCACCATGCCTGGCTAATTTAATTTTTTGTATTTTTAGTAGAGACGAGGTTTCACCGTGTTAGCCAGGGTGGTCTTGATCTCCTGACCTCATGATCTGCCCACCTCAGCCTCCCAAAGTGCTGGGATTACAGGCGTGAGCCGCCACGCCTGGCAGACCTTGTTTCTTAATTGCTGATTGTTTAAGAGGCCAACAGGGGGAAATGCACTCAGAACAAGTGACTACACTGTTACACACTGTTGGTGGGAATATAAATTAGTTCAACCTCAATAGAAATCAGTATCAGATTTCCCAAAGAACTAAAAATAGAACTACCGTTCAACCCAACAATCCCACTACTGGGTATCTACTCAAAGGAAAACAAATCATTATATAAAAAATACATCTGCACTAGGATGTGCATTGCAGCATAATTCACAATAGCAAAGTCAGGGAACCAATCTAACTGTTCATCAAGGGTTGACTGGATAAAGAAAATGTGATACATATAATCTATAGAATACTACACAGCCATAAAAAAAGAATGAAATCATGTCCTTTGAAGCAACATAGATGGAGCTGGAGGCCATAATCCTAAGCAAATTCAAGCAGAAACAGAAAATCAAATATTTCATGTTCTCACTGATAAGTCGGAGCTAAACAATGGGTACACATGGACATAAAGATGGAAATAATAGAACAAGTTACCACAAGACCATGAGACACGCTCAGTGGCATGACTGAGATACATGCAAAGTGCTGGGAGACTGTGGAGAACTCATGACTGATAACAGAGGAATGGTGGAGGAATGGCGGACATGTGCAGCCAGGATCTGGTGTAGCCCAAACAAGGAGAGATGTAGACTTTAAAGTTTAGAATTGAAAGTCTCTGACCTGGTGCTTCTCCACAGCTCTGAGGATAAGGCTTGGTTAGAGATCTTTGTCCTCCAAGGACTGTTTTTCTTTCATAACATATAAAAAATATAACTAGCTCTATATTCTTTTTCAAAAGACTTTTTTTTATTAGCGTGAACCTCCCAAGTTTGGGAACATTACCTGAAGTTTAAAAATACAGCCTTTCCTTTCAGATGACTTCCTGCTGACTTTAAAATAGCCACAAAGGAAAATACTCATATTAATTACAAGCTCCCATTGTGCTGAATATCCAAAATAAACACCCAGGCACATCCTTCTTTCTTTAATTGCATGAAGCGGCAAGAGATAGGCCCTTTTTTGTGACTGAAGAGGCAGAAAGTAGATATTTTGTTTATGCCAGTGAATAGTGTAGGTCCTTCTGATTCTTCTCCAAGTATTAAGCTTTTTGCTTCAAAATATGTAAATACACATGGCAATATTTCCTTCTCTTGCTAGCTAAAGTGGCCATTAAAAGTCTTAAAATTGTTACTTATAAATAGATATATGAACATGCATTCAGCAGGGCTTTTAAATTATTTTTCTTAAATTATAACTGAAAACTTTTAGATGTCTGAATCTTTGTGGATGAGGTTTTTTGTCAACTGCTCCCCAAACTTTAAAAGTTGGTTCTGAAATGAGTTTAATTTTTCATAGTTTAATCATTCTAATCCTAGAATTCCCTTTTAGAATGAGGTATTCTTTTCTTACTGTTCCTTTGCCATTAATCACAAATGTAGTTGCTTAAAACAGTGCAAACATTATTTTTTATTTCTGCATGTTAGGAGTCCAAAATCAGTCTCAGAAGGCTAAAACTGATATTTTGACAATGTTGTGTCTCCTCTGAAGGCTCCTGGGGAGAATTCATTTTCTTGCCTTTTCCAGCTTCTAGAGGCTACCTGCCTTCCTTAGCTTGTGGCTTCCTCCTCCATCACTCCAACCTCTGCTTCCCTTGTCCCATCTCCTTCTCTGATTCTGATTCTCCTGCCTTTCTCTTAAAGGGCATTAATGATTATTTTGAACACAGGCAGATAATCCAAGATCATCTCCCCTTCTCAAAGTCCTTAACTTAATCACAACTGCAAAGTCCCTTTTGCCATATAAGGTGACACAGGTATGGTCTCTGGTGATTAAGGCCATGGACATATTTGGAAAATCATTCATTATTCAGTCAGCATAGCTGAAAACACTTATGCGTATTGATACGGTTTTGTTGTGTCCCCACTCAAATCTCATCTTGAATTGTACCTCCCACAATTCCTACTTGTGGAAGGGACATAGTGACATAGTGGGAGGTAACTGGATCATGGGGGCAGGTCTTTCCTGTGCTGTTCTTGCGATAGTGAATAAGTCTCATGGTATCTGATGGTTTTACAAAGGGGAGTTTCCCTACACAAGTTCTCTTGTCTGTCACCATGTGAGATGTGCCTTTCACCTTATATCATGATTGTGAGTCCTTCCCAACAATGTGGAACTGTGAGTCCATTAAACCTCTTTTTTTGTAAATTGCCCAGTCTCGGGTATGAACATTTTGATCAGTCAGTGAAACTTTCCATAAATGCTATCAGATGCTAGACTGGAGAAAAGGTAGAGACATTAGAGTGAGTATTGGCCTATATACTTGAAATGTATTATGTTATTATGAATTTATTCTCATCAAAATTACCCCTTTTTGCAAATTCAGCACATGATGTCACATATATTACCAGAGGGTCATTTTCTTTCCAGAGATAACTACAAGACAGATTAGAAATAAAATGAGAGTTGTGAGTGGTCAGGTACAGTATAATTCTATTGGGTAACATTTCTTTTGAAACGCTAGTATATAATATGATCAGGGCAATCATTTTTATAAACGAAGATAGTTTCGTTTTTATGCTTCCAATCATTGCTATGCTTCTTAATAGCCTCAGGGTTATTTTTTTCTTTCTAAGGTGAAGAAAATGTATTTCTTCTCCATTGTTTTACTGAAATGCATAATATGTGGAAATGTGTAGGTCAATAAGATTCTGGGAAAAATAATAAACTAAATAGATTTTTGCCTCCTTTCTTAAAAATGCCTTTACAATTGTTTTGTTGTTGCTAAAATGGAACATTTTACAACATTCTACATAAGGGATAAAGTAAGTTTTCAAAATTATCATCATGTTTGAGACATAGCATGCGGATACTGTACAAATCTTTTAAGTAAAATTCTTTTTATTGCTGCTTCAATAAAGCTGTTTTCTTCTACCCTACTACTGGCTTACCTTTGAATCCCTGCCAAAACCAAAAATCCTGAAAGGCTAAGCCCCACTTTGGGACTCGCCTGTCCTGCATCAAATTCACTCTCCCAGTAGCCATATATGAGAATTTCAGTCACTCCACAGACATGTGCAAATACTTGGGATTGTCAATCGTTTCACAATTTCATTCATTCTGGTAGCTGGACAGTAGCATGTTGTTATGGCTTTAACTTATATTTTCCTGATAAGGAATGATGTTGAGTAACTTTCCATATGCTTATGGTCCAGTCAGAAATCCTTATTTGGAAATGGTCTGTCTAAATCTTCTGAAAATGTTTAATTGAGTTGTCTTTTTGTACTAATTTATAGGATTTCTTAATATATTCTAAATATCAGTCCTCTGGAGACTATAATGTCTCATTCTTTATCATATCCTTTAACCGTCTTAGTGATGTCTAGTGATGAGCAAAATTTCTTAATTTTAATGATAACCAATTTATCAGTTTTTTATGCCTAGTAATTTTTGTGTCCTGTTTAAAAATTGTTGTATATCCCAAGCTCATAAACATATTCTTCTTGTTTTTTTTTCTGTAAGTTTCATCATTCATATTTTACAGATCATGTGTGACCTATTTCATATTAATTTATTTGAGGTAGAGGTAAAACTTTATTTTTAATATATTGAAATCCAGTGGAACCAACATCACCTATCTAAGTAACCATTCTTTCCCTCCAATGAATTGCTGTAACACTTTTTCATAAATATGTCGACTGCATATATGGGATGTACTCTAGATTCTAGACTCTATTTTCTATGTATCTTTTAGTGTATTCTTGTGCTACTATCTTGATTACCATAGCTTCATTGTAATTCTTGATAGCTAGTAAACTAAGTATTTGACCTTTGTTTTTCTTCAAGGCTACCTTAGCTAATTTAGGTACTTTGGCTTTGGAATACATTTTACAAGTCAGTTGCACAATTTCCACAAAATCCTTGGTGAAATATTGATAGGGATTGCACAAGCTTGGAAAAATGGGTATCTTAAAAATGTTGAGTCCTCCAGACTATAAACATGATATATTTCCCTATGTAGGTCTTTAATTTCTCTGAGCATTTTTGTTGTTGTTTCCTGTATAGAACTGTTCACATAATTAACTAGATCGATTTGTGTGTACATATGAATTCATTTATTTATTTGTTCCCTTACATTTAAATTTCTGACTCATTGTTCCTTGTATCATTGTCAGGTTTTACTAAATTATGAAAGAACTATTTGACCCTAATCCTTGGTCAAGCCAATAATAGCGGAAGTAATTTTTAAACTCTTTCCTCACTCCACAAACACTTACCAACGTATATAGACAATATTCTACATCCATCTTCTTTTCCATTCTCATGTTTTCCCATGCATTTCAGATACAACTGTTTCTCAGCAATTTTTTACTATACTCCCATGATGGAACTTCAGTCATATCCCTCAACAATTCAACCATACACCATTTCAGGATTAACCATTATTAAATATCACCTTCAGCATAGCATTTTCTTTTTTTCTTTTTTCTTTTTTTTTTTTTTTTTTTTTTTTTTTTTTTTTTTGAGACGGAGTCTCGCTCTGTCGCCCGGGCTGGAGTGCAGTGGCCAGATCTCAGCTCACTGCAAGCTCCGCCTCCCGGGTTTACGCCATTCTCCTGCCTCAGCCTCCCGAGTAGCTGGGACTACAGGCGCCCGCCATCTCGCCCGGCTAGTTTTTTGTATTTTTTAGTAGAGACGGGGTTTCACCGTGTTAGCCAGGATGGTCTCGATCTCCTGACCTCATGATCCGCCCGTCTCAGCCTCCCAAAGTGCTGGGATTACAGGCATGAGCCACCGCGCCCAGCCCGCATAGCATTTTCTTACCAGATCTTCATAGCTTCCTCATATTTTCCATCAATTATGTGTCAAAGCTGCACTCTTTCCAGTCCTACATCTTCCTCTTCCTCACTTGGGACACCAAGTCAAACCAGTCACCTTAACAGACCTTAAACGTTACCTTTGCTTAGGCTGCTTAGTGCCTCTGGACTCCCCCTTCTGCCTTAATTTCTGTCTCTTCCAATATCCATCCCTCAAGAAACATGGAGGTCAAAATTTGGTTTTAAATAAGATAATTTACATGCCCTCAACCAAACACAATCAACTGCTTCTTTGAAACCATATTGTTCTTCTGAGGGCACATTTTTTAGTATACCTTGGTAGGCTACTATTTGAGGAGATATTTCCCTCCAACCTTCTTCTGACATTATTTGGTTTATCTTTGTATCCTTAAAAGCATTCAGCACAGTCTTTGGTTCATGGTTGATACTTAATAAATATATGTTGACTTAAATCTAATTTTAATAGATCCAAGTAGAAAAGCATATAATGCAGTTGTTCTATCTTTTCTGCTTGAGTTATGTCAGCCATGGGATCCTGAGAAGACCTTTTGAAGTGCTAAAATGAAAAATAGGCAAAACTCCATTCTACTCTAGCTAGAGGATCATTAAAAAAAATTCAGACCCTTCACTTTTTTAAAGCATATAATTTATGTGCATTATAAAGCAACCCTTTGTTTTCACAAGTCAACATTCTTAACGCAGTCTGTCAAAGTGCATTCTCAGTAAATTGCTTTGATAAATATGCCAGCTCAGTCCATTTCTTTTAACCTGAAGAGAGAAAGAAAGATTTAAAAAAAGACTTTTGCAGCAGCAAAAAAGAAAGTAAATAAAACAGATCTAGACTTTGCTGCATATTTTTATGTCCAAGCTTGCAAATAATTTCCCTTAACATTTTCATGAGCCAGAACTCTGCCTCCAAATTTGTAATTCAAAAGCCTTGTTTTTGTTTTAGAACAGATAGAGAGTGTCAGTTTCTGCTTCTGCCCCACACTCACCCATGAACAGGTCCTGAACATGCACAGACTTGATATGGTTTTTAAAACACAGATGGGAAAGCCATCTTCAGGTTGACACACCTAAGTTCCAACACTTCAAGGTAGTAAGTAAGCAATTCTTTCTTTTCTAGAGACCCTCACTGCAAAATCTCACCCGGAAGACTTCAAGGACTGGATATCGGTTAGTTTTGAACTGACTTTTCTCTATGTAGCAGTTGGTGTAGCTAATAGAATGAAATAACACTTCCTGCATATATTCCTTGAATATTTAAAATAGATTTCTTAGTTTTCCTTCCCCACCAAGGGTGGTGGAGTTTTATGTAATAATGTAGGAAAACAGAGTAGTAGAGAGACACTTTTTGTCTCAATGGGAGCTTTTGATGAAGTGAGACTTAATCCAAAACATGTTGATTCAAACACAATGTAACCACATTGTCTTGTTATAGATCTTTATAAATATGTATCTGTGTGCAAATATTCACTCTCAAACACACATACACTCTTTTAGGGAAAACAACTTGTACCTCACTTTGATACGTATTCAACTACAGAAAGGCTGCCACTTCATTCAATTAACGCCAAACTCTCCACAGAATTTGATCGGGTTTATGGGGAGATGCTCTCTTTTGGATTTCCTCACACTTTCCTTGAGTCATAACTATTGTTTCCTTGGGCAGAAAGATGAAAGTAGGGTTTACTATAGAAAGCTACAAAATTCTTCTAAAACAGAATGTCAAATAAATAATAAAAGAAAGTAACCTGTGAATACTGTATTTCTTATTGTGTGTACACAATTTCTCACTGTGATTTTTTTCTACTTTACGACTGGGTATCAATACCAACCAGACATTCATTTTCCTCAGGTATTATCTGGGTAAAAAATGTCCCTCTGGTAAATCAGCTGTCAGAATGTCATCGGTCTGAAAGACATTACTCAGGATTCCTTTCAAAAGCTTAGGAAATGGCCTCAGATTGATGCTCCTGACTTGTTGAGAGTCAATAGGAAATGTGGCAGGGAAAGAGTAAGAGCTTGGGACCCAGGCAGTGGAGGGGAAAGAGGATGCGGCTTATATGGAAGAGCTTGGGACCCAAACATTTGGAGGGTAAGAGGATGTGGCTTGTATGTGTCCTTCTTGGAAATCCCACAGATGACAAACCACACAGTGCATTCTGCCTATGCTGATACTCTGACCACTTCTGAGTTGTCATTTATGTCTCCCCAGTATCCCCAGAAGAAACTCGCCAACCTCAAGTTGGAAGTCAAGGCTTCTGAAACCGATGTGGGAGAGGCGAGAAGTAGAGTCTAACTCTCAACACTTACACAGGTGGGCTAAACCAGTTATCCACTCTCTCCTCCCACTACCCTTCACCAGGAACTCACTTTCCTGGTGTTGATTCCCTGGAGCAGTCTTTCTGAACTCCAAGGTCATGGTCACCCTGTTCCACTTCCCAAGCATGTCCTTCTCCAGCCCTACGACACACAGAAGCCTATGGACTTCTCATCATACATCATAAGGGCTTCTTCTTTGAGTCCTGGGTCACCCCATCTCATATTAGTAAACTAAGACAACCAAGTATCTTTAATCACCATGGGTTTTTTTCAGTGGGGGAAGGGAAGGGGCAAAAAGTATGGAGTGTCTAAGCCTCACCTTTCTGAAGATTCAGTTAGTTCCAATAGAGGAAGGGACTTGCACGGCTCATAATGATTTTTCAAAGTAGCAGCTCGAAGGCAGCACATAGGAGCATTTCACAGCTGCATCCCTCCTTGACAATCCTGCCTCTTCTACAAAGCTAAGAATACTCCTCAGCTAACCCTCAGTCCTTGAGGAGGAGAAACCTGAGAAGATAGAATTTGATCCTGCAGAATAAATGGCAGGAATTGGTTGAGTCACAGCTATGTCTCTCTGAAATGTGGGGTTTTTTTCCAATAGGATGTTGCTTTTCTCAACATGAATATGAAATACAGTCCAGGAACAGTGGCTCACACCTGTAATCCCAGCACTTTTAGAGGACTGCTTGATGCCAGGAGTTCCAGACTAGCCTGGACAACATAGCAAGACTCTGTCTCTACAACAAAAAAAATGTAAAAATAAGCTAGGTGTCATGGTGTGCACCTGTAGTCCCAGCTACTTGGGAGGCTGAGGCAGGAGAATTGCTTGAGACCATGGCTTCAAGGCTGCAGTGAATTATGATTACTCTACTGCACTCCAACATTGATGATAGAACAAGATCCTGTCTCCAAATATATACACACACACACACACACACACATACACACACACATATACATATACATACATACACATACACACATATGTATGTATGTATATGTATATATGGCAATTAAAAGATACTTGGTTGTCTTACTTCAGTCGTGTTTATCCTGTGTGTGTGAGTAGGTATTTTGAAAGATGAAGACCTAAGATGGATGTACAGGACCCTAAAGTTTTGGCCCAGAACATATGCAGCTATTTAAGCCTGGATAAGCCCAACTTTACACCTTGGAATGAGTAGTGATGTGCAAAATACCCGAGGCCAGGAACCAGGCCTGTCTAGTTCAGCACCGTACTTGCAAAACCCAGTGTTGGAATTGAGCTTTTCCACACAAGTATTTAGTAAATACTCAAATAAATGAATGGATATGAATCAATAGATGAGGAAACTATGATGTTGTGATGAGATTATTCTGTAGGAAGCAGAAGCAAAGGTGACCCACTGGTGTGTAGCAGGAGGCATTTCTCCTAAGGAGAGGGGCAACTCCCATTTCCAGCTGCCCATGAGAGGTGTAGATCCAGGAGCAGAGATTAGGAGGCAGAGGAGCAGCCTTTGGCTCGGGTGAGCAGAGGATTTCCCTCTACTTTTAGCTTTAGAGAATTGAGATTGAAGGGCACTATGCAAGTTTCTTCCCCGATTGGGACTAACTTAATCTTCAGAAAGGCAAGACTTAGATGCTCTACATTTCTTGCTGCATGCCCCAAGCCTCAAGAGATTGAACTCAAGGCTGTCTGTTGTGTCAATTCCCAGCTTGTTATTTAAAGCCTATGTGGTCAATGTGAGGTCCATTCTGGTTGGGTGTGATGACTCACACCTGTAATCCCAGCCACAAAGCAGGTGGACCATTTGAGGTCGAGAGTTCGAGACCAGCCTGGCCAACATGGCAAAACCCCGTCTCTACTAAAAATACAAAAATTAGCTGGGCTTGGTAGTGCACACCTGTAGGTCCAGCTACTCAGGAGGCTGAGGCAGGAGAATCGCTTGAACCTGGGAGGCAGAAGTTGCAGTGAGCCGAGATCTCGCCACTGCACTCCAGCCTGGGCGACAGAGAGATTCTGTCTCAAAAAAAAAAAAAAAAAAAAAAAAAAAAAAAAAACAAAAAACAAAAAATGAGGTCCATTCTTTCTATTTAGAGGCAAACTCCTAAAGGCAAGGATCGTGGTTAATTTTTTATGGTCCATAATGCCTAACAAAGATAGGCCTTATTCCAGCCCCCATGCACTTAAAAAATCTACATACAACTTTTGATTCCCTAAAAACTTAACTACTAATAGTCTACTGTTGACTGGAAGCCTTACTGGTAACATAAATAGCCAACTGACACATATTTTGTATGATATATATACATATATATATATTATATGCTGTATTCTTACAGTAAAGTAAGCTAGAGAAAAGAAAATGTTATTAAGAAAACTATGAGGAAGAGAAAATATATTTAGTATTCATTAAGTAGAAGTGGATCATCATAAAGGTCTTCATCCTTGTCGTCTTCATGTTGAGGAGATTGAGGAGCAGGAGGAAGAGGAGGGGTTGGTCTTGCTGTCTCAAGGGTGACAGAGGTGGAAGAGAATCCTCATATAAGTGCAACTTCACAGTTCAAGCTCATGTTGTTCAAGGATCACTTGTATTCGTTTTGCTGTATTTGTTTAGGTTTCATAGTTTGCTTGTGATGGGCCCCCTATTCCAGAAAATTAAAAGAGTTGGACTCTGCATCTGTATTAATTTTCACAAACAACATCTGAACACATGAGTATGTGGCTCCTTGTTATTAATTTCTGAAGACAGACTCAGGCAGAATTTTACTGAAAGTCGATCTATAATCTTAATAGTTATTTGACAACTCAATTCTAAGTAAGTTGAACTATAATCTTAATAGTTATTTGACTTCTCAATTCTAAGTAACTTTTTACAGTTACCTAGCACTTTGTACAGTACTGAAATAGAGCTTTGCCATAATTCTTTTCACAAGCTAATGAGGAAAGCCAGCAACATTGTGAATCTAGTTGATAAAGGCATGTGGGCTCCACCCCCCAGTTCCAGAGATCTGGCATAAGTATGGGCAGCCTCTACGTCTTATTTGACATCACGATCAAGTGGGGTTAATATTTATCTTCTTCGAGTTTGCTCTCTTACATGCTTCACATACTTACATGTAATTAGTGTTTGCAACATGCTTTAAGTTCCTGAGATTCCTGTGAAAATCAGAAGTATATCAAAGAACAGTTTGACTATAGTGAATGTGGAGGACTTTGTAAATTTGCAACCCATGGACGCTTCAAAGGCATAGCTAATATTAGCAATAGCACGTATGTAAGATGATTTAAAAGCTTTTGCATACAGCTTTTACATCCTTTTATTGGAACACAAATAAACTGAAGGAGTCTCAGATCCTTAAAATTAAAGGGATGGAATGATATTTCCTTGATTATTTCTCCCAGTTTATGGATACATGACTTATTTGTGAACAGTTAAAAAGCCTAAATGTTACCTGCTTTGGAATACAAAATATGTATTCTTATCAGGTAATAAACTCTCCTTATAAACCCCATGGTTTCAGGAGATAAAGCTGAATTTTTCTCCTTTCATACAATATTTGAAGACTACATATGACCTTAGCAGATCCTAAATAGCTGCATTTGACTCTACTGTAACACTGAGACCGAAAGATATAGTATTTTAATGTTTCACTTTAAATGATTATTTTTCCAGGAGTTTAGATATAAGTGGTACTATAAGGTAAGTAAATACAGGTTCACAAACATTATGTTATCTTGGATTTTCTCCCACTTCACAAGATGACCCACATAAAGTTAACCATGGGCTTGAGTAAACATTCTTATTAAACAGAATATATTATTGTGTAGATTTGTATTGAATGCCTAAAATTGTATTAGTTATGAATACAACAAACACTAAACACTTACATACTTATACCATGAAAAAAATCTCTCTCTTAGACTAGGGCAAGTGAATTGCTGGGGACCTTCACCACATTCCCAGGGACATACACACTGGCGCAAGTGAATTGCTGGGGAGTTTTACTGCATTCCTGGAGACTACACACATCATGGTTTCATTCAAATGGGTTTTGTTTCTTCAAAATGCTGCAAGCAAAACCCAAGCAAACAAGAAAAAAGACTTGCACCCTGTTCACATTTCTTGCATGAATAATGCAGACCATCAAAAGATAGATGTGTGCTATAAGCAGGCAGATAAAGGTAGCTAGATACATAGAGGGATGGATAGATAGAAATAGATGATAGGTAGATAGACAGATATATACATACATGATGCATACATACATACATAGATGATGGATGGATAGAGATCAATGACAAGATAGATACATACATAAATACATACATAAAAACATATGATAGATGGATAGGTAGGTAGATATATAGATGATAGATAGATAGATAGACAGATAGATAGATAGATAGATGGATATAGATACTTAGGTACATAGACAGATACATAGAGATGAATGATGGATAAATAGATACATGGATGGATATAGATGATAGGTGGATGGATAGATATAGAGATTAGATAGATATAAATAGATGATAGATGATAGACAGAGATTAGATAGGTATGTAGAAATATGAGTTAAATAGAAATGGATGATAGATGATAAATAGATACATCCATACATGGGTGAATAGATAGATAGGTAGATACACACAGAGATTAGATAGATAGATAGATAGATAGATAGATAGATAGATAGATAGATAGATAGATAGAATTTTATTTCTGGTAACCAGCAAGATAGATAGACAAAAGAAAAGATCAATGATTATTAAAAACCAACTATATTTTCATCTCCCATAACTTGCTGAAAGCTAAGTTGGTTCCTGGCATGAGAACATCTGCAAAGTTTAACTTTTCTGTAATCCTGGATTCCTTGCTACAGGTTTAACCCTCAGATCGTAGGTTACATCCCTTCCATTGAATAGCATGATGCAGTTCTTTACAGTGAGTAGTTTAGTTTGTCTTCACTCTTTGTGGGCAATGACTGTAGCACCAGAGAAACACAACATTTCTATGTGAAATATGGTCTAAGTTAATGAGACTTTAGTCAACTTTTCATGTGAAAATATAATCTCTCTAAAATGTATGCTTATCCAGAGAATGGAAGTCAAGGAGAAGCTGAATGCTTCATATAATGTTGGAATCCTGGTTGTAGGTAACAGAACTACAAGATAGGAAGCATGTTCTTGTTTCCTGACATTTACCATAAACATGAGAATAAGGTTCCTGAAGTTTACACGGAGCACTTTTCCTTGTGGGTTTATAGGAGATGAGCAGATGAAAGAATTTGATGATCCTCTCTCATGGAGTCACATTGTTTAAGTCGGCATTTCTCCCAGAACGTTAGATTTGTGAAAGGGGATGGTTTGCTCCAGGCAGCTTCTGGGGCCATTGGGTCTATGGGAACCCTTTCTCATGCAGCCCTTAGAGCAAAGAAAAGCTGAGCTGGCAGACATATGTGAACTCTTGGCTACATCACCCCGATTCTCTGCCAGGACCAGGGACTAAATATGTTGAAAACTTCATTTAGTTGGTGTTGACACAGATTAAGGTCTAATTTTGCTTCATTTTACATTATCAAACCTCAAGCATTTAAATACAGTCCTCTTCTAACTCCACACAGGGGTGAGTTATAAGACAAAAATGTGTGGAAAGCCTTCCCAAAGACCTCCCACATGGATAATTATGTTAGTGGCAGAGTTTGGTGTGGGTATCCTTAAATCACGCATCTGAACTGATTATGGGGTCTCACTCGTCCCTAATGAGGCTCCATATATAGCAGAGATTATTATTTCCAGGAGACTATGTTACCAAATGATTCCTGATGGGAAAACGGCATTTGAGATCCTGACTGGACAATTTACAATTTGTGGTGAAATCGTCATTTCAATACCAGCTGTTATATATTAGACATGTTCACACTGCAAAGAGCTCAGGAATTACATAAAACTAACAATTATGAGGGATGTTTTCTAGGAGAGGTTACATCATTGAGTTTATCATAAGAGCGCATGGGAAGTGAGACAGCTTCGAGTAAAGAAAAATGCACTCAACTAGGATCCTAGAATCCGAAAAGCATCATTTCTGGAGGCTCGTAATTACCTGCTTGTAATATAATCTCTTGCAATTCACTTGACCTGCCCAATGGAAAAGGGGAATGACAAAATATCAAGCAGGGGAATCTATTATTATCTATTTTATTTGAATTTATCGATTTTATTTGCATTTCAAGTTTTAAAAAACTCTATAATTTTAAAAAGTTTAAGAACAGCTTAGTCTATAGATTACCCAGTGCTAGGCATGATGCTGTTTCCATTGGAACAAGGATGAGAAATGTCTGTGTCCTACACTGAGAAGTTCACAGTCTATTGCATTTGACACACTCACATCCTCATCACTTGTTGATTTCCATATTTGCAAGTTTGCTTACTAAAATTGATTTGTAATCCAGCACTTTCATAGTCATCCAGAGACATGCACAGAGTGGTGACAATTTTCAATAACTGACACCCACATTGCTCACATTTTTGTGCTTTTTGTTGGTGATGTCACTCTCAAATAACACCCAAGCCTGGTGCTGAAGTGCTGTCTAATGTTGCTAAGCACAAAAAAGCCCTGATGTGTCCTACAGAGAAGATGGGTGTGTTCAATTAGCTTTTCTCAGGCATGAGTCATAGTGTTGTTGGCTGTGCATTCAACAAGAATGAATCAACTATATATATTAAATACAGTGTCTTTAAACAGAGACACACAAACCAAGGTCATGTATTGACCAGTTGATGAAAATATTGTGATCAGAGACTTCATAGACTACCTAAGCCTATGTTTCTCCTAAGAGCAATGGTATTGTGATAATTCAGCATTCACAGTGACTTTATAGAACATTACTATCATAAATAACAAGAATCAACTGTGTGCATATGTGTGTGTGTATGTGTGTGTGTGTATATATATATATGGTGTGTGTGTATGTATATATATGTATGTACATTATTGTGCTGCAGGAAGTATGCACAGGTGTCACAAGAGCCCATAAAATGGCCACACCTAGAAGAGGAAGAGCACTGTGGAAACCCCAATATAGTTCTACATAAGCAATGAAAAAGAGGTTAAAGGGGTTCTCTTGGATACTCTAGTGCCAAAGATCCTAATGGATAGTTTTGTTTTGGCAAAAAAGCTGAAAATTCCAGCTTTTAAAAGATTTTTAAAAAGCCAAATCTGACAAAATTCAGAAGAGTTTACTACTTTCTTGATCTGAAAGATGACATAAGACAAATACCATCTTCATGCTAAGCACTGAAGCAATGAAAATCTTTTTAAGCACAATCAGAATAAATAAATATGTTCTGCTATCATAAAAATGATTAAATAATCTCATGAAGGTGCTTGTTTTTAAAAAGCCTTATAGAAGAGTTTGAAAAGGATTAGATAAAACACATGAATTCAGAAGAATTCAGAAAGATACTTACAAAAAAAGGTTTCTTCCTCTAAATGTCACTCAGAAAATATTGTGTGAGAAAAAATCACATTCTTAGTAGCAAACAAAATAATTATGTTCTCGGGAGCCAATTTAGTAAGTAGCAGGAATGAAAAATGTGAAGAAAAGCATAAAGCTTAAGAAAAAGTGCTTCAGAAAATTGAAACATAAATTATCAGTAAGTGAGATGACACAATATTGTAGAAATGTTGAAACTGCCTAAATTAATCAATAAAAACTCAAAATGACTCCAAACAAACTCCCTTTGTTGACTTTTAAAATTCACCTGTATTGAAAAGCATAGCCAGAAAAGTAATGAAATGGGAAATCATGGGGGGAGGGAGCACTGGAACATGTAGGGTTTTAAAATTGTAACAAAAGGCAGAATACACAGAATCTGGAATAAACCGAGAACTCAAAAGTCAGGAAACTGTACCAGATAGATAGACCGCAGTAGCTCGTAAAGCTAGTATGTCAAACCAGTTGTGAAAAGATGAATTATTCCAATGAAAATTGTACTCATACCTCACCCAGCACAGCAAACTGTAATTTAGATACACATAAGAAATTCATGTGTAGCAAACAAGACTATAACTGTACAAAAAATGAGTGACTTTTTTGTAATATTCTGGTTGTGAAAGGCATTTTTGGGTATGGTAATAAGAAAACTGTGAAGAAAAATCCTGACCAGTCACTCATTTTGCATGGAAAATGCACTATATACAAGCCAAAATGACACTATTATCTGGAAACAAATGGTCATACTATGTCCATAAGCAAGAAGTTAACATCTGTTCCTTACCCTCAAAATTGCCTTTACGGCTAAAACAATAGTGGGTAAAGTTATAAACAGGCAATTTCCAGAAGAGACAAAAATAGTTAGTAAACATAAAAATGTTTCAACCTCACTACTATCCCTTCCACACACATACACAGAAAAGATCCAGGGAGGTTCTTGTTTTGTCCCTATGATTTTGGCATATATTTGACAAAGTGGTAATTCATGTTTGTTTAAACAGGCTGAAATGGAAACCTATATATAATCTTAGTGGTGTTATAAATGTGTAAATTTATGCAAATTTTCACAATATACTTATTCACTCTATAAATGTAATTTTAAAGAGTATATATCTCTTGTCAATGTGATTTTCAAATAAACTAGTCTATGAAAAATGTTGGAGATAATGTACAAATATATGGCTATTTAGAAAATATGAATAGAGGCCAAGCAAGGTAGTTCAAGTCTGTAATCCCAGAACTTTGGGAGGCTGAGGCAGATGGACCACTTGAGCACAAGAGTTCAAGATCAGCCTGGGAAACATGGCAATATCCCATCTGTACCAAAAAAATACAAAAATTAACCAGTGTGGTGGTGCACACCTGTAGTCCCAGCTACTCGGGAGGCTGAGGTGGGAGGATCACCTGAGCCCAGGAGGTCTAGGCTACAGTGAGCCATGATCATGCCACTGTACTCCAGCCTGGGTGACAAAGTGAGACCCTGTCTCAAAAAACAAAAAACAAACAAACAAAAAAGAATGAGTAGATATAAACGTATAGATACACAAATACAAGTGTTCATTTTCGTATAGTATAAAATGAAAACATAATTGTTCATCAGATAGAAAATGAATAAATAACTTATCTTACATTATTTTACAAAGGAATAGCACTTTGAAGTATTGCCATAGAAATGAAAATGTTAGGAACGAGGATAATAATGCATTGCTAGGCGATTGTATAATAAGATCCAGTGTTTCCAGATAGATATCTCCAACACGTCCTGTGGCTTAGTTATTATAAAATGTACAGTTAAACCAAAGCAACTTAATAACAAAAAAAAAATCATCTATTATAGCAGTATGGTTTTGGAGGTAGGATATATCTGAGCAAAATGGACAATTAATACTGAGACTGAGCATTTTGCGTTCAAATTTCAAGCATTTTACACAATTTCTCTAGGTCAAATGTGAGATGCCTCCTTCACAGAGGGAAAGTCAAGCTCAATGGTTTAGGTGCTTACAACTCCATCTCTCCAAATGTGTTAAGATGCATGTGCTTGTGCATCTGGAAAACAGCAATAAGTATGCCCCACTAGGCCACACCCTTTCCCCAATTCAAATCAAGAGAAGGGGTATTCACACCCATCAAGGCTTAATTAATTGCATTATGGGATAAGGAGTTGACATCTTTTTTCTGAATAAATGCTGTTTTATATTAATATTCTTACCATAAAAACAGTGGCATGTCTGGGAAATGTCTTTAAGAACTGTCATAATTTTTCGATGGTGTGAAACCAAGTCTCTAAGATCTCACATCTGACTCAAAAGTTGGCCTGTGGTATGGCTGAGTAACATTTGCTTGAGGATATTGTGGTTGTAAATCAACTTTGTGAAAGCTGCCAATCTGGAAGAAATATCGCTGGTCTCAGTGTTGAGGTTCGAAAGATGACAGCAGATGAGTGACTGCATATTTTATTATGTTAGCAGTGGCAAATCCATATGGGTCTGCAGCAACCTCAATTCTTGCCACTTCAGAAGAAAGAATACAACTAAGGGGGCATAAAGCATGTGAGAGACTGAGGTAAGCTTGAAACCAGTAGTGAAAGTTTATTAAAAAGTTTTAGAGCAGGAATGAAAAGAAGTAAATTACACTTGGAAGAGGGTCAAGCAGGCAACTTGAGAGATTCAAGTATATAGTTGACCTTTGACTTGGGGTTTTACAATGGCATGGTTCAGGGGTCTTGTTGGGAGCAGGCCCCCCAAAATCTGACCATAAACTGGCCATAAACAAAATATCTGCAGCACTGTAACATGTTCATAATGGCCCTAGCACCCAAGCTGGAAGGTTGTGGGTTTACGGGAATGAGGGCAAGGAACACCTGGCCCGCCCAGGGCGGAAAACCGCTTAAAGGCATTCTTAAGCCACAAACAATAGCATGAGCGATCTGTGCCTTAAGGACATGCTCCTGCTGCAGTTAACTAGCCCAACCTATTCCTTTAATTCGGCCCATCCCTTCATTTCTCATGAGGGATACTTTTAGTTAATTTAATATCTATAGAAACAATGCTAATGACTGGTTTGCTGTTAATAAATACGTGGGTAAATCTCTGTTCGGGGCTCTCAGCTCCGCAGGCTGTGAAACCCCTGATTTCCCACTTCACACCTCTATATTTCTGTATGTGTGTCTTTAATTCCTCTAGCACTACTGGGTTAGGGTCTCCCTGACTGAACTGATCTTGGCAGGGTCTCTTCTCCTTTGATTCTTCCCTTAGGGTGGGCTATCTGCATGTGCAGTGGCCTGCTAGCACTTGGGAGGGGCTGCATGCCCAGTGTGTTTACTGAAGTTGTGCACGTGCTCACCTGAGGTGCTTTCCCCTTACCAGTCGAGCATTCCTAAAGGAATGTCATAGACCAGTTAAACTCCACCATTTTGCCTTGTACTGCACATCCTTGAGCCCATTCACCTAATTCCTGAGATCTTATTGGGAAGCTGCTAATCACCAGATTCTATCTGTTAGGAGACTGACCTTTCCCTGGATTTGGCTGTGACCAATTATTATTTTAGAGAGACAGTTTAACAACCTCCTGACCATTACCTGATGGTCCTCTGATATTCCTGGGGGGTGAGAGGGCCATCTCCCATCCTGCTCATGTCTGCCTAACTATCTACTGTAACAGTTAGGTGCCTACATTTCCTAAGTACTGGTTGCTCAGTTTCTCCCAGATTCCCATGAAATTGAGAGCTAGATTGATGTAGCTTCCATTCCTTGAAACCAAAAGAATTCTCACCATTCATTTTCACATGTCTACAGCAAGGCAGAAATACTCCATTCTAGGACAGATGCATAACAAATCTCAGTAAATGAGTCAGGCAAAAATCAAACCATTCACTTGGCTGTGGGTCAATTTTATTACATACCAAATATTCTAGGCATGGTGGGAGCAAATAAAGCACTGCAAGCAACTCGTAATGCTACATAGGAAAATGGTAGCTGCATGGCAGCCGAAGTATGTAGGTTCAATTGTTTGTGGCTAAATAACATTCACTCTGTTTTGTGATTTTTAACGATTGAGAATATTTTTCAAAGAATGACTGATTCTCCCCAAAAGTATTTATGCAGGGAAATTCAGAACAAGCCAGCGATTAAAAGTCCACCTCTATAACCCCAGCTTGGTTTGTTTTTATTTTATGCATGATGGGGTATTGGAAAGCATGGGTTACTACTATGCATTGAATCACCACTCTAAGTGTGATTGGAGTTTTCTGTTGTACAGTTACAGGAAACTGAAAAATGGAAAACCTTTCTTTTTTTTTTTTTTCCTATTTGACTCAATTCAATGTAGATCAATCAGATCAGACCCCAAAACAATGTTGGATGTTTTTGTAGCTGTCTCACTTTTGGGAATGGCTAGATGCGTCTACCTTGTGTTCAAACAGACGTCTGGGAATATGGACCTGACATTACGCAAGGAATGTAACAGGCAGGATTACAAGTGACTTCTATCACAGCAGAAATATATTATTTTCTTGTTCCTTGAAAGTGATACTTACAAGTTGCTTTCCAATGGTAGATAAACTAAGGGAGGGCCCACAGAAATGACAGATGACATAAAAACACTTCTTGACATAGAAAACATCTCCTCTTGCTAAATATAAAAGGATGACAGCAAGTCAGATTTCTTTAGATGTCAAGCAGAAGAGGTATTAAAGCATTCTGCAAAGTATATTATGCTCTGGTTAGGTGTTACTAATGTCAGCATGCACATTGGAAGTATTAATTTCATTAGCTACTGTATTGTTTTGTTTTCACACTGCTATAAAGAACTACGTGAACCTGGGTAATTTATGAAGAAAAGAGATTTAATTGACTCACAGTTCCACAGGCTTAACAAGAAGGTTGACTGGGAGGCCTCAGGAAATTTACCATCATGGCAGAAGGTGAAGGGGAAGCAAGCACTTTCTTCATATAATGGCAGGGGAGAGAGAGAGAGAACGAGAGTGAGTGGGGAGGTGTCACACACTTTTAAACCATCAGATCTTGTGAGAACTCACTATCATGAGAACAGCAGGGGGGAAATCTGCTTTCATGATCCAATCACCTCCCACCTGGCCTCTCCTCCAATTCGACATGAGATTTGGGCAGAGACACAAATCCAAACTCTATCACCTATATATTGTTTGGTCAGTTTTATTTTTAAAAATGTATCCTCAACTACACCTACTTCTTATGATACCACCAGTGTTAGTTTAGAATGTGGGAAAAGGTAGGACAGTAGTTCTGTCAGCACTAAAAATAGCCTGTTTGTTTTCATTAGTTGAGAAATTTGTATTTCATATGAGTTGACAGTTACCCATAGGTGAGACAGGACACTAGACAATGCTTATCCTCCATTTACCTGCAGGTACCCCATGTGAGATTTGAGAACCGTATCTTAACTGGAGTCTTTGAAATTTTCTTTCATCATTCTATAAATTTGACTTGTTGTATTTCAGGTATAAATACATAAAATTCAATGCTTTTCTCCACTCCTAACAATGGTGTGGACACAAGGGACAAGCAATGTAGATGATAAAATTAAATATAAAATGTATCATTATTCTTACTTGCACAATTATGTAAAAAAAATTATAGATCTATAGGAAAGCCACAAAACCAGCAGAAGAAAGGAATAAGGAATATAACAGACAATTTTGAGAATGACAAATTGCATGTGGAATGTTTGTAGAAGAAATACTTAAGATATAAAAAGATACCATTTGAATCTATCAGACTACAGATAAATTAGCAAAGGTAATATAAAATATTGGAAACAGTGTGAAGAAACTTGTATTTGTGTACAACCAGTAGTGAGAGTGCAAAGTGCAATTTGAGAGAATATGAATTTAACATTTTCACACCTGGAACCAAAAAATTCCATCAAATTTTTCAGAAATTGCATCACAGTCATACAAGATGAATGCACAAGATAATTCTTCAAATCATTGAGAGTATAATCTATAAACTTCCTAAACAATGAACAGTATAGCACTGATTAAGGAAATCATATATCAGCATAGAGAAATGCCAACAAGAACTAAGAAGAAGGATATGTATCTCCATTGGTTTAGAAAGTTTTTTAATATATGATTTTAAACGAAAAACGTGAGTAGTACAGAAAATGTGTGTACATAATGCAGTCATTTGTATTTTGAAATGTGTGCTAAATGTACCAAAAATAATATGTATGAGGCTGTACACATTGGTTACCATCAGGAGAGTAGAGGGTTGGAAGGATAGGGTAGGAAGAGCTATTTTCCCTTTCTTCTCTATTTCCTATTCATTGAACTTGTGGATTAATAAAAAATGTGTGTTATTTTCAATATTTTATGAAGAACACAAAATTGTACAAACCTTTTATTTAACCCTTCAGCCCTCCTCTAACCTATGAAAACATGATAAATACAGTCCAACCTCACTACATTATTGGGAAAATTAGAGAACATAATTAGGCAATGATTTCTTGATTTCTAAGATGCAATACAAATTTCACTCCATATGACTTTGGGTATTAATTCTTGTTACTATCTACTTGTAATAATGCTAAAAAGCTTCAAAAATAGCCTATTACATAAAACTTGATGTTGTTGCTGCTCAAAATATTCTGAAGAAACATCTTAGGGACATGATTTTAAAGACTAGAACTAAAGTGCTCACAAAAATGCATATTTAATCTTAGCATAAGATTGTGCCTATTAGGCACGTGTCAATCAACAGTAACCTATCATCTTCCTATTTTTACTCACCTTCTTTTGCCACAGGAGTCAATGGCATGTTTCCCTATTAGTGGTCTCATCATTTGGGCTTTAAGCAGTCTTCCTCTGATATTACCCATGGGAACAGATTACAATTGGAGAGTCTCTTACTGGTGTGGTACTGCACAACCCAACAACCACAATTCTATCACCAGCACCAACACCAACACCAAAGGGAATCATCCACAAATATTGCCTGGGTTCACTTCATCCCACAAACTAGACTCTTTTAAAAGTGTGTAGGATTGGTCAATCCATTGGGTGAATTGACCTAAGTCCCCCTGGCTAACAGGTGATTTTAAAGTAATTTGCCAAAACCTTGTCCACTTACATTATTTTTAACAGCTTATTCAGGGTGACTTTTGTGTTCTCATGCTGGCTTCTTAAGCCGAATTCATGTATCTCCTTTAAAAATGGACTGAGGCCGGGCGCGGTGGCTCAAGCCTGTAATCCCAGCACTTTGGGAGGCCGAGATGGGCGGATCACGAGGTCAGGAGATCGAGACCAACCTGGCGAACACGGTGAAACCCCGTCTCTACTAAAAAATACAAAAAACTAGCCGGGCGAGGTGGCGGGCGCCTGTAGTCCCAGCTACTCCGGAGGCTGAGGCAGGAGAATAGCGTGAACCCGGGAGGCAGAGCTCGCAGTGAGCTGAGATCCGGCCACTGCACTCCAGCCTGGGCGACAGAGCGAGACTCCGTCTCAAAAAAAAAAAAAAAAAAAAAAAAAAAAAAAATGGACTGATAGGAAAAAATTTAGTAAAGAGCTAGAGTTTGGCTCAATGCTAGTGTATACATTAGCTTGAATTATGGGTAGCATTAGCTTTGAGAGCAGATTTAAGAACAAGTTCCCAACCGTGCTAAAAACCTAAATGAATGTTGGAAAGACAAATATGGTTTTGTAATGCCTGTGTTTAAACAAAATGCATTTAATTTTATTATGTTATAAAATCAATACCTATTACTTATAAGCAATTTAAAAATATATGTATAGTCCTCTAGCTATTGACAATTATTATCTAGTGTACGGACTTCCCACATATTATCTTATATGAGTCCATATTTACCAATGGTATTGCTTTCTATTTGTCCTGTATTTATTAAAATGTATTAACCCATTTTTCATTTTATGTTTTCATACCCATGTCAAACATTTTAACAATTGCATGGTATGCCATCTTATTTTTTATTTACACACTTTTCTGTCACTAGTTTTGGCTATTTTGACTAAGATTTGACAAACATTGTTTCAATTTTGTTGACATTCGTTAATATTTGATCATTTGATAGCTGCTTATGTTCAATATCTTTAGGATAAATTTTCAGATAGGAAATTGCCAAATAAAGAGTATACATATGTTTTAGATATTTGATACATATTGTCAAAAAGTTCACCAAATGACAATTTACATCCACTGCACACACTCTCACAAACAATAGGTAATCTTCTCAAACGTTTTATGAATTTAACAAATTGGAAGCCTGGTAATTTTTTTACAAGGTGTGTTTCTTTTGATAGTGAGATTGAATATTTTCCCATACATTTTTAACCACATCTACTTCTCACTTTGTGTAACAGGTTTATTTGAACAAATAGAACCAGTTATTTTCTCCATAGTTGTCTGAAGATAAACTTAATGTATTTGCTACTCTCTGCTAGACATTTTGCCAAATATTGTTGCTTAAGGGTAGGGAAATATATGACAATCAAACATTACTACATTATTGTGCCCCTGTGTAATAAATGCTAAGCCAATAAGACATAAGAGTGCATTGTACATACAAGAAAATGTCAATTAATTGGATTGGAGCAGTGGATGGTAGAGCATTTAGTTTAAGTTATGCAATTATTTCAGTGATATTTAGATGACCCACAATGTCTTAGAATTTTCATCAAGAATCAAGACACATTTATTTCAATAAACATTTTATAAATAAACACTCTTATAAAGATGGATTTGGAATCTGAAAACTGCCATAAGGTATCTGGAGACCATTCCAGCAGGGAAATAGGGTGAGAATTATCACCCAGCAAATATAAGTTTCCAGTATCACAAAATAGGGCTTTTACATGTCATCAGGAGAAATCTCCGATACACATTAACCATTGTATTACCTAGTTAGCAAAGCTAAACTCCCAGGATAATGTCTGAGTGTTAGGAGGCCACCTATAATTACAAAATTCTTGACAGTGAGAATTGTAAAGAACCACAGAAACAATCTATAGCTCTAGTTCCTCACTTTAGATGAAGGAACTGAAGTTCAAGGAGTGGAACGCATTTTTTAGGTTGGTGCAAAAGTAATTGCAATTTTGCCATTAAAGTAAAAACCACAATTACTTTTACACCAACCTAATACAAAGGCCCAAACTAAGTCATTGTTGTCAGGTGGAGTAAAATCTGCAGTCTCTCAATTCAGTCTTTCATGGAAAAGTGGAGGCTATTTCCATAGGAAAGAAATGGATATGCACAGTAATGAACTAAAATGAAATACCCTAACCATCAATCCTGAGGGATGTATAGTTTATATGTCTTTGAGTTTCAAATGTCAGGCAAAGTGCCCAACTCATGAAAAGTTCTCAAAACTGTAGTTGATTAACTGCCTAACAATTTCATGAATTGTTAATAAACTATCAGGATGAGTTGCCATAATCATTTTTCTTCTTCAAAAGTAGAAACTGAGGGAGGTGGGTACCAGCCATATTGGGCAGTGTGGGCTTAAATCTGCAAATACAGCTGAAGTATTTGAAATGCCAGGACTGATTTTACATCCCAACAAATTCTCGTACAGCAACATGAATTGTACTGGGGAAAAAAAAAAAAAACACTTCTATTCAACATTATGTAACTTCCAATCAGGAAAATTACCTTTGATCAATTACATGAAGAGAGAAATTTAGAGATTCGTAGGCAGACCCAAAACATTTGGAATCCTTTTGTACATGTCATATAGATTAAGTGTAGGTCCCACTCAAAGTTGAACTTTTTGTTCTCATAGAATTTCCTGGTCAAAAGCTCAGGTGTCCCTGAAGTATATGTCTGCTAGGGCTGGTCCCAATGGCAGCTTTGCGGCAATCAGCTGATTATTTTGTACATGTCTGATACATCCCAGATCTCCTTGAGGTTCCTGCATTGTTCACTTTCAGGAACTAGGGAGCTGAGCTTTCTATTCCTGGTGACAGCTTTCATGTGTTTTCAGTAAGAGAAACCAGATGCAGGTACAGTTGTCTTTTGCAGCCCATAAATTTCATAAAGAATACATTCTATTTTTTTCTTCCCCACAAAGCGCTGCCGAGGTTTGCCAGGCATCCAAGACCTTGCTGTTGAAGCATAACCTCTGACCTCCGTGCAACCCACAGCAAGACAACTGAAACCCACCCCCCAAACAGTGCACCTGTTTAAACCATCTGCCGAGCCCTGACTGAATAAATTTCCCTTCCACTTCATTTGCACCAACAGAATTCTCATGGCTGAAGCTAACTTCTGCAATGAAGGCGTCTATGGCAATATTGCTGGTTCCACCCCAACTTATCTAGGCAGGTAGTGCTAATGAACATCTATACATTATGTGGAAATGCTTTAGAAATCTGTTGATTAGGTCATTTCAGAAATGAAGAAATCTAAGCATCTGATTGGATAAATGACCTGTCTCTTATAAGAACACTGAAATACTGGCAGGCACAACCGAAAACAAGGTTTTCTTTCTTTCACTCCAAGGTCCCTTGTAAAGCTCATTCAGAACACTCAAGTTTGATTCTGTTCAATGCAGTTTTCACCTATTATACATGTCCACTTGGAGAAGGAATATTAGATATTTCTTGAGGAGATACACAGTTTGTTTTTAAGGATCTTTTTCAGTGCAAAAAAAAAAGAAAAAAAAAAATGAACCCACCCGTGGTTGAAAACACTATGATGATGGCTTGCCACTGTGTCACTGTGGTTAAAATATCAGCCAACTTTTCTTACCATTCACTTATAAAGTCAATTCATATATTTGAGTTCTTTTTTGGACAAAGGTATTCACTCATTCATTCATATATTCCTACTTATTATGCTCTTTCCTATTTACAGATTTTCTGTCCACGGGCAACAAAAAATATGAGCTACAATTCAGGTTCTCACACGAGTAGCAGTCATATTCATCTTTCCAGCAAGGCATACTCCATCCCTTTTTTCAGCTGCCTCCTTCCTTCTTGTATTTGAGGCAATTTTACCAATTTAACCCTTGCAGAAAGCCATGTGTGCATCCTCAAGCCATTCCTCTTCTCTTTGGAGGGGAAATAAGTACGTGAATTTTAAAATATTAATAATCTGTGACTTATTTTTTTACTGGATTTCACTTTTATAACCTCACTTTCTGTATGGGTTTTACATGCTCTACATACTAAAAAACGTAAATTATGTTCCATCTTGCTTTATAAGTTGAAGCATTATACTATTTAATGCCTGTATGAGTAATTCACTAATGTATACTTTAAAAATGAAAATGGATGTGCACCCATCAACATGAACACCTTTTCAAAAGAGTCATCCAGAAATAAATATTTAATATTTCTTCAAGGGACAGGTAATTTGATTTGATCTAATAACTGATCGTAAGCATTTTTCTTTTGTTTCTTTCTCTCTATTTTTAAAATTCGTTTGTGAAGTAGGAAAACATGGCCTGAAAGTCAGCACTACTGAAATTGAGATATTACTTAATATTTTATTGGTCTTCGGTAATGTAATTTGGCTTAAATGATGCAGATGTACACCTTTCGTTTGACTCTGAACTCATTAATTTGACATTGATTTCTAAAGCACAGAAGTGTCTGTCACCTGCTGTAGTTTCGAAAATAATGATATCAGCACTCATGGCTTATTTATTGATAAGACAGGCTTCTTCAGGGAATTTCTGACCCAGGTCATGCCAGCCTAGTGAGGTTGATGGGGCAATAAGGTCAAGCCCTGCTTTAATTAACCTGAAATCATTTAAGCATCACTTCTGATTTACAATAATTGCTGTCTCCCGAAATTGACTCATGGGCTCTACTGTTTCTCGAAGGTTTAATGTAATCATGTCATTGTTATTTCTCAACTGTACTTCAAAATGCAAATTTTTCTATTTTAAAATTAAATGTCATTCTTTTCAGACCTGCAGGTTTGCATGTGTGCACATACATGCACACACACAAATTAATTATTATCAATCTGGAAAGTGTAATGTGTCCTAGTTGATGAGAAATAAAGCCCTACAGCACAACAACATATGTTGTCCATGATGGTTTAAAAAAGACCATTTAAGTGGAAATACCTTATCAACCCACAGAGCTCTGTAAGTGTGTGCTTAAAATGGAGCCTTGATTTTTGCAAGGGATATGTTTTTAAATCTTTGCAAATTTCAAAATTAATGAGATCCAGCAGAGTTCATACCCTAACCCATACAGATGGTGGAGATGGCTATCGGTATCTTTTGCCAGTATCTAGACAGCAAAGATAAAGTGAGGATGCCCCATAGGAAAAACAGCCTTTGCCATGATGAGTAGAGAACAACAAAAAACCTATAGACTTCCAAACCACAGAAGTCCAGAGTTACTGCTCACATCACCATGAAGCTAGGGAATGTGTTTATGCAGACCATACTTGCCAAGAATTTGAATCAATGCCTTGGCAAAATTCATACTCATTTCTTGCTGTGGAATTTGAAGGTCACTTATGAATAGACCAAAAGGAGGACTTGAGTCTGGGAATGCCACGAGCCCACTGTGTTGTTTGTACAATCTACAAGGGAGGTCAGCCTCCCAACACATGGCACAGGACCAACTACACACACCTTTTCTGAGTCCAATATAAGAACTGTAAGCTTAAAGAATTAATAAGGAGTGGAATTCATGGATACAGCAAGTCTCTAGGGAATCAAAATAGCATGTCTCCCTGTCTTGAACATGGCTCTGTTTTGGGTTTCCCAATATGGGAGAGAGAGTCTCTTCCATGTGAAATATGGTAAGTATTTTACTATCAATTGATATTTTTTTGATGTGGCAGAAAACTTGTGCTATTAAAAAAATTCCAAGAACATGTCAAATATGGAAAGATCAACGGGTCGATGTCTACATATTCCTTTAACTTTAAAATTATTTGATTTTGACATGGATAATGACAACATTCAATCATTTGTCAAACAGATACAAGATTAGGGAGGTTAAGCATATTATTCTGAAACATGTAGTAACCACCATCATGCAAGCAAGCCCTCAATAAATGAATTTGTCCACCTCGATTCTTTTTTCTATTTTTATTTTTAGTTCTGGGGTACATGTGCAGGATGTGCAGGTATGTTACATAGGTAAATATGTGCCATGGTGGTTTCCTACACCCATCAAACTATCACTTATGTATTAAGCTCAGCAATTATTTATTGGAAATACATGACGCACATATCCTAAAGTGGGGGAAAATGTTTTCTGACCACTAAAGGAAACAAGCTACTCATTTCCTGATATATTTTGACTATGTGTATTTTTCAAGTATTAGTTTCTACTCAATGTATATGTGGAACATTATTTGAAAGTTCATTTGTCAGTGGTTTAGAAGGTTAGTAATGTACTTAAATTAATAAAATATGTAGTATCCCCGAAAGGAATCCATTTCTGAAAATTCAGTACTTGGTTTTGATCCTTTAAGTTCCCTCAATATTTTTTGTGCATGTAAATTTTATTTACACAGTAAAATACTGCCCTCAGATACATATCAGGAGATATATATATATGTAGAGAGAGAGAGAGAGATAGAGAGAGAGACAGAGAGAGAGAGAGAGAGAGAGCATTTTTGCTATCCAAATATTATGTCTTGGTTTTGTTGTCTTTATAATATTAAAATTTAACATTAGCATTTGAGTTACATGGGAATCAATTGTATTTTAATAGTCTAAGTTACCACTTATCTCTACCTATTTGAAAGACTCAAATCTCTTCTTACTTTAAGGACTACAAAGATCATGATAAAATTAAGATTTTAAAAAATTAACTGAATAGTTGTCTCAATTCTCTACTTTATCGTTTATAGACAGCCAAATGTGAGCAATGCACAGATTTCAACAACAGTTAAAATCAGAGCCTTCTGCTGTAAGATGTCTCTTGTGATGGATGCATTTAGACAAGGCTTTCACACACAGGACATCACGTTGGCTCAGCTCAGAACTAAAAGACTATTAAATCACAGGATATGTCCATCTGACAGGAAGTTGTGTGATGGCTATTAAGTTCAGGTGTCATTTTGTCTTTTGAGTGACAGAATTCTTCTCCCAAAGCAAACAACATGGATTTAGCTGCTATCTTATTTTAGACATGTCTGTATGATACAAAATGACACATATGAATTGAGGATTTACATGAGATGAAGTCAGGAAAAGCATTGGGAGAAAAGCGGAAGAGTCACTCAAAATATAGTCAATATTAAACATATATAATCCTTTAAATAATGAAATTTATTATTTAATCATTAAGTGTGAATGATCACATTTAGAATAAACATGATCACGACTTCTACTTCCAGAGAGCCCAATGTCTAGTTCAGGCATGAAGAAAACAGTTGAAGAATGCTCAAAATGTTGTTTGTATATTTTCTATGTTTGATTATGAGAAACAAAATTGGGAATGTCTCTGGTAATTTTAATAGTTAATGGAGCTATTGCAAGAAATGCACCAGTGAAAAGACTGGAGCAAGAAATGCACCAATGGAAAGACTGGAGGAAGAGAAGGTTTCCCAGGAAGCAGATTTCTATTAAACCTTGCCATTTCTCTTGGAAACTCTCAAAGCCTCAAAAGAACAATAAACAAACTGATATTTTCCATGGGGTTCCACTGTGAGTGCAAAGACCATAGAGAAATTGACTAGTCAGACAGCAAATATGTACTGAGAGACAGAGTTGGAGTTGAGACTGTATCCTAAAGTTATTTTACAAAAGTTGTATTTTGTAGCCAGGATAACATGTTTCAGGAGAAGAAACATTTTATAATAAGGACTCTGTGTGGGTTTCGTTTTGAACAAGTAGCTTACTGTACTTAAGCAAAGGGCCAATGTGTGTCTTTCAGGTCTTCTTACCTAAAAGAAGAGTAGCTGTTGGTATTTCCATGTGAAAACTCAAGACTAGCATCTTGTGCTATAAGCAAAGTGAACACATGTGGCAGGAAGCACTCACAAAATATATTGATATAGAGTCATCACCTGTTGATATCATTCATACCCAGAGACAGGAAGCACAGGAACAGTGTGAATTATATGAGGCATCCCATTTATAAGTGACAAGCAAAAATAGTCATTTGTAAATGTGCAATGCTAAATAACAGTAGTCAATGAAGCAGCAAAGGGGGAACACAGGAACAGATTCTGTAAGATTTCTGTGGAGGGGCTGGGCACGGTGGCTCACGCCTGTAATCCCAGCACTTTGGGAGGCCAAGGAGGGCGGATTACCTGAGGTCAGGAGTTCAAGACCAGCCTGGCCAACATGGTGAAACCCCATCTCTACTAAAAATACAAAAGTTAGCCGGGCGTGGTGGCACATGCCTGTAATCCCAGCTACTCAGGAGGCTGATGCAGGAGAATTGCTTGAGCCCAAGAGGCGAAGGTTGCAGTGAGCTGAGATAGTGCCACTGCACTCCAGCCTGGCCTACAAAGTGAGACACTGTCTCAAAAAAAAAAAAAGATTTCTATGGAAGAGGAGATTGATTTCCAACTGGAATAGTGAGGAAAGCCTTTCTGGAAGATCCCAGGCTGTACCTGGCTCTGCAGAGGCATTGCTGAGTTTTTGCCACGCCACCTTCAGTGTATGCTAACTCCTGTTTGTATATATAAACTGCTCTTCGCTACTTTCCTAAAACAGGCATTCATTTTCTTGGCACGAATTTTTCAAAAAGGAACACACACCTATATATTGTGCATCTGCCAAGCATTCAGAACTGTGCTGCATTCGGGAGTCCTTGTATATGCCCAGCTTTGCAACCAGAAGTATTTCAACATTGTTTTAATTAAGCCCACATTGGTGTTGCTTTGGTGTAAGAAATATGATATTGTGTGTGAGGATATAAACATCAGCTGTCAATGAATGGCTCCTTCATTCCCTTGGCAAGTATCATTTGAGTGTGTCTTGTCATGGTTTTGGACTAGACAGAACTAATTCAGCAAGCAATCCAGGAGCCAACAAGGAATGATCAGAGTAACACAAAACACTTATGTGAAATGCAAGGGAAAATAAATACATAAATTAGAGATGTGGTCTGAGATGAAGGGAAGCACACATCTCTGAAATATTCTGGGTACAGGTAGAATTTAGTTTCTGAGTGTTTTTGATAAATAATAAGAGAATTTCATCAAAGAGAAATCAAAGAGTGCCCTACAGACAAAGTAGGTTTTGTGCCCTTCAGATAGAACTAGAATTAAAGAAAGCATAAATATGCTCTGAGTGGGATTTAAAAAAAGAACTGGAAGCATTTTAAAATTGCTAAGAGTGTAAATTTCAGATGTTCTCACTACCAAAAAATGGTAAGTATTTGAGGTGATGGATATGTGAATTAGCTCAGTTTAATTATTCCACATTGTATTCATAAATCATAACATCACTTGATACCCCATAAATATATACAATTATAATTTATTAATTTTCAATTAAAAATAGACATTGAAAAACAGAATTAGAAGTAAACTTGCCTAAGTATATCGAATGTTTTCCTTCCCTCACCTTTGAGTGTGTAATGAGCTGGACTTAATGACTGGCTTCCAAAAATTAGCATATGGAAAGGGGAAGTGGTAGCTTCAAGGTGGAGAACCCAGGCAAGCATTACCTTAGGTAGTGACTTCATGTTGAGAGCATGCACTTGTGATGAAATATCAGGAAAAGGACACTTCTCCTCTGAGATCTCCTTCTCCAAAACAGAAGAAACACCACAGTCTCATCAGCTCAGTCATCCCAGTCTAGTCATGAGAAAAACATCAGGTAAATTCAAACTCAGGGCATTCTGCAAAATGCCTGACCAGGGCTCCTCGAATCTGTCAAGATCATCATGATCAACAACAACAACAAAAGGACAGTCTGAGAAATTTTCACACCTGGCCTTGACTACGGAGAAATGGTTATACGCAATGATAAATCCAGAACTGAGTCCTAGAAGAGAACATGGACTTTGAAAGGAAAACTAGCAAAACCCAAATAAAACCTGTGTTTAGTTAAGAGTAATGTACCAACATGGATTCATTAGTTGCGACAAAGGAACCACAGTGATAGAAAACTTGAACGCTAACGGTAGCTGAGTGAGCTGTAGATGGAACTCTCTGGACTATCTTTGCATCTTTTTTGTAATCCTGAACCCTCTCTCTCTCTCTCTCTCTCTCTCTCTCTCTCTCTCTCTCTCTCTCTCTCTCTTTCTCTCTCTTTCTCTCTAGAGGGAATCATTGCCAGGGGAGGAGGCAGGGAAATGAGGAATGAAAGGCGGGAATTGGGGTTAGTGTTGTCACAGTAGGAAGATGACCCATTGTTGAGGGTGAGCTGATCAAGGATGAGGGGATAGTTAGGAGGTTGGTGAACCAAAGACTAAAAGGTTATGAAGGAGAACCCTATGCAAAGCTGAAGAGGCAGTAAAGAAATAACTACAGAAGGAGTTTGGTAGAAAGAACTGGTAAATTTTGTACTGGAGAACGGATGATGAATTTGATAGGGAATCACTGAAAGATGAAGGTTTGAGCCTGGCTGCCTGGGGAAACTGCAGTGTCATTTGCAGAAATGAAGTTATGCCAGGGAAAATGGAGGCAAGAGGAGGAAGGATTCAGTTTGGGACATATTGACTTAGGAAAGGAGAGGACATCCAAGTGCAGGTAGATGTAATGACTTGATAAGTAATTTTAAAGGGATGTCAGATGCAGTAAAACAAAACAATGTAACCTAAGAAAAATGTGGGGAGAAATACACGTTGGAACTCTGAGCTGGAGTCATAGGCATGGGAGAAGGAACTCGCTGAACTCTAGCAAGAACATAAAGGGAGGTTTGGAGGAAAGAGCTGAGGGCAGTCTTGGGGAGGCAAAGAATGGAGTTCCAAGAGGATCACAGGTCAGGCACAGTGGCTCATGTCTGCAATCCCAGCACTTTGGGAGGCCAAGGCTGCAGAATCATTTGAGGTCAGGAGTTCGAGACCAGCATGGCCAATATGGAGAAACCCTGTCTCTACCAAAAATACAAAAATTAGCTAGATGTGGTGGTGAGTACCGTTCATCCCAGCTACTTTGGGAGGCTGAGGCAGGGGAATCACTTGAACCCGGGAGGCGGAGGTTGTTCCAGCCTGGGTGACAAATCAAGACCTCATCTTTTTAAAATGTAGGGGGAGGGGGGAAATTGCAGGACCACTGCAGGGTCACAGGCTCCACTAGCAGCAGAGAGGGGAAGCAATGCAAGAAGATTGTTCAGCCTTGACACTGTTGACATTTGGGGCTGGATGATTCTCTGGTGGGGCCCGTCTTGTACATTGTAAGATGCTTACTTAGCAGCATCCCTGGCTTCTGCCCACTAGATGTCCACCCCTCCTCTAATAAGGACAATGCAAAATTTCTCCAGACACAGCCAAGTGTCCCCTTGGGGATGCAGTCAACCTAATTGAGGACCACTGATTTTGAGTTAAACTTCAGTTTGTGAGAGAGAAAATATAGAGTGAAAAAAAAAAAAAGAGAGAAGGAAGAAGGAGAGATCACTACATCTATTTCTGCTTTGCAAAAATCTCAAAATCCAGCCACCAGCATGGGTACATTTAAAAATATCTCCTCATAGTATCTGTGGGATGAATTTTGTAGACAGGAAATCTGTGCATTGTGTGTGTCCTTTCAACAAAGCTAAAGTTTCACAAGGACTAATTTCCTCTGCAAGTGGAAAGAATGATTCTATTTTTGCAGGCCCAAATCCCAGGCTGAGCTGCCTCCCGGGCCACACACAGAGCCACAAATGCCCAGGAAAGTTTATTCTCTCTGTGCATGAGGTGGCACTGTTTGCAGAAGGGTACCGCTGTTTATAACAGATGTTAGAAAGACAGGTTCACGATGGCAGCCAACAGAGCAAGACAGCATTTTCCAAAGTGTACATTGCCCACCTGGTTGTTTGTTTGTTTGCTTGCATGTTTGCCTAATAGCTCAATTCTTACAAGCTCCTTTTCTGCTCAAGCATCTGATTGGGAGTGTATGACATCCCATGATCCCAATGCAGCCAAGAATGTTATGTGTAGTAAGACATCGGAGCCAAGGCATTCCAAAAAAAGGTAGCTATTTCTAGAAGTTTTACTGACTCTTTCCAAACAAGTTGCTCACTAATAGCAAATTATTGCTCTGAGTCACCTAAAACGGGCACCCTCATCCTGTACCCCTGGAACGGTGTGAGGAGAAGAGCTCTTCACTTCTATGGTATTCTGCCCTGTAACCCAGAACCACAGTATAATGTTCACAAAAGCATCCGGTAAACCCAGTCCAATCAAGGGACATTCTACAAAATATCTGAGGAGTACTCCTCAAAATTGTCAAGGTCATGAAGACAAGGAAAGACTAATTAATTGCCACTCATGGGAGGAAGCCAGTGAACCATAATGACATGATCCCAACATGGGATTCTGAATGGAATCTTGGAACAGAGAAAGGGAGCCCATGGAAACAGAGGAAATCCCAATGAAGTCTGGAGTTTACCTCATGGTAACTTACCAATATTAATATCTTCATTTTGACAGATGTTCTGTGGTTCCATAAGATGTTAACATTAGGGGAATATGGGCGAGGGATTCGTGGGATCTCTCTGCACTGTCTTTCCAACTTTTCTCTATATCTAAAATTATTCAAAAATTAAAAGTTGATGCAAAGGAAACAGAACCCCTAAAAGTGATTGGATATATAAACATTTTATATTCGAAATGTGTTAACTGAAAATCTATTACAGATCCAGTTCTGAATCTCGTTAGCAAGTTTAAAGCAAGGCCAAGAAGATGCAATCCCCACTGGAAACCTTATGAGACAGTTAGAAGGGAAGGGGAGCAAATGTTCACCAGGTGAGCACTGGAACGCAGCCACTGCACAAATGTGACCCTGTTCTATTCTCACAGCAATCTTCCATGAAAAGTATTTATTATTATACATGAAGAAACTCAAGCTCTCCATCATTAAGTCACTTGTCCAGTATCACACTGCTGCATGTAATGGGCTTGAATTCAATTTCCTCTGTGTCCAACTGAAAATACCACAATTTCCACTCATGGCGTCCTCCCACCCAATGCAGGCTTGGTGCAAAAACGTACGACACAGGAGAGGAAATTGAGTTTAGGTAAGACTGAGAAAACTTCTGACGAATTTTCAAATTAGGAGAGGCATGAAATGAAGAGGAGAAGGAGCAGCTGGGAGCGTGGAGAAGCATAAACTCTGAAATAAGTGGCTAAGGAAAATGGAGATGCACAGACTGTGGCACAGAATCACTGAAGAGGAGAGGCATGCATTGGAATGATACAGGCTGTGTCAATATAGGGTCTGTTACAAACAAGCTATGCAAATGTGAGAAAACTGACCACTCTAACTTCACATTTCCCCTATGGGAAAAAAAAAAAAAGACAAGGGGTAAGGATGTCTATTTCAAACTATGTGGCGATTACATAAAACAATCTATGTAACTCTAGTAGTCTTATGGTTGGCACATAACATGCATTTAAATGCACGTTTCTCTCCCTTTCATGCAATCCCCTGATGCATCCCCGAACCTTTCTCGGTAGGAATTGAATGTGCATGCACAGAATGTGGATAGATATAGACTGTCACCCCCGTCATTGCAGAAGGAAACTGGTGAGTTATGCCCAGGGCAATTCATTCCAACTCTGATTCCGCTGTGGTTACTGCTGATGGACTCTAGGTGGCCACAGATTATACGAACATGTTTCCATGGAGCCTCATGTCATCCTGACATGCTGTTCCAGTCTAAGAGAACGGCTATTCTTAAGTTTTGAAAAGGAGCAACTGTTTTGGATACATTTTCAGTGCCAGAACTCTTTCTCCACTGCTTTAGATTTCTCAGTAGTGAAGTGAGAAGGAGTTTTGACAGCTACAGAGCAACATTTCCAAATGAGAAAAGAAAACAAGGCAAACTTTTTATAAATTATTCAAATAATGTATTAAATTCAAGGAAAATAAAATTTCTATTTTATGGTGAAGACTGATGCTTCCTAAGTCTATTGGTAAGCTGAGAAACTGCTCTGTGAGCTCTTTCATTGAAAATATTGAATGACCACAGCTGTCAAATCTTGCTAAAGGTGTCCTCAGTTCACACTACAACATGCTTGGGTGCAGGGTCTGGAAGCAATGACAAATCAGTGAGACTCCAACACTGAGCTGAAATGTTCTGTTTTTGCAGTGACATCAGATCTTATTGTTACCTCTGTCTTCCTTCTGTCCTTCCCTCTCCAGGTGTAACTACTAACCCTTACTTGACTTATATTGCCTCTATATGAACTTTCATACTTTTTTTTTTTTTTTTTTTTTTTGAGATCGAGTCTCACTCTGTCTCCCAGGCTGGAGTGCAGTGGCCCGATCTTGGCTCATGGCAACCTCCACCTCCCAGGTTCAAGCAATTCTCCTGCCTGAGCCTCCCGAGAAGCTGGGACTACAGGCGCCTGCCACCACGCCCGGCTAATTTTGGTATTTTTAGTAGAGATGGGGTTTCACCATATTGGCCAGGCTGGTCTTGAACCCCTGACCTTGTGATCTGCCCACCTCAGCCTCCCAAAGTGCTGGGATTACAGGCGTGAGCCACCGCATCCAGCCTTTGAACTTTCATACCTTTAGCACACAAATGTATCTGTAAACAATAAATAGGATGTTCGAAATGCTTATGTTATTTAGATGATATCCTATACCATAAAGAACATATAGACAGAAATTAATTATTTCTATATATTCTATATATTTATGTCTATAGATCATATTTTATAAATATATATTCTATATGTTTGTGTCTATAGATATTTTATTAATACAGAATCTATATATTTATGTCTACATATTCTATAAAGAATATAGAATATATGGACATAAGTTCTTTATGTCTGCATATATGATAGGATAGGTACATATCCTATCCTATCATAGATAGGATAGATGAGGGCACAATTTGTTTAATTTTAAGAGCAGGATAGATTTTATTATAGGTATATCCTACAATGTATTTATGCATTCTCCTCTCAATGAACATCTAAGTGGCTTCCAGATTTTTGCTATTACACACAAGGCTGTAATTTGTTTACACAAAGCTTGGGGCTCAAATCCAGAGATCTTGGATTGCAATGCAGGTGTGAAGATTTTCAGTGGTTCCCCGAAAGAACTTAATAGGCAACCAGGGTTCCTCCGTCAGACTCCATCCAGACCAACTTAATCAGATTTGGAGGGTAATGTTTAGATATTACTTTTGTAAAAGAACCCCTGAAGAGATTCTAACAGGAGCCTAGGATTGAGATAAGCCCCTCCTCTAGAGAAACGCTTGTATTTGCTGGACAAGGAATAATGCGCATGAATGTGTATTATGCCATATTCTAGAGCAGTGATTCTCATGTACAATCATGGCAGAGAACTTCTGTTCTAGAATATAAACATGGTAATGGCATTTCCAGGTGGTTCAGGTGGTAGGGATACATACATCTTTAACTGTCCTCAATATTGCTAGTTGCCAACCAAAGAAAAGATCAGTTACATGTTTCCATCAACACACAGCATTACCACTGTTTGCAGATGAAGTGCATTCCTTTGTGATATTTCGTAATCCCTTGACTCTCAGTGACACCAGATTTTTTGTGATGACTATCCATTTGGGTTTTGTCTTCAATAAATATTATTCCATATAATCTTCCCATCTTTAAATGTCTTGAGGAATTTTTAAATTACTAATTTGTTGGGTATAAAATATGTGTATATGTATGTATATATCATCTAGAAACTATCCAAGTCAATAAATTGAAGTTACATGTGTGCTCTTCTGTTCTGTATCTTATTTTTTGCCTTATTTATGATGCTTTCCGTTGTACAAAAGGAAATAGTGTCTCTGTATTAGTCCATTTTCATGCTGCAGATAAAGACATATCCAAGACTGGGAAGAAAAAGAGGTTTAATTGGACTTACAGTTCCACATGGTGAGGGAGGCCTCAGAATCATGGCGGGAGGTGAAAGGAACTTCTTACCTGGCAGTGGCAAGAGAAAATGAGAAGGAAGTAAAAGCTGAAACCCCTGATAAACCCATCAGATCTTGTGAGACTTATTCACTATCACGACAATAGCATAGGAAAGATAGGCCCCCATGATTCAGTTACCTCCTTCTGGGTCCCTCTCACATGTGGGAATTCTGGGAGATACAATTCAAGTTGAGATTTGGGTGGGAACACAGCCAAACCATATCATTCCACCCCTAGCCCCTCCAAAACTTCATATTTCAAAACCAATCATGCCTTTCCAACAGTTCCCCAAAGTCTTAACTCATTTCAGCATTAACCCAAAAGTCCGCAGTCCAAAGTCTCATGTGAAACAAGGCAAGCTCCTTCCACCTATGAGACTGTAAAATCAAAAGCAAGCTAGTAACTTCCTAGATACAGTGAGGGTACAGGTATTGGGTAAATACAGTTGTTCCAATGGGAGACACTGGCCAAAATAAAGGGGTTGCAGGGCCCATGCAAGTCCAAATGCAGCAGTGCCATCAAATTTTAAAGCTCTAAAATGATCTTCTTTGACTCCAAGTCTCACATCCAGGTCATGCTGATGCAAGAGGTGGGTTCCCATGGTCTTGGGCAGCTCTGCCCCTGTGGCATTGCAAGGTACAACCTCCCTCCTGGCTGCTTTCACAGGCTGGCATTGAGTGTCTGCAGCTTTTCCAGGTACACAGTGCAAGCTGTCAGTTGATCTACCATTTTGGGGTCTGAAGGTCTATGGCCCTCTTCTCACAGCTCTACCTGGCACTGCCCTAGTAGGGCTCTGACCCCACATTTCCCTTGTGTACTACCCTAGCAGAAGTTTTCCATGAGGGCTCCACCCCTGCAGCAAACTTTGGCCTGGGCATCCAGGAATTTCCATACATCTTCTGAAATATAGGCAGAGGTTGCCAAACCTAAATTCTTGACTTCTGTGCACCTGAAGGCTCAACACCATGCAGAAGCTGCCAAGGCTTGGGGCTTCCACCCACTGAAGCCACAGCCCAAGCTGTACATTGGCCACTTTCAGCCACAACTAGAGTGGCTGGGACACAGGGAACCAGGTCCCTAGGCTACACACAGCATGGGGACCCTGGGCCCGGCCCATGAAACCACATTTTCCTTCAGGGCCTCTGGGCCTGTGATGGGAGGGGCTGCCGTGAAGGTCTCTAACATGACCTGGAGACATTTTCCCCTTGGCCTTAGTGATTAACATTAGGTTCCTTGCTGCTTCAGCAAATGTCTGCAGTGAGCTTGAATTTCTCCCCAGAAAGTGGGTTTTTCTTTTCTATCACATAATCAGGCTGCATATTTTCCTAGCTTTTATGCTCTGCTTCCCTTATGAAATGAAATGCATTTAACAGCACCCAAGTCACCTCTTGAATGCTTTGCTGCTTAGAAATTTCTTCTGCTAGATACCCTACATCATCTCTCAAATTCAAAGTTCAACAAATCTATAGGGCAGGGGCAAAGTGCCACCAGTCTCTTTGCTAAAACATAACAAGAGTCACCTTTGCTCCAGATCTCAACTAGTTCCTCATCTCCATCTAAGCTCACCTCAGCCTAAATTTTATTGTCCATATCACTATCAGCAGAGGCCAGATGGGGAAGGGGGAATGAAGGGGAAATAAAAGAATATAAATATATTTATTACCACTGAACTGCACACTTACAAGTGATAAAGAGGGTACATTATATATGTATATTTTACCACGACAAAAATAAATTTTAAAAATAAAATCACTTTCTTCTCACCACTTACTGCTGAGTTATTGCTGGAATAATGAATTAGTACTACAGGTAAGTCATGTACCTAAGTAAGTAGTAAAATAGAGACAAGAAGAATAGTTCAGTGGAATGTAGAACATAGGGAATCTAGTCTGGTGAGATATAATTTTGTTGGTGTTGAGTTAATATACAAATTCTACTTAACTGGGCTTTCCCATGAAACTGGTTACATAGAAACAGCTAACAATCATTACAATACCAGGTGAACCTGATCCTGAAACTCATGTTCTTTGCAAGTTTCAATTATTGGTTTTAGTTGAGATAAGAACTTAAAAGGATACGTGCTGAATGTTACCCAGGGAAAAAAGTTACATAGAATAACTGGAGATAACTTGAATATCTACGTGATGCCAAGAAAAAGGAAAATCCTTCCTTATCATTCTACTATTTTTTGTTGGAATAATAAATTACCACAGACATCTGGTGGTAAACATGTAATTAGCAACCTAAAGACAGCTAGAATTAGCCAGACCAAGTAATTGATTCCAGGAAGCTGAAGACAACTGGCCTATACCAGGGAGTTCAATAACCGTTTTCCTCAATGCAAAATTCCAACCTCATGTTAGAAATATTACCTCATACAATAGATATCTACTGTATCCAAGTGAGTAATTAACTAGAAATAACTACACGAAACCAGTACCTGAAATAAACAAATTCTTCTCAATACTACTTCTTATGTCTCTGTGACATAAAACTAAACATTTAGTGGTACCTAGGCAAACAGCTGAATAAACAACTAGCAATTACTAGGAAAACTGGTTGAACATAGAAGGTTTAATAACCATTCTAGTCAATTCTGTGTGCTTACTTTTTTTGGATTGTTGTTTAGGTACTATGGATATGGTAACTAGAGTTACCTGGGTAAGAGTTAAATACAGAATCCTTCATAAAACTAGAATAACTGATTGAAGAAAAAGAAGTATAACATTGCATTCTCCTCAACATTTCTCATTTCTTCTTGGAGTAATGAGTTAGTTCTGTCAATGGGTAATAGTACCTAGGTAATTACAAAGCAAAAAATAAGAAGAGATGTGTAGAATAAATATTTGATACCAGAATGGTGAAAAAAAAAAAACATTCTTTTCAAATAGAAACTCTAATTTCCTGTGTGATTAATGAGTTACAATTAGTACTGGAGATATCTGTATGAGATGTGGATTTCATTTTGGGGGAGGGGCACACACTCCACAGATGAACTGCTGGGTCATATGGTAGATCTATTTTGATTTTCCAAGGAACGATTATACTGTTTTTCATAACGGCTGTACCGATTACATGTCTGTCAACAGCGTGTAAACGTCCCCTTCTCTGCACACCCTAAAAGGGTTTCATTTTCTCCACATCTTTGCCCTCATTATTATTATTATTATTATTTTTTGAGATGGAGTCTCGCTCTGTCTCCAAGGCTGTAGTGCAGCGGCACGATCTCAGCTCACTGCAAGCTCCGCCCCCCGGTTCAGCCATTCTCCTGCCTCAGCCTCCCCAGTAGCTGGGACTACAGGTGCCCGCCACCACGCCCGGCTAATTTTTTGTATTTTTAGTAGAGACGGGGTTTCACCGTGTTAACCAGGATGGTTTTCATCTCCTGACCTCATGATCCACCCGTGTCGGCCTCCCAAAGTGCTGGGATTACAGGCGTGAGCCACCCCGCTCGGCCCACTGTGGTTTTCATTTGCATTCTCTGATTATTAATGATGTTGAGCACATTTTCATGTACCTGTTGGCCAGTTGTGTGTTTTCTTTCTAGAAATGCCTATTCAAGTCCTTTGCCTATTTGTTAACCAGACTATTTATTTGTTTGCTATTGAGCTGTGTGAGTTCTTTATATATTTTGGATATTAACGCATTATTAGATATATGGTTCGCAAATAGCTTCTCCCAAACCATAGCCTGCCTTTTCATTTTGTTGATTGTTGGCTGTGCAGAAGCTTTTAGTTTCCAGCTTGCTCACTTGCCCTACAAATTTCAGCTTCCTAGACCCCACATTGTGTGAAGGTTTGAGCCACTTACTTAGAGTAAACCGTATCACATATATAATATTATTCATAAATGAATACTATATTATAGTAAATAGATGTTTATGATATATAACATTACACACATTCTCTCTCTCTCTCACACACACACACACACAAATATCCTGTTGGTTTAGTTTCTCCTTCTCTGAGGAACCCAGCCTGATACAGATACCCAGCTGAGTCAGTGTGTTTGCTGATCTTGACCTCTGGAAGCTAGTGCTTTAAACCACAAGAATGAAAAATTGTGAGGCACTATGTGGACGCTGGGAGAAGGAAGTGAGATGGAAAAGTTGTTTCATGGCATCCAAGAAGTGAATGGTCCTCAAGGTGTAGCAGAGTAATTTACAGGAGAGAAAGATGATTGACATCTTCGTATAGCCCTAAACTCGTCCCAGTTAGCATGGAGGGATTTTAGGTAGATGACACAGAAACTGGGTAATGATGGCAGGTGTGGAGGAACAGAATGTACCACTGAGTGGGGGGTCCGGGGGAAACATGTGGCAGAAATATCCTCCCGTGCCACATGATCTGCCAAAATTGAACATGGGGCATTTAGCAGGGGTGCCATGTCAGTTTGGGAACTATCCTTAGGGGCGCTAACCCAAATCTCCCTTTCTCCAACCAGCGCACCCTGCCTTCCTCATCAGATGTCACTCCCCTGCCACCTTCCTCAGTCAGGTCGCAATGGCGCTTTGTGACGTCGAAGGCCTCCCTTCCCGCCCAGGGCTACCATTGGCTGGGGAGTGGGGTGTTGACCAATCACAGCTCAGGGACGTGGTCGCCTCACTGTCCCGAGACCGCGGGAGGGGTATATACGGGGACCCCAGGCGGCCTGCGGTTGACCGTTGGGAGACGTTGAGCGGTGGAAGATGAGTCCGAAGCCGAGAGACTCGGGATCCCCGGCCAAGACCAAGGAGACCCAAAAGAGGAAGTCCTCTCCTCAGCAGGGCTCCAGCAGCCCGAAGAAGAAGGTGAGGGACCCACCCAAGCTCCTCCTCAGCTTCCCCTTGCTCCTTCCTCACCAGAATCCTCTCCCGTCCTCCCCTGGCACAGCCCCCCAACCCGGCCCACCCGCCTCTGAGGAAACGTCCCTGTTCCCAGCCTCCTCCATCCTCTTCCCTCAACCAAAGCCCTTCTGGGATCTCCCTTTGTCCTTCCAGGCTACCGGGGCGGCCAAGAAGGGAAAAGCAGCTCGTGGACGGAGAGGCGGGAAGAAACGGGCCGCGAGCAAGATGGCGGCGGCGGCGGCGGCCCCTGAGGCGGGGAGCGGGCCAGCGGCCCCCGGCCCCAGTGACCAGCCCAGCCAGGAGCTCCCTCAGCACCAGCTGCCGGTGGAGGAGCCCGTGAGCGAGGGGAGCCAGCACGACACCCTGAGCCAGGAGACCCAGCTGAGCGAGGGGGCGGCCACCGACGCCACCAGCTCCCTGAGCGGCGACTAAGTTCAGGCCCAGTCGCCAGACCTCAGAGATCTCACCAGCAGGGTGGCCCCTGGTGAAGATAATAAAATGAATGTGTTGCAAATGATCTCAGTGACTCCATGTTCTCTGATGGTGGGGAGGGAGGGAGGGGGAAAGAGGTGGGGGGTGGGGAGGGAGGGGGGAAGAGGTGGGGGGTGGGGAGGAGGAAGAGGGTTGTGTGATGGGAGGGAGGGAGGGGGACGATGGGGTGGTGTGATGGGGGGGAGGGAGGGGGCGAAGAGGTAGTAGGGCTTTGTGGGGAGAGGGGAGGGAAGGAGGGAGGGGGAGGAGAGGTGTGTGGAGGGGAGGATGGAGGAAGAGGTGGGGGAGGGAGGGAGGGAGGAAAGAGGTGGGGAGGGGGGGGAGGAAGAGGTGGGGGAGGGAGGAGGGAAGAGGTGGGGGGAGGGAGGGAGGAAGAGGTGGTGTGAGGGGAGGAGGGAGGAGACAAAAGTAGGTGGAAGAGGTGGTATGTGGGGGGGAGGGAGGAGAGGTGGGGTGTGGGAGGGGAGGGAGGGGAGGAAAGGAGGTGTGTGGGGAGGGAGAAAGGACAGAAGGAAGGAATAGGTGGTATGTCGGGAGGGAGGGAAGTGGGATCCCGCTGGGTTGAGGTCAAAGGGACAAGTCACAGTTAGCCAGACAGGAGGATAAGGATTGCGTCATGGCTGAGCATTGGAGAAAAGTTTCCCCTTCACGGGATGACTCTGCTTCTTGTAAGGTTTGTTTCTTCATGCAATCTTGCTAGCACATACACCAAGTACCAAGAACTGGATTCTACCTACTTCGGTTTCATTGTTAAAATACCTTTTCATTTATAGAAACCGATGGAAGAATCGTCTCCATCCTCTTTCCTTTCAGCGTCCCCTCCCTACAATCTAATATGATTAAGAAGAAAAATTCAAAGTAGAGCAAAATCTATCTACTTGAAAAAAGCCTTTTTATTTTTGCGACTGAGGAGACAAAAAGTACATTTCATATTTCCATACATTAGAAATACACAGGTCTTTTCTATATATAGTAGAATTTACTGTATAAAACATATTTAAATTTATATGTAACTAAAATATAGCAACTATATTTACTATAGACAAACCTATATAGCTTATATTATTTTTATATAAAATATATAAATTGAAATATAGAAATATGGATTATATATTTATATAATATATAAATAATATGGATATATATTTATATAATATATAAATATATTATGATTATATATTTATATAATATATAACTCTTATGTGATTTATATTTTATATATTATTATAAATATTATGGATATATATTTTTATATATTATATAAATATATATGGATTATATATTTATATATTATATAAATATATATGGATTATATATTTATCTATTATATTAAATATATATGGATTATATATTTATATATTAATAAATATATATGATTATATCTTTATCTATTATTAACAGCTATGGCATTATATTATTTTATATATTATATTAACCTATTATGGATTATATATTTTATATAGTATATAAATATATATGGATTATATATTTCTATATTATTATAAATACTATATGGATTATATATTTTATATATATGGATTATATATTTATATATTATATAAAATATATATGGATTATATATTTATATATTATATAAATATATATGGATTATATATACACATGTTCAAAATACATAGGTCTTTTCTATATATACTAAAACCTACTATACATATATATTTATATGTATGTTTAAGTTTTTATGTAGAATACATACAGAGATATTTATATATAAATATACATTTTATGTCTAAATACATATATAAAACATATTTATATTTATATATTATATATAATCATTTGTTTTAGACGGTAAGGCGTTAGTATTGTTCAAGCATGGTTCTCAGGCAAAAGGAGAAAGGAAATTATCATTTTAAGAAGAAAAGAGTACAAAATTATCACGATTTAATTTCCAGTTGTTAATAATTACACAGACAGAATAACTCATGTCCTGTAATCTTATAATGAAAAACATGTTAAACTTTTATGTGATTATGAAAATATGAATTTCCATGTAATAAGCTTTTGAGATATAAAGCACTAACTTTACAGGCAGTTTTCATTTGTTACACAGATTGTTCTTATATCTTTAAAGATGTTAAAATTAATGATGACTTAGAAGAGATGGTAGCATCACGTGAGAAACAACAGATGAGTTCTATTTCATCCTTTCCTTGGTGCGGTCAGGGTCACTTCATTAGCTTAGGAAGGGATTTCAGAGCTTTGCATGTTGAACTTGTAGCTGCCTCCTATGGAATCCTACGAAACCTAGGCTGCTATACCACAGAAACAGGGTGTTGCCCCATGTCCTGAATGCCATCATTTTGTGGTATATTTGTTTTGTATTTCTTATATGGAAATACTATATAAGGATGCTTGGTATAACTCAAAGCGTGTTTATTTGCAAGGCTGTACTGACCCTGAACAATAAATATCTGTATGTTATGGATGGGAAACAAGCCAGAATGAAAAGCGCCTGCTGTCTTTTAGGAAAGCCTATTGGCTGTGGTTGTATATCTCTTTCCAAAGGGAAATTGGTGAACTCCCTGCTGTAGTTTTTTTCCATAATGACAGCATAAAAACTGAAATAAACTGAATCTTGTCAGTGGTCACTTTTGGGTTTGATGAATATTATGGAGCAACATTGCAGTGTGTTTTAAAATTATACTCAATTAATTTTGTGCACCTTATTTTAATGCCATATTTCCATTCAAGCTCTGCAACCCAAAACAGTCTGTGATGCTTCTTTCAGCATTTAAAAAATTTATCCATGGCTCTTACACCGGGTTTGTTTCATCACTTCATGGCAGTTGGAGCTTCAACTGCTATTTGTTGGGAACCCATCCTGACTAGCTCTTTCACTGGGGCTTCATGTTTTGTTGTGATGATTGGCAGACTTGTGTTTCAGGAATTTTTGGCTTTGAAAAGTTACTACGATTTTGAAATTATAGATGCAAAAATGTCACTGAATTTATTTTCACAAACTATTTTGATTCATTACAGAAAATAAGTGGTTTAATCAGAAATCAATAATTAATCTTTTAATTTGTTGGAGCATTCGCAAATACTGCATCTTCCTTTAAGTCTTTCTTGATTCTACATGTTAAATACACAGTTAAATTAGTTAATAAGAGTGTTAAATATTTTCCCTCCTTCTCCCACTACCCACAAGCCGAGGTCAGTGGGATGAGTAAAGACCCGAAGTAATATAACTGCAAAGCTTTAGTTGGCTTGCATAATAAAATAATAAATATCAAAGCTTCCTGACATTTTAGGCAAATCTTCCTGTGTCCCTAAAGGGAGGATCCCCTTGACAACAGTCATGAACAACAGGTGATCTGCAGATCCTCAGCTGTCAAAGACAGTTGGTGGGAAAATTTGAAAACACCTTGTACATATTAAAGAGCTCAGCATGAGATGATGTCTACATACATATGTCTCTGTCTCATTAGACCACAGGAAACAGGACACATGGCAGGAAGGCTCACGTCGATTCCCCTTGACCATGCAGCTTCCTCTGCTCCTGACTCCTGAGAACTTTCTGACCCATTGGTCATTCCCAGCTTCAGATCCCCACCCGTGCGGATTGTCTTTGGCCCCACGTCAGTGATACACGGGACATAGAATTGCTCTCAAAAACACTCTGGAATTGAAAAATGACAGGAGAAGCTCAACGCGATGGCTGGGTACCAGACGGAAGGCCTTCTGCTGTTTTGAACACTGATGCTAAGCTCTAGAATAACTGCAGCTGCAGCCCACTGGACCTGGGCATGTGTCAGGCAGGGTGTGAAATGCTCCCCATGCACGTCCTCATTTCTCCCTCACATTACCCCTGTGGATTAATCGGGGGTCTGGAGAGACACCACCAGCGGGTGATCAGCAGAGATAGATGAGAGGGGATTTATTAGGGGAATTAGGGATGAAAAGTCTCAGGGCAGGCTATCTGCAAGATGGAGTCCCTGGGATGCCAGGAGTGTGACTCAGCCCACACCCAGAAACCTCAGAACCAGGGAAGTGGATGGTGTAACTCTCAGTATAAAGAGAGCCTGAAGTTCTGGTGTCCAAGGGCAGGAAAAGAAGAGTCTCAGCTCCAGGAAGAAAGGGAGGAAAGTGCCTTTCCTCTGCCCTGTTTCTCCTGTCTGGGCCCTCAGAGAACTGAATGGGGCCTGTCTCTATTGCAGACATCTTCCCCACTCTGTCCACCAGCCTACACCAATCTTCCCGGGAATACATGTGCAGGCTCACCCAGAAACAATGCTTTACCAATTCCTGACGTATTCCTTAAGGGAGTCAGTCACGTTGACACCTGAAATTAACCATCACACCCTGTAAAATGGGTAGTGTCCCCACTGGACAAATGAGACAGACAGTTTGGGTACCTTTCTTATACTGCTTATAGATTATAGAGTCAGGATTGAAACTCAAGTCTGCAAAGATCAAATTCTAAACTCCACCCTCTTAAGGACTGCTGCTCAACGCTGTGGAAGCAGCACCGTATTAGACACTGTACGAGGACTGAAGAGGCATTCGAGACACATCCCCTGTTTTAGGGACCACCTCCTAGCTTGCATTCATGACAGGAGTCATGTTTCTGTGACTCTCCTATAGACCCCAGAACCAAGTGTGAATTGGCACGCTTTAGGTGTGCGTAAGCTCTGCAGAAATCCTAAGAAAGAGCAAGATAATTATAGGTTCAATTCATATGGGGAAGTTTTTATGAAAACAGCTTTTAGCCAATTCCTGAAAGAAAATATTTTCACTGGCAGAAAAATGTTCTGCTGGAGAATAACTAGTTGAAGGGCTTTGGCAGCAAGGGGCCCTGGACACATGTTCATGGAAGTGGGGAAAAAAGACACAGAATAGAAACAGAATTGGGGACCCTTCAGGGAGAGGGTAAGGAAAAGTGCTAGCCCAGCAAGCTGATATGTAATTTTGAATCTTAACTAGATTGAGAATTTGGATGCAACTCAAAACTAGATAGGAGTAATTGCACTAAAAAAAAAATGGCAAGGAGCAGGGTAAAATAAAATACAAATTCATTAATAATGAATTAAATTATTCATTCAACAAACATTTATTGGGCACCTACCATGGTCCAGGGAGAGGGCTAGATGCTAATCAAAAAACAATAATCACTGCCATGTCTGAGCAATGCCTATGAGTCATCCTTAGAATGGTGCTGGAAGATAGATGGGGCTGTCTTATTCCATCCTGAGTTTACAAAAGATGACCCTGAGGACCAGCCAGGCTAAGTAACCTGTTCCAGATCACCTAGTACTTGAACCGAAGCTTGTCTGACTCCAAACCCACACTTTCTCTGATACGCCATGCAGCCAGAAATGGGCAGTGAAGTACTGAGGTTTGCTAAGGTGTTAAGCATATGGAATAAGATAATCAGGAGTATTTTTAAACTTGTGGTAAAACACACACAACACGACCTACACACTCTTAACAAATATTGAGGTGCATAGTACAGCATTGTGAACTATATGCCCATTGTGCTACAGTGGATGCTTACAACTTTCCAGGATGGTTAATATTGTCAACTTGATTGGATCGAAGGATGTAAAGTGTTGTTCCTGGGTGTGTCTGTGAGCGTGCTGCCAACGGAGATTAACATTTGAGTCAGTGCAGTGGGAGAGGCAGGCCCACCCTCGCTCTGGGTGGGCACCATCCAGTCAGCTGCCAGCGTGGCTACAATAAAGCAGGAGGGAGAAACCAACTTGCTGGAACTGAAGCTGAAGATGCTGTTCCAACCTCTGCCTGTTACCCAGTTCCAAAGTCGCTTCCACATTTTTCAGGTAACTATTCAGCAACGCCCCACTCTACTGATACTAATTTACTGTATTAGTCCATTTCCATGCTGCTGATAAAGACATACCCGAGACTGGGAAGAAAAATAAGTTTAGTTGGACTTATATCTCCACATGGCTAGGGATGCCTCAGAGTCACGGTGGGAGGTGAAAGGTACTTCTTACGTGGTGGCAGCAAGAGCAAATGAGGAAGAAGCAAAAGCAGAAACCCCTGATAAAACCATCAGATCCTGTGAGACTTATTCACTTCATGAGAATAGGACAGGAAAGATCGGCCCCCATGATTCAATTACCTCCCCCTGAGCCCCTCCCACAACACATGGGACTTCTGGGAGATGCAATTCAAGTTGAGATTTGGGTGGGGATGCAGCCAAACCATATCAATCCCATTTTTAATGTTTCTATTTTTTTTTTAATTGGCATAGTGCTATCATTTGGGAAATTCCATCAAATGCATATACCTGTGCTAAATACACCCATGTCAAAATACAGAACCTCCATCACCTCGGAAGTTTCCCTTGTGCACCTGCCTAATTAATTTCTCCTTACCCCTTGCCCCAGAGTCAACAACTGATATTGATTCTTTCACCACAGGTTAATTTTGCCTTTTCTTGAATATCCAGGAAACATAATCTCACAGCAAGTTCTCTTTTGCGTTTGCCTTATTTCCCTCACGCACAGAGATCTTGAGACTCACCCATGCCAAGGTGTGTATCCATGGTTCATTTCTTCCTACTCCTGAGAAGCAGTTAGTGCACAGATGTACCTCCGTTTGCTCATCTACCCCGCTGTGGATGGATGTTACGTTGCATACAGTGTGTGGCTGTTATGAAAAAGACTTACAAGAACAAGTCTTTGTGTGGACATATATTCTCCTTTCTCTTAGGTCACTACTTAGGAATGGAATTGCTGGATCATAGTGTGTGTATGTTTAACTTTCTAGGAAACTGTCAAAAATGTTTTGGAAAGCATGAACCCCGTATATGAACTCCACCAACAACATAGGAGAGTTGTGGACATTCCACAGCTTTACCAAAATTTGATCATCTCGGTCTCTAATTTTTGTCATTGTGATGAGTGTTAGGCGGCATCTCTCTGGTATTTAAATTTGCACTTCTTTGATGAATAACAATGGTAAGTACTTTCTCTTGACCATTGTGATACCTTTCCCTGTGAGGTGTCTGAGTAAGCCCTTCTCTCACTGTTTTTTTCTTAAGTTACAGAAATTATTTATATATGATTATAAGGCAAGACATAGGTCAGTTTTATGTAGTGTGGTTATTTCCTGCTATTCGTGTGTTATTTTTTGTTTTTAGAGACATATTTTAATGAGTAATAGTTTTTTTTTTTTTAAAACAGAATTTATTTACTATTCCTTTGTAATTAATGCATTTTGTGCCCAATCTGAGAAATCTTCGACAACCTCAGGATCATATTATTTTCTTTTGTTTTGCTCTAGAAGTTTTATGACTTCAGATACTCTATTTCCATCTCTGATGCTTTCTGGTGTATTATTTTTCCATGTAGATATCCAATTGTTATTCCATCACCAATTATTTTAAATCTGTGTTTGAATTGCCATACAATCGGTTAGGTTCAGACCTACACTTGTTCCTGCATTCTGTGTGTGGTAGCTCCAATGACAAATCAGTTTCTAAAGCCCTGCTGGGCTGTTTGAGATGGCCTGGCACACGTATTCGTTGGAGGTTAGGCTGGAAGTTGGGAGATGGCTTAAATGGCAGTGAAGTTCTCAAAGCCTTTGCTCTGCTTCCTTGGGACTTTCCATGCATACACAGCTCTGGAGTGAGACCAGGCTCAAGTGAGTTTGTCCACAGAAATGGGGGACACACTTCTCTAGCACTTTCCTCTCTGGAATTAACCCCATATGGAATCACCAGATAAAATACAAGATGCCCAGTTCAGATAAATAATGAATGAATTTTTAGAGTGTGTGTGTGTGTGTGTGTGTGTGTGTGTGAGATTCCAAATATTGCATGGAATATACATTAGCAAGTTTAAAAATATAACAAGGTTTATCTGAAATTCTGATTTTACTTAGAATCCTATATTTTTTTTTCCAAAATCTGCCAAGCTTACCCTACAGTCTGACTCCCAAGTGCCCTTTTACCTGACCCTTCTGGTCAGAAAGACAGGTTGCTCCTAGAGTTTCACTCTCCATTAGTACATGTGGTTCTGTGTGACCAGGGCTACCTTTGGGGTAAAGGAGCAAGAGATAAAAGAGAGTGGGCTGGGAAGGGTAGGGGAGGGAGGGGGATAGGGAGAGATTTGTTAAAGAATACAAAATTATGGCTAGATAGGAGGAATACATTCTCCTGTTCTGTACCACTGTAGGATGACTATAGTTAACAATAATAAATTATATAGTTTCAAATGGTTAGAAAAAAAGGATATTGAATGTTCCCAATACACAGAAATGATACCTGTTTGAGATGATGGATGTGCTAATCACCCTGATCTGATCACTACACGTTGTGTTTATGCCAACACTGCTATCTACCCCATATGCCTGTGTAATTATTATTTGTCAACTTAAAAAATTTAACTTAATTTTAAAAATATAGAAAATGAAAGGAAAAAAAGAGAAAATGACAACAGGTATTCCCTCAGACTCTACAGGAAGTGGGGCCCTTTTCTTCGTTCCTCTGACCAGAGGGAGGGCCTTGGAGCTGAGCTGACTGCCCTATAGTTGCCCCACTGCTTCCATCACCGTGCAGCTGCTGAACTTGGACTAGCCAGGAGAGAGGAGAACAAGAAAAAGCAAAGGATGAAGAAATATGGGTTCCCTCCACACTCTGGAGCATGGGAGGCCCTTCCTTTGGCTATAAGCAGGGGTTTCTCCCAAGGTGATGTTGTCAGCACTCCCAGCTCAGTTCCAAGCCAGGTTCTGCCTTCTGCTCAATGCTGGGAGACCAAGCATGGAAAAATGGGAAACTTGGTCCTCTTACGGGGCCTTAATGACGTTTTGATTTCAGTTCCCAGTGTGCTTGCTGCTGTGTACTCCTTAAAGGGCTCGCGTCTTAGTTTTCGGTATTTTGTCCAGAAATTTTACCGTAATTGAGAGAGGGCAGTTGCAGTTAACTTATCCATCTCGGCCCCATTATTATTTTTTGGAAGGTCTTTCCTTCTCCCCATAAAATTACTTTGGCACCATTCCATTTCCTCATATGTATATACGTGGGTGTGAGTCTGTTTCCGAACACTCAGTTTTGTTCCCTGAGTCTATTCTCAGGTCCTGCCGCTGACTCCACATGGTCCTGGTTCGGTCTTGATGGCTGTAGCTTTAAACAACTCTTGAAAACAACTAATGTGACTTCTCTTTGTTCTTGTTTATCAAGGGTTGTTTTGGCTGTCCTTGGTCCTTTGCAATTCCATATAAATTTTAGGAATGCTTTGTCAACGTTTCCTGGAAATATGATTAGAATTGTAGTCTCTACATAATCGGAGAAGATGAGATTTAATAATAGTCTTCTAATCCATAGCATGATAGATCATTTTATTTACCTAGGTATACTTTATTTTCCTTTAGAAATGTTTTATAGCTTCAGAGTAGAGGTTTTGCTCAACTTTTATTAAATTTATCCTTAATATTTTATGTGTTATGATATTATGGTATATATGGTAGATGGCATTTTTTTAATTTTTATTTTTGTGGGTACACAGGTGTATATATTCATGGGGTATATGAGATGTTTTGAAACAGGCATGCGGCCGGGCGCGGTGGCTCAAGCCTGTAATCCCAGCACTTTGGGAGGCCGAGACGGGTGGATCGCGAGGTCAGGAGATCGAGACCATCCTGGCTAACACGGCGAAACCCCGTCTCTACTAAAAAATACAAAAAACTAGCCGGGCGAGTTGGCGGGTGCCTGTAGTCCCAGCTACTTGGGAGGCTGAGGCAGGAGAATGGCGTAAACCCGGGAGGCGGAGCTTGCAGTGAGCTGAGATCCGGCCACTGCACTCCAGCCTGGGCGACAGAGCGAGACTCCATCTCAAAAAAAAAAAAAAAAAAAAAAAAAAAAAAAAAAAAAAAAAGAAACAGGCATGCAATGTGAAATAAGCACGTCATGAAGAATGGGGTATCCACCCCTCAAGCATTTATCCTTTGAGCTGCAAACAATCCAATTATACTCTATAAGTTATTTTAAAATGTACAGTTAGATTATTATTGACTATAGTAACCAGTAGATAGTATGTTGGTCTTCAGAATTCTGTTTGTTTATAACTAGTATATTGAGATAGCACTAGCATTGGTAATTGATCTTGTATTCTGTATCTAAGCTAAAATCACTAATTAAGACTGATATGGTTTGGATCTACGTCCCCATAAAATCTCATGTCAAATTGTAACCCCCGGTGTTGGAGGTGGAGTCTGGTGAGAGGTGATTAAATCATGGGAGCAGAGTTCTCATTAATGGTTTAACACCATTCCCCTGGGTGCTGTTCTCATGATAGTGAGTTCTTGTGAGATCTGGTTCTTTAAAAGAATATAGCATCTCCCCTCCCTCTTTCTCCTCCCACTGCTCCGGCCATGTAAGATGAGACTGCTTCCCCTTCATTCTGCTCTGTTAGTTTCCTGAGGCCTCACCAGAAGCCAAGCAGATGTCAGTGTCATGCTTCCTGTACAACCTGCCAAACCATGAGCCAATTAAACCTCTTCTCTTTATAAATTACCCAGTCTCAGGTGTTTCTTTATAGCAATGCAAGAACAGACTAATACAAAGACTAATAGCTGCGTATATACCTAAGCATTTTATACATGTTTTGCTAGTACGGAATCTTACATCTATTGATTTAATCTTCTCACCTTACCTTACGTAATACAATTTGTTGCATTACTGCACTGTGATCTCCAATACAACATTGGATAAAAATGAGAGTGAATAGTCTTTGTATCCCTTGTTTTAGTGGAAACTATTTCGCCTTTCACAATAAGAATCCCAAAATCATAACTGGGTCTTGAATTTTATCAAAAGCCCTTTCTACCTCTACCGGAATTACTATCTTTTTCTCTTTTATATTAATAATACAACAAATTAAACAGATTGATCTTGTTAGTATTGATCTAACCTTGCATTTGTGGAACAAAGAATAAATCTCACTTGGCCAAATATATTACCTCTCTATTCTTCGTTAATGCTGAATATAGTTTTGTTAAGGATTTTGGTGCTTTATGTTTCATTTCATAAACTATTCTTGTCTGTTTGGGGTATTAGAGTCATGCCACTTTTATTAAAATATATAGTGTTTCCTCTTTTATTTTCTGAAAGAGTTTGTATAAGTTTCATGTTATTTCTTCTCGATATTTCTTAGAATACATCAATGAGGTTATTTGGTCTTAAATTTTCTTTGGAAGAAGGTTCTAATTACAAATTCAATTTCAGGGCTTTTCTGGTTTGGTAACATCTGTTTTGGTAATTTGCTGATGTCCATTGTAGTTAAGTGTTTAATTTTATTGGCATGAATTTCTTATACCATGCCCTTAATATCATGTAATAACTTTAGATATGTCTTCCATTCTTTTCTTGACACCATAAATCACTCAATCTCTCTCTCCCCCTCCTTCCTGTCCTCTTCCTTCCTCCCTCACCCACATTGGATCAGTCTAGCTAAAGGGTTTATCAATTTTATTAATCTTTTTCAATGGACCACATTTGCTTTGGTTGATTTTTCCATTATTTGTTCTTTTTCTATTTCTATGGTTTTTAATATTGTCTTAATTATTTACTCTCTTTCACTTTATTTGGTTTTAATTTGTCATTATTTTTCTAGCTTCTTGAGTGCAATCTCCAATTGTTGATTTTGGACCTTTCTTATTTTCTAATCTGAGCCACTAGCGCTATAAGTTTTCCTCTAAGCGTGCTTCAGCTGCCCCGCACCCATTTTGATGGATTGAGTCTTTTATCATCCAGTTTTAAATATTTTCTAATATCCCTTGTCATTTCTTTTTTGTCTTTTTTGTTATCAACATGTTGCTTATATTGGGATTTCCGAGATACTTTCTGCTATTTATTTCTAATTTTTTAAAATCAGTGGATATATTGTGTATATTTTCAATCCTTTTAAAATAATTGAGACTTTTTTTTACTGAGAACATAGCATCTCTTGATAAATATTTTATTTGTTCTTTGGGAAAAAATATCTATTCTACTCTTAGGTGGAGCGGTGGACCCCAACATTTTTGGCACCAGGAACCACTTTCATGGAAGACAATTTTTCCACAGACAGGGGTGAGGTTGGGTGGGGTGGGAAATTGTTTCAGGATGAAACTGTTCCACCTCAGATCATCAGGTATTAGTTAAATTATCATAAGGAGTGTGCAACCTAGATCTCTCGTGTGCATAGTTCACAATAGGGTTTGTGCTCCTATGAGAATCTAATGGCACCACCCATCTGACAAGAGGTGGAGCTCAGGTGGTAATGCTTGCTTGCAGGCTGCTCGCTTCCTGCTGTGCCCAGTGCCTAACAGGCCACAGACCAGGACCAGTCCACAGCCTGGGGGTTGAGGAGCCCTGGGCTAGAGTATTCAATTAAGTCATCAATTAAGTTGTTTGAGCACGTTGTTCAAATCTTCTATGCCCTTCGTGATTTTTTAAAAACCTATTTGTTCTAACAATTTCTGAGAGGAGACAGTTATGTATTTTCCATTTCCATTACCTTCTGGCATTATTTTTGCAAATTAGAAATCTGCTGCACTGTAATTGCAATTCATTTCAGGTAAACTGCTTTTTACCTGGTACATTCTGTCATTTGATCTTTATGCTTGACATTGTGCAGTTTCACCACGATTGTCTAGGATTTAGTTGTTTTTTATTTGTCCTGCTTGATATTTGATTGCAGTTTTGACTGGACTGATTTTGCTTTTCTTAATTTCAATATAGTAATCAGTTATCATTTTCTAAAATGTTTATTTTCTTCTGGAACTTTAACTAAATGTATGTGGTAGTTTTTCAGTCTGTTCTCCAGATTGCTTAACTCCTCTTTCATATTTTTTTGTTTTATTCTACCTCTGTGCTAGGCTCTGAGTAATTTTTGCACACTTCTATCCTGGTCACAAATTCTGTATTTGGATTTGCCCAGTTTAGTATTTGTATGGTTTTTTAAAAAATTATTATAGATATAAAGAATATATTGTTTATATTCAATATTTCCAATGGTGTCTTCTTAAAATCCATCTTTATTCTATGCCTGGCCCCCCAATTACTTTTCTTTTTTCCTGCTTTTTAGACACAGGGTCTCACTCCTCTGTCACCCAGGCTGGAGTGCAGTGACATGATCATGTCTCATGTCTCACTGCCTTGAACCCCTGAGCTCAAGTGATCCTCCCACCTCAACCTCCCAAGTAGCTGGGACTATAGGTATGCACCACCGTATCTGGCTGATTTACTTTTCTTTATTTAGGGACAGAGTCTCCTATGTTATCTAGGTCTCAAACTCCTGGCCTCAAGCAATCCTCATGCCCCAGCTTCTCAAAATGCTGGGATAACAGGCAGAAGCCACTGTGCCAGGCTTCTCGTCCTTTTAATAGTGTACTATTTTCATACGTCCATTTGGACATAATGGTTATTTTTTTGAGACAGGTTCTGGCTCTGTCGTTCAGGCTTAAGTGCAGTGGCACGATCTCGGCCCACTAAAACCTCAACCTTCCAGGCTCAAGCCATCCTCCCACCTCAGACTCCCGAGCAGCTCAGAGTACAGGCACATACCACCATGACGGGATAATTTTTGTATTTTTTGTAGAGATGGGGTTTTGCCATCTTGCCCAGGCTGGTCTCCAACTGGGGAGCTCAAGTGATCCATCTGCCTCAGCCTCCCAAAGCGCTGGGATTACAGGTGTGAGCCACTGCACCCAGCCAACAATAGTTATTTTAAAATCTTAGTTGCATTTCTAATTTGTTTTAGTTTCCTGTGGACTATACTTATCCTGCAATCACTGGTCTCTGGTTTTATTGGCTGTCCTTCATATTGTTATATTTCTCTACATGCTTGTGAATTTGTATTTTCAGCTTCGCTTAAAGAAGGAAATATATTTTCACACATTAAATCTTCCACTCTTTAGGTCCCTTAACTCCCTTCGCCATGTTCCAGAGTCTTCAGTCCAAAGGGACATCAGGCATCAAGGCTCAGTATTCCCTGCCCATGGTGAGAGTAGGAAGATGGCTGATCCTCTTCTCACGAAGCCAGGGAGGCAGATATTTTAGTTCCTGGTTATGTGTCTCAACCCTAAGCCTACATGCTTAAAATAAGCTAAACTCCAAGCAGCATAAGAAATCTGCTTCTATCAGCTTGCTTTCCTCTGGATTTATATGGGTAAATCTAATTTCAATTCTCCCACCTAGGTAAGGAAGATGAAGTCGTGGTTATATCAGCAGAAGAAAACTCTTGGTGAAAGATGAGACCTGTTAGCAGACCCCTGGCTTTATCCTATCTGCATCTAAATTTTCTCCATAGCATTTACCTGCATTGCTGCCTGTTTAAAATGGAAGGGGTTCAACATACTGAGCTATCTTGATTGGAAATCATTATTTTTTGGCGGGGAGTGGGAAGTATTTTTTTTTTACTCCAATAAAAAGGCTCATCAAAAAGGAATTGTCACATAGAAACTCTTGCCCTTAGAAATTGTTTCCTTTGGGTATCTACCCATTAATGGGATTTCTGGGTCAAATGGGAGTTCCAGTTTTCATTCTTGGTTCTAGTTTTGCTCTTTGATGTGGCTCTAAAGGATAATTGGAATGAGAGAGAACTCCTCTAGGAAGGAAAAGAAAACAGAGGTATTGGTAGACACAGAGGTTCTTTTTGTTCCATTTACAAAATTGGCAGGTGGCGGGGGGGCAGTGCTGCTAGAGGCCTTGCTCTGCCCAGATGCATAAATTCTTCTCCTACTAATAAGCACTGCTTGATATCAACTTCACTGAATCCTATTACTCATTGTAGGCGTGTAGCATGACAATTACCCCCTACCCCTCTTCCTACTTCTGGTCCCAAACATCATGACTCAGAATCAACCCAGGTGCCCCTCAGTGGTGGATTGGATTTCTTAAAAATTTGGTGCATATACACCATGAGGTACTGTGCAGCAACAAAAAAAGAAAGAAATCCATATACACCATAGAATACTGTGCTGTCATAAAAAAAAAAAAAATGAAATCCTGTCCTTTGCAGCAACATGGATGCAGCTGGCCATTGTCCTAAAGAAATTAGCACAGAACAGAAAATCAAATATCACATTTTCTCATTTATACGGGGGAACTAAACCCTGGATCCACATGGACATAAAGATGGGAACAATAGACGCTGAGGACTTCAAAACGGGGGAGAGAAGGAATGGGCTACGGGCTGAAAACCTTCCTTTTGGGTACTGTGTCGACTATCTGGGTGATTGGATCAGTAGAAGCCCAAACTTCAGCATCAAGCAAAATATCCTTATAACAAACCTGTACATGTACTCCCTGAATCTAAAATAAAATAGAAATGTAAAAAAAAATAAACTGTTTCCTATTTAGAGCTCTTAGTAACATCTCGGGTTGGTGTCTCTTCCCGATAGAATAAGGTGTAGTGTTTTTATTCTTTTTCCATTCCTGGGCACTATCAAGTCACTACGCCTTGAGGATGGATACAAAGGCTTCATCTAGAGCAGCAGGAATTACAAATTGAGTTTTATAATCCTGCTACATTTACAGTAACAGGCATGGATGAACCAGCTGTAAAGATCTGTGATGCTGTTGATGAACTATCTTTTCTCTGTGGTTGCTGGACCTAAGATCACAGGCATGCTTATTTGGGTCTTTAGCAAGAGCAGATTCTAGTTGCCTGCCCAACTTTTGGCCTCAGATGAAAAGCATTATTTGGTCTGGTCTTTCCTAGCCATGGGCATGGACTGAACAGCATCTCTCAGGAAGAACAATTGATCTTCAGATAAAAATAGTAAAAAAAAAAAAAAAAAAAGAGGAGGCGTTGTGGAGAAAACTGATTTGGTGTAATCTGCCAACAATTCTTCTTTTAATTCCTCTGTACTGGTGTGCAGAGGTGCATAAGAAAGGGATTTTTGCTCAGAATTATTTAGTCAATGATTAGTTGCTTATAGTTGAGAGTCATGGAACTTGTTAGTTACTCAAAATTGAACCAAATATTATATACTTCTTTAAGCCTCATGAGTGATTTTTGTATGATAATAATTAGCATCTTTTGAGCATTTGAAAGGAGCTAGAGGTTCAATGCTTTACGTGTGGGATCACATTTAATCTTCATAGGCTCCTGAGAGGGCAGGTGCAGTTGCTATTTCTCTTTTACTAAATGCCCAACATCACACATAGATGACAGCTATTCCTGAGACTTACAAAATGCCAGCTCATGACATTATGCTATGCTGCCTCCCGTACATCACATGGGAGTAATTGTTTCTGCCTTATTAGTTAACTCAGAAAAGTAAATGAGGCTTAGAAAGGCCCTAGCTCAAAGCACATGCTCAAAAGTATTAGTTTATCTGCAACGTGGAGGTGATATCTACCCATTAAGAGATGCCAATCAAACTCTCCTGGGTTTTTTTTTGTCATCACCCGCTTTCCCTAAACTAGCATTGTCCTTGACACAGCTCTATTTGTGGTGTTTTTTTCCCTCTGTTTGTAGGCATTTTTGTAGCACTACTTATTTGCCGACTCCAGGGCTCAGCTTAAGACCTTAAATGCTTCAGAGGAAATGTTTTCTTTCCAAATCTAATGCTATGATTTACATCAAGTCCTATAGTATGACACGGGGCAGGGTTGAGACAATATTCTGGCTATGTAAATGAAGTACAGAAGACTGTATTAAGAATAAGGATTAATTTATGTCTTGTATCCCATGTAAGTCAAGACGTTTGGGGCCAGAAGCAGAGAGAGGGGTGTAGGGCATAATTATCATGCTACATGCCTACAGTGAGTAATAGGATGCAGTGAAGTTGATATCGAGCAGTGCTTATTAGTAAGAGAAGAATTTTTGTGTCTGAGCCAGAGCAAGACCTCTAGCAGCAACCCCCCCACTTCCAATTTGGTAAATGGAACAAAAAGAATCTCTGTGTCTACCAAGACCTCTATTTTCTTTTTCTTCCTAGAGGAGTTCTCTCTCATTCCAATTATCCATTTAGAGCCACATCAAAGAGCAAAGATGTGGGAATAAAATCTGTAACCTGCACTTCTATGTGTCTCTAAAGACCTTTAGAGTAATTGCAGATGAGACCAAAAGACATTTTTTAAAAAGAAGGGTCAGCTTCAATCACAAAATCAGAAAAACATGACAAACCTTAAGTTTCTTTGCAAAATAAAAGCACTTTTCTACTTTAATGAGAAATGATCAGAAAATAGTCTTCCCTGTACTTGAGCACAGTCATGTCTCCCAGTGTAATTGGTAGAAAATAGCTAAAAGCATGAAGCAAGTCTGTGGAAACATCCCAAGATCATGTAAATGGATTAAAAGTGAATCCAGTTTCTTTCATTTTAACCCTTGAATATTTTCCTTTCTCTTTTTCCCTTTTTCTTTGTTTCTACTACCTTGCCCTCTTCTGAACTTGCAAGTTTCACAAAAACTATTCTCAGAAGATTGCTTCTTACTGGGGGAAACCCCACCCCTGATATTCTATGTGGGTTCTTTTCTATTTCCCTAAGTGTCGACTGGTCTGAGAAATAAAGGGGAAGAATACAAAAGAGAGAAATTTTAAAGCTGGGTGTCCGGGGGAGACATCACATGTCGGCAGGTTCTGTGATGCTCCTGAGCCATAAAACCAGCAAGTTTTTATTAGCAATTTTCAGAAGGGGAGGGAGTGTATGAATAGTGTGTGGGTCACAGAGATCACATGCTTCACAAGGTAAAAAAATCACAAAGCAAATGGAGGCAGGGCGAGATCACAGGATCACAGGATGGGGCGAAATTAAAATTGCTAATGAAGTTTTGGGCACGCATTGTCATTGATAACATCTTATCAGGTGACAAGGTTTGAGAACAGACAATTGGTCTGACCAAAATTTATTAGGCGGGAATTTCCTCATCCTAATAAGCCTGGGAGCGCTACAGGAGACGGGGCTTATTTCATCCCTTGGTCTTCAATTGTAAAAGATAGCCACCCCCAAAGCGGCCATTTCAGAGGCCTACCCTCAGGGGCCATTCTCTTTCTCAGGGATATTCCCTGCTCAGAAAAAGAATTCAGCGATAGTTCTCTTATTTGTTTTTGAAAGAAGAAAAATATGGCTCTGTTCCGCCCAGCTCACCCGCAGTCTGAGTTTAAGGTTAGCTCCCTTGTTCCCTGAACATTGTTGTTATCCTGTTCTTTTTTCAAGATGCCCAGATTTCATATTGTTTAAGCACACACGCTCTACAAACAATTTGTGCAGCTAACGCAATCATCACAGGGTCCTGAGGTGACATACATCCTCCTCAGCTTATGAAGATGATGGGATTAAGAGATTAAAGTAAAGACAGGCATAGGAAATCACAAGGGTGTTGATTGGGAAAATGATAAGTATCCATGAAATCTTCACAATTTATGTTCAGAGACTGCAGTAAAGACAGATGTAATAAATTATAAAAGTATTAATTTGGGGAACTAATAAATGTCCACGAAATTTTCACAATTTATATTCTTCTGCCACGGCTTCAGCCAGTCCCTCTGTTTGGGGTCCAAGACTTCCCACAACAGCTTCTGACAGTTTTCAGAACAAGATCCCCTCAGTGATTCCAATTGAAGGGCATGAAAAATATTAACAATCACCAATCATTCCAATGGCAAGTTTTACCACACTGCTACCTGGGCCGGGCCACAGGGTCACAGAGTTTTCTCTTCTCCTGGCCCCGTTTGACTCCAATCTTGCTTTAGTTTAAAGGATACCCTATCTTCTGGTGCTCCCTAATGCATATCAGGAAAGTTAAGCCTTTCACCTTGAGTCACCTTCACTAATTTGTGTCATGATCTTTGTAACTATTGGCCTTACCAACACTCTGAAAAAGGCTTAATAGCAAACAGGTTATGAAAAGAAAGACAAGCGTGTGTTCTCACCTTCTCATCTTCATTTCCTTCTGACTCATTTCACTGATATCTCCCACCCACCACAACCATCTGCAGCAACTCTACCCAACTTTCGAAATTCATCCATTCCATTGCTACCTGTGATAATCCCCACAGCATGAAGTGGTGTCTCCTTCTCTGAACTATCTTACCACTATCACCAGACACTGGATCCTGATATAATCACACGTACATGTGGATTTTTACACTTCTAGAGGGATAATAGCCTATTTAAGGGTGAGGACCATACCTTATGTTCCAGCATCTAGAGCTTATTTAGGGTAGGTGAGTATAAACTAATTTTTATTGCTGAAATTTACAATTAGCAGTGAATGTTTTTTTGTGTGACGATTTCCTCACTTACTAAAATATTTCATTTATGACTATATTCATTTGAAATCCAAGGTGAAAATGAGGTGAGGTGTATGATATTTCAATGCAAATGTAAAAACAAATGAAAGCATAAGGGGAATATATTCAGTTTTTAAAATCTGTGGTTAAAGTAGTAAAATTATTCAAATAGGTTTCTCTACCCCAAAAGGCCAGCCTTCCTTCTCTCTCTCTCTCTTAGAAATATGTTCTGTGCGTACCTAGCTCTACATCCTTACCACACAATTGCCAGCATGATGTTCTTCCCTCTAGTTATTTTCTACTAAACTCCATCATCTGAAGCCCAACTGAAGACCCACTTTCTCCAAGAAAATTTCTGGACTCACACTCCGTACAATAGAGATCTCATTTTTTAATCATTTAAATTGGAATGGACAGGCCAGGCACAGTGGCTCACGCCTGTAATCCCAGCACTTTGGGAGGCCGAGGAGGGTGGATCACTTGAGGTCAGGAGTTCGAGACCAGCCTGGCCAACATGGTGAAACCCTGTCTCTACTAGAAATACAAAAATTAACTGGGTGTGGTGGCTCGTGCCTTTAGCAGGAGAATCGCTTGAACCTGGGAGGTGGAGCTTGCCGTGAGCCAAGATTGCGCCACCTCACTCTAGCCTGGGCAACAGAGTGAGACTCAGTTTAAAAAAAAAAAAAATTGGAATGGACAATAACAAATGAAGCTTATATATGTCACTAAATAGTTACTGTGCTCCTCCTGTATAATAATAATTTGTATATCTTCTACTAGTTTGTTTTTTAAATGCGTTAAGAGCAAGGACTACACTTTTTTCTTGCCTCAGAATTTCCATTTCATGAGGCACCAAATTTGGTCACATTTTCAGGATCAATATTTCATTTATGATTTTTGATTCATTAACTTACTTTTGAAATAACTTGGTTCCTGGTTTTTATCAGGATATCCCTTTCAAAACTTTTATTATTCTGGAGCATTAATATTGCAGGCTGGACATCAAAAGTAACAGTGGGTCCACTCTCAGGCTGGACATCAAAAGTAACAGAGGGTCCACTCTCTGTGCTTTTTTTTTTTGAGACAGAGTCTCGGTCTGTTGCCCAGGCTGGAGTGCCGTGGTGCAACCTCAGCTCATAGCAACCTCCGCCTCCTGGGTTCAAACAATTCTCCTGCCTCAGCCTCCTTAGTAGCTGGGATTACAGGCATGTGCCACCACGCCCAGCTAAAATTTCACCTTGTTGGTAAGGCTGGTCTCAAACTCCTGACCTCATGATCTGCCCGTCTCGGCCTCCCAAAGTGCTGGGATTATAGGCGTGAGCCACCGCACCCCGCCATCTCTGTGCTCTTAAATGGTAAGTCATTGACCCATCCTAGAGAAAAGTCTACAGAGGCTCTCATATAGATTATTAGAGCCCTGGATCTGGTTTTCTGCAATTCTCTTGGTTTTTCCAAATTCCATCCCTTAATTCTGGCATCCTTCTTGATCCCTTGTCTACTACACCACTTAAATCTCTGTCTAGGAATGTGCAGGCATTGTGTTGAGGCATCGGTGTTGATGGTATTATCTCTGAATCCACCCCACGGCCTGGGAGGATCATACCCTTGGTTTCCTATGTGGAAGGTACCTCAGGCAGTCACTTTGGAAAGCAAGCAGCATTCACATATTAGGTGGTTGCTGTGGTCTTATGCAAATCAGTACCCCTCACCCCCACTCCCAAAAAAATCCCTCTAATCCAAATGCTAATCCCTCTGGAAATACCATTACAGAGACACCCAGAAATAAATGTTTTTCCAACTATCTGGGCATCCCTTAGCCCAGTCAAAGTCACCTATTAAATTCATCATCACAATTTGTATTAGGGTGGAGCAAAAGTAATTGCGGTCTTTGCCATTGAAAATGATGGCCAAAACCGCAATGACTTTTGCACCAACCTAATATTAGAACGAAAATAGTGATTTCAGAGAAGTAAAGGTAAAAGTTTGTGTGTATATGTACAAAATAAATATTAATTTTGTGGAATCCCGTTTCTCTCCACCATAGAATTATTTGACATACCTTCTTTTAATTAAAAATATTATAGTGTCTATGGCCAGGTGCAGAGGCTCACGCCTGCGCACTTTGGGAGGCTGAGACTTGTGGATCACCTGAGATCAGGAGTTTGAGGCCTGACCAACGTGGAGAATCCCCGTCTCTATCAAAAATATAAAATTAGCCGGGCATGGTGGCGCATGCCTATAATCCCAGCTACTCAGGAGGCTGAGGCAGGAGAATTGCTTGAACCCGTGAGGTGGAGCTTGTGGTGAGCTGAGATTGCATCACTGCACTCCAGCCTGGGCAGCAAGAGCAAAACTCCGTCTCAAAAAAAAAAAAAAAAAAAAAAAAAAATTACAGTGTTTATAATAAATCTTTAACATCTTCAAATAATAATATACCACTTCATGTGTGGTGCAAGATACTCACAGCCATATCCCTACCCTCCCTGACCATTGTGCTATTTTTAAAACACATTTCACTTTGATGTATATGGTAAACTTGTAATTATTAAATTTTGCTTTAAATTGTTAATTATCTTTTAAAGAAACTTTGAAGTGAGCAAATAAGTCTTTTATACCCTCTCACATATTTCACACTGTGTCTGTCACTGTTTGTATGGCTTCAGTGTTCCATCTGGTACCATTCCCATCCTACCTGAAGAACTTTGTTTAGCATTTCTTGAAGTGCAGGTCTGATGGAGAAAAATGCCCTCAGCTTTTGTGCATCTTAAAAAACCTTCATTTCCCCCTCATTTAAAAATGATACCTTCACTGTCTGTAGAACTATAAACTAACAGTTGTTTTTCCCCCTTTTTCACACTTTGTGGGTGCCATTCCATTACCTTCTGGCTAGCACAGTTCTGTGGATGTAGAAGTATGTGTGTCTTAATTCACAAAAAGAGAACAAGGCTACATAGCAGTTAACAGATTGACTAAAATTGATTTATATACTCTGCTCAAGTGGAATCTAGGTCTGCTAATTCCTACACAAGTTTGCCTCACCAAGATATATCTCCTTTATTCACCTGGGTATATTTATTGGGGTGATAAATTATATATGTCACAGTAAACTCATCCAATTTTGAGGAAAGAAAATGTTTAACAGTGTGATTGACTAATTCCTCACAGTAACCAAAGGGTTTCCAAAATGTAGGTGTCCCCAAAATATCACTGCTTCTTTAAGTTTATGCTACACTTATTGGCACTGATATGCCATTGTGTGAATGCTCCTGGAAAGCACAACTACGGAAGGAGTGAATAGAGGGTGTTTCTTCTAGTCAAAATTTTAACTTCCTAATTTATTTACTTGATAGTTTAATGTATGGAACTAACAAGTTTCCTGACTCTTGACTATAAGCAACTAATCATAGCCTAAATAATTCCGGGCAGTGAGTCCCTTTTTTTTTTTTTTTTTTTTTTTTAGACGGAGTCTTGCTCTATCGCCCAAGCTGGAGTGCAGTGGTGCAATCTCGGCTTACTGTAAACTCTATCTCCCGGGTTCAAGCGATTCTCCTGCCTCAGCCTGCCAAGTAGCTGGGACTATAAGCATGTGCCACCACGCCCAGCTAACTTTTTGTATTTTTAGTAGAGACGAGGTTTCACCATGTTGGTCAGGATGGTCTCGATCTCCTGACCTCGTGATCCTCCCACCTTGGCCTCCCAAAGTACTGGGATTACAGGCGTGAGCCACCGCGCCCGGCCATGAATCCCTTTCTTATGCACCTCTGCATACGAGTATATAGTAAGAACTAAAAGAAATGTTGACAGATAACACCAAACCAGTTTTCTTCACAATACCTCCTCTTTCTTTTACTATTCTCATCTGAAGATCAATTGTGCTTCAGGAGAGATGCTGTTCAGTCCATGCTTATGGCTAGGAAAGAACAGACCAAAGAATGTTTTTCGTCTGAGGCCACAAGTTGGGCAGGGACTTGATAGTGCCCAGGAATGGAAGAAGAAATAAAAACACTACACCTTTTTCTATAGGGAAGAGGCACCAATGTGACATCACTAAGAACTCTAAATTGGAAACAGTTTTTTTTTCTTTCTATTTTTAAATACCTATCAGGAGTGACTGATTTTATTATTATTTTTTCTTTATTTAACTGGGTAAACAACTAATTTGCCTACAATCAGCCAATCTATATTTTTAGCATTCTGTATACACACTCTTAAAAATTGTGTTACACTGAATAGATATTTTATTGTTGTTGCAAAAATTTGTAGCAAAGAGTTTCACGTTGTCATGACAATTTTAACATCTGGGAACATTGTTCAGTAGGGACAATAGAGGCACACCTCTAAGTCTTCCTTCTGTCCCCATTGGGCAAGAAAGAGTTGGGAAGTGTTGACTTTGAGTTGTTCCTAGAGAGGAAAATGTGCATTTATTCTACCAGCATGGATCATTTTTTTTTTTTAAAGTAAAATGGTTCTGCCTCTTAGCTTTTCTTTTACAGAGAACACTGATATTTCAGGTAATATGTGAAATGTATTGAAATACTCACAAATGAATTATAGATTAAACTGAAATTACTTGCTTTGGTTTTTCTTCTGTTGTCATTGTCAAGAACTCCCAAATCATCAAGGGTGAAAGATAAAAATATAAAAAACTAAAACAAAAAATATGAGATGGAAAAATAAACCAAAAGCTATTAAAAAGTAAAGTCCGGTTGATTATGAAGCAATGACAAGGTCCTTAGATATACAGAAACTGTGTATTCCTTTCAGAAAAAGAAAGTGAGCTTGAAAAATGCCTATTACTACCCAAAATACTACTTACAATGTCTAATTACCCAACAACATGTTACCACGAATACAGAATAGAACATGGTTTGTTCCAAATTGAGTGCAATGAATTTGAAGAGTATGTCAGAAGGATATTACTGGTTTGTAATTAGTTGTAAATGGCCTGGTTTCAGCTGATAGCTTTTGCAAACCTTTTTGCCAGTAGGTATCTTAGATATTAGAATTCCTGAAATTCTAATTCTTGCAATGCCCATTATCTTATGTAACTCAATTCATCAAACCACACATAAAAATAATAAAAATGAAAGCATAGCATCACAAGTGAATTTACTTGGGAAACTTCATCTTTTTAAACACCTGATATGAAGTGACCTTCTAACCATTACAGGCTGTTACCAAAAATGTCACAAAGAAACAAAAGTATATACAATTTACTGCAATCATTCGTTATTGATTTAATAACACTAATTGAGCTTCCACTATAAGCCAGGCAATGAGTAATGCTATAAACAAATAAAGATAAGAAAGACAAGTTCCCTTTCTGGCGAGGGAACCAGATGGAAACATACAATAATTCTAATACAATACAATCACTGGTACGCTCTCTGAGAATCATTTTCTAAGCATCTTAGCAGATGATGTATTAGAATAATCATTACCTGTAGGTAGATTACCTTGATTATAACAGAATAAGTAGTTATCATTAGATAAGTTAAAAATAATTTATATCTTGCACGCTGGAATCATTTATTTGCAAACCATCTTCATTATCTTAAACTGAAAGTTGTACCTGTGGTCTTCCAGAAAAGGTCATAACTCAAAAGTGTCTAGGCTTGGTGAAAAAGGGACGTGGCAAATATATAAATAGGTAAAAAGACAGTGCATCAGAAAAGAGCATAGATATTTTATTCTCAGAATAGTGGCCTTAATTTTACCAATTTCTGAAAGCAATGTCATAATTTCAAACAAAACCAAATATTTATGGCACAGAAATTTCACTTTGATGTGACAGTCACACAATTCTTCACAAGATTTTATTGGCTCATTTCTCTATTTATAAAATTTTTCCTCTATGCAACTGTATGTTATTATGAAAATTACTTATTCATGATATATTACATAAAAATAAGCTTAATTAACCATTCAAAATTATCTATTAATTATCTATTACATAAAAATAACCTTGTCTCTCCTGCTTTGTGTTATGCAAATACTAGAATTTTAGCATGGAAATCAGCCTAGGCCAGCACTTCTGAAACTTTCCAGTGCCTGTAAACACCTGAGGATCCTGCTAAAATGCAGATGCTGCTTTGGCAGGGATGGGGTGGGCCTGAGATACTGTGTTTCTCACAAGCTCCCACGTGATGCTGGTCCATGAACGATGCCTGAAGCAGATAAATCAGTCCACTACATCTGACCCATTTTGTTTAAATAATCACTGAAAGTGGTCCTGATCACTTAACTACAAT